>NC_054417.1:932500-1233750 GCF_017976425.1 Toxotes jaculatrix | reverse complement strand
ATTTGGAGCGTGTGCTGAAGCGCAGCGTGATGACGTCAGGGTCTAGCGGTTTCTGCATGTAGTAAGCATTGATGTCCGCCAGACGGCGACATTTGACAGTATCCGTTAGATTCATGTATTAGGAGAGAGAGGGAAGTAAAGACACCTGGAATGAGAGGACAAAGCAGTGAACAACCGGAAACTCAAACATTACCAAAAATAAAACAGGAAACACAAGTTATAACTCTGATGCCATGTCGCTCTGCATCTAAATCAACTCTTCAGTGTTCACTTTTTTTCCCTCTCTCTGTCTGTTCATGTTCTGTTGGGCATATTATATAATGTTCGTTTTATAATTTTAATTCTTTTTCTTAAAGCTTAGTTTATACCCTAACCGGTCCATCCTGTAAAGCAGTGCCAGAGTCGGTATATCCGTAAAAATAAACCCAAACTGTCAGGAGGTGGTAGTGTAGTGGACACAGGAGCAGAGTCAGAGTTAGAGGTGGCAAAAATACAGTTTAATCAGTCCAAGTTCGGTACAGCTAGCTAGAAGAGAAAAATCAATTCACAACGCTAAAATGAGGGATCGTTTATGATTAGGAGTCGCCAAACACGGACCGAATTCACTACAAGGCTTTGATCTTTAGCAAAAGCAGCGAAACGTTTTCCTATCACGCACAATTTTATGAGCCAGGAGGAAAGAGGTTAAAGTGAGCGGGATTTGGGGGCGAATTTGGGGATAAGTGGCTCCGAGCGAGAGCCTGAAAGCTAGCCGTTAGCCGTAAGCTGGCAGCGAACTTACGTCAATTGCGACGAATCCATGTCCTCGGGGACAGAGGAAATAAGACGTGTCTTTGTCCTGCTCATTTTCAAAGCGATCCATGTGGAATTGGTGGCGAAAAAACACACGTTTGATGGGACAACGGAGCAGAGAAATCAACGTAAACAGTATGTCATTTGGAGCGTGTGCTGAAGCGCAGCGTGATGACGTCAGGGTCTAGCGGTTTCTGCATGTAGTAAGCATTGATGTCCGCCAGACGGCGACATTTGACAGAATCCCTTAGATTCATGTATTAGGAGAGAGAGGGAAGTAAAGACACCTGGAATGAGGGGACAAAGCAGTGAACAACCGGAAACTCAAACATTACCAAAATAAAACAGGAAACACAAGTTATAAATCTGATGCCATGTCGCTCTGCATCTAAATCAACTCTTCAGTGTTCACTTTTTCTCCCTCTCTCTGTCTGTTCATGTTCTGTTGGGCATATTATATAATGTTCGTTTTATTATTTTAATTCTTTCTTCTTCTCTTTTTTTCAAGCTTGGTTTATACCCTAACCTGTCAGGAGAGGGAAGTAAAGACACCTGGAATGAGAGGCAAAAGCAGTGAACAATCGGAAACTCAAACATTACCAAAACAGGAAACACCAAATTTTCCAAATAAAGGCGGAACCTGACAGAAACACATGAAAGCAGCACAGAAAAGCTGGAGATGTGGTGTTACAGCTGACCCAGAAAAAAATCTCACTTAATAAAAATATAATTTTCTCCTTAAAACGTCATTTTGAAGAACAATTCATCATGTCTGTCACAATCCGATTTCCTTCAGCATCTGCATTTAAATATCCTTATTGTGAATCCTCCAATTTTTCTGTGTGTGTGTGTGTATGTGTGTGCTACATATGCAATAATTGGCTTTATTTAATAGGAATAGGAAGAGTTCATTTCCAAAGTGCTATTGATCCATTTTGAACAGATACTGGACCAGAGCTTACAAGGACTGAGACCTAAACCTAGACAGACTAAGGCCAGAGCTCAGAAAATCCAATTCCAAAGCAGATAAGGCCGGAAAAACTAAGACTAACACAGACTGAAACAGGAGCTCATGAAGTCAGAGTGAAGTGGAGAAACTTGAAAAGTAGAAATATATACCCTAACCTGTCAGGAGAGGGAAGTCAAGACACCTGGTATGAGAGGAAAAAGCAGTGAACAACCGGAAACTCAAACATTACCAAAATGAAACACCAAATTTTCCAAAAATGATCTTTAATGAGCACAGAGGGAAAAATACAGGCTGAGCTGTAAAGTTTTGTTTGTCATCAGGAATCATACCTGGTGAAATGAGTTGAAGAAACTCAAACCTCTGGGAAAAGGTCAAGTTGAAACCTGGAACAAAAGCTGAGTAAATAATCTGGGAGGACATCAAACAGGGACGGGGGTGGCCAAGCGCTCACACTGCTGTTTTTTAAGGACTTTCTCACACTCAGGAATCCAACTGAGATGCTGACCGACTGAGACTTGTGCATTTATGCTGCAGCAGAACCAATAGCTGTAATGACACTATTTTTCAAATGTAATAATCTGTCTATCTTTTAATAGAAGAGATTTTCATGACAATAGAATAGAAAAATATAGGCTTTTGATGGGATGTAGGTAGACAGAGCAAAGGATAGTCTTTTTCAGCTTTTAGCTCCCTCTTGTGGCACTACTCGCCACTTCCACTCTCTCTCTCTTTTCTCTTTCACATTAGCTTTTTCTGAGAGACAAGCATCATATTTCAGGGCATCGCATTTACAGTACAAACCAAGATCAGGCTGATGAAGTGAAGGTTAATGTGAGAGATGGAGTGTGAACCCACACTTTTTATTTTTGCAGCAGTTAAATTGTATTTTCATGTTTTATGATAAACTGCATGAAATCTATAGATTATATGTTCTTTTTCTGCTATGTGTGATGTGTTTGTCTGCCTACGTGTCTAAAATATAGCTGGAGATGAACAAAGAAGGAAGACAGGAGAAAATATTTCATTTTGTAACGATAAAAAAAAGACTCAGCTCTTTCACCCAGATTCACTTTGGTCTTCACCAAACGAGCAGATTTCAGGTTAATTAATAAAAAATCGGACTTGTTGTGTAACATGCTGCTAAAGGAAAGCAGAGCAGCTGCAGACTTTAGATGTAACTGTCACAGCAAAACATATAAAACAAGACACATAGAGATAATGTTAATGTGATGAGCTGCGTCTACCCCTGGCAATCAGATTGTTCAGTTATGATTTTGTCCCTGAAGCTTTCTTTAAAATGTGAGTTGTGTTTTTTCACGTTTCACAGGTCACATAAGGTTGGAGGTGGGCATATCTAGTCCTGCACAACAAAACTGGATGGATCACATCAGAGCGATGTTACACATACAAATAAAAAAAACCAATGTTATCCCAGATGATAAAACATGCACATAATTGTAATCATTTTCTGCATAAAAAGTCACCCAAACTGAACTGTGTCTACACATCTGAAAACTGTTTTTTTAAACATATTTTTTTTTAGAAAAGGACAAATGAAATCCTTAACACAAATACGTCTTGGAAGAAGAAAAACAGACATATTTTACACAATACCATCCATTTTTTGGCTTTTTTGAATGAAGTACTGGGTGTTTTAATCTTGTAAAGACTTTTAGAGTATTCAAATGAAACAATTCCCAAGCCAAAAAGGTCAACGGGAACCACTGTGTTATATTGTTGGGTCGTTTGAACAACAAAGATATTATATTAGCTTTTCATCTGTTTTATTTTGAAAGTATCAGAGCAGTATTTGAGAGCTCGACTTAAATGCAACAGCGTCTTTTATTTTGAAAGCCTCTGGAGTCGGAAGTGTTGCAGGTGTTGTTGAACCCGGTTGCGGCACTTCAAAGATGTCTGCCGGCAAGGAGACGCTTTATGCTTCTTTATCAAATCTTCTTTATCAACGGAAAAAAGGTATGTTCAGCTTTTGTGACTTATTATTTAACAATTTGTGGTCATGTAGCTGTTTTTTGTTAGTAATTAGTTCGTTTAAGCCTATGTATGCCACAAATGTATAATGTCAAACGTTTTCGAGATTAAAAAAAAAAATTGCCTGTCACCAAATTCTCCCTAAGCTAACAAAACGGTGTCAGAGACGTTGACAGTTTAAACAGTTAAGTCAGTTAAACAAGAAGTGGTTAAAAAAATAAATAAAAATGTTTAAAATAAACTTAAAGTTTGTGACTTGTCACTTTATTTCAAGGAAAGGGCCGCCGGGCTAACCAAACGAAAGCACCATCGACCACAACTGTAAAAATGATAATTCGCCGTTTTTGCTAGCTTAAAAAAAAAAAACAAAAAACAGTGTTTGGTCAACTTTTAAAAAGTTTATGGTCAGGCCACTGAATTTGTTGATTTGGAGAACATATCTTTTTAAAAAAAGGGTTCTATGTACATTCTTCAAGTAAAGTCATTAATTTTATTTAATCATTTTAATAAGTGTGTCGGTCCTATTAGTCGAAGACAGCGGCCATTTTGTAGAATCTGGCCGCAGCGGCGGGAATTTATTAAAGACATATTAGAATGATTTTTTCTTTCTCTTTTCCATAGTTTTTCAGCAGTTTATAGTCAGGCCACTGAATTTGTTGATTTGGAGAACATATTTAAAAAAAAAAAAAAAACGTTCTATGTACATTCTTCGAGTAAAGTCATTACTTTTATTTAATCATTTTAATAAGTGTATCGGTCCTATTAGTCGAAGACAGCGGCCATTTTGTAAAATATGGCAGCAGTGGAATGTATTAGTCATATTAGAAGGCTTTTTTTTCTCTGCCACAATTTTTCAACTACTTTGATTTTCTTTCTTTATAAATTAATTACAGTACACTGAATAATTTTGCAGTTTGGCATATTGGTTAGACAAAAGAAGCAATTTAAAGGTGAACGTTTTTTTTTTCTTTTTACACAGTAAACAATTACTCAATAAAGAAATTATCGGTAATGAACATACTCAGTTAATGTAATAATATATAATATTAACTTGTATCTATCAAGTACTTTCTTGATACTTACATACTAATGATAGTTACACATTTTTTAAGTGATAGTTTCCATGCAGTGGTGGATTATATTTATGTTGTATTCTTACTCCAAAGGTTAGTAGTAGTTTTAATTTTAGTTAATTAATTTAAGCAGTAAGTAACAACAATAATTTACATGCAACAAATACTTACATGCTTCTAAATGAATTTCAGTCAGATCTTACATTTTGTATTAATCCTTTTCATGCATTTCCTCTTGATTTTCTTCCTGTCTTTCTGTTTCCTCCTTTTTCTCCATCTCAGATTGAAGGAGCGTTCATGCAGGGTTTGGGTCTCTACACTCTACGTACGCTATCTACTCTTCAAAGGTCAGAGGTCATCTTGTACACATGTACACCTTTTCTTCCCCCCCCCCCTTCTTTAACATGTTTAAAGGAGTGCACTTATTATTATACTTATTATTTTACTCAACCATTCAAGGATTCAAGGGGTTTATTGTCATTTCTATTACACATTTACTCGTGAATAAAAAGGAAATAGATTCTAATCCTTTATGAACAATTTAACAAACAAATCAAGCGTTTTACTGACACCATATTGAACATCTGTTCTCTGTACCATGTAAATGTGAAATAAATACATTATTTTACAGCACATTTGAAAGTTTTTGCTTATGCATTTGTCTTACAGGATCATTTTCAACAACAGAATGAATAATTGGACAAAAACTGAATAAATAAAAAAAATCAAATGAAATTAAGAAATGACATTTTATAACAAGTGATTTTATCTTTAGTACAAAGACTTTAAGTGTCACAGTACAGACATAAGCCATAATAAAAACTGGAAAAATAACACTGATTTGTCTTCTTGTGGACTGAAGATGATCACACATGGATGCACCACGGGGTCGCAGTCCCATCCGTCGGAGATGAAGCCTGCAAGAGCGACAGGAAAGGCTGCTGATCAGATGTTTGCCAGGCAGAGGATGGGAGAAAGAAAGCCAAATTCAGGATTTCAGTAATCAAGTAATCACTTAATATGTGTTTTTTATGGTGTCTTATTTTAAATGTCTGACATCCAGTGTCCAAGGCACAATTGATACTTCTCCTGACATCCATCACGATGTCCGTCCCAATGTTCTGCAAAACAAAACACAATTCTCTTTTCTCTTTTCTATTCAAATACAAGATGTATCTGTATTATATCTCATTTTATATATTTAATAATATGCATGTAAAACATGTCTTATCCTATTCTAATGGCTGTTTGAAGGAAACTGGACTTCTTGCTTGAAGCTTGAAGATGTTTCACCTCTCATCTGAGAAACGTCTTTAGTTCTGGAGACTGGTTAGACAGTCCAGGCTTTTAAACTCCTCCCTATCTCACCTAGTGGGTGCTACCTCTGGGAGCAATAGATACCACTGAGTGGAACGTTCACGGCTTGAGTGGCTCCCGCTGGGCTGCCTCAAGTGGAGTCGTTAGCACCTGAGGATACTTAGGTGAGCGTAAAAACTAAGCATCATGTGAGTCGCTAGAGTCACGTGAGCCCAGATGTGAATGTGTTAGTCGTTTGGGGAGGGATCTCAAAAACTGCGTCATAGATAGGTGACAGCTGGTGTCTTAGACCGCCCCCTGTATTCAGTGATGGATGTTCTAGTTTGACATGGATGGCCTCCTTAACTCTTCTCTCAAACCATCTATGTTCCCGGTCCAGAATGGGGACATCGCTCTCTTCAGAGGAGTGTCCTCTCTCCTTGAAATGCAGGTGAAGGGCCGGGTTTTGACCGGAGGAGTGAGCTCGTCTGTGCTGGGTCATGCGTTTGTGGAGCGGCTGTTTAGTCTCCCCTGTGTACAGGTGGGAGCGCCGCTCGCTGACTTAGACCGCACAGACGACATGGCTTAGTTGGTTTTTGGGAGTTTTGTCTTTGAGGTGTAGCTGTTTCTGTCTCAGAGTGTTACAGGGTCTGAAATGAACTGGAATGTTGTGTTTGGAGAAAATCCTCCTCAGTTTCTCTGACACTCCAACAAGTTGTGGTTTGTGGTGTCCTCCCCGTTGGTGGTGTAGGGTTCTGGTTTGTGTTTGTGGTTTCTGGTTAGTGTGTGTCGGTTTGCGGTTTCTGTCTGTAAAAGCCGTCGTTGTTGTTGAAGTAGGTCGTGGTGAGGCAGAGGTCTAAAAGAGTGCAGATCTGGTCCGGTGTGAGACTGGTACGGTCGTTGAGGGAGTGTCAGAGAAAGTCTGTGCGGTCAAAGTCAGCCTGCAGTGCTCCCATCTATATATAGGGGAGACTAAGCAGCCGCTCCACAAACGCATGGCTCAGCATAGACGAGCTCACTCCTCCAGTCAGAACTCAGCCGCTCACTTGCATCTCAAGGAGAAAGGACACTCCTTTGAGGACAGTGATGTCTGCATTCTGGACCGGGAACATAGATGGTTTGAGAGAAGAGTTAAGGAGGCCATCCATGTCAAAATAGAACATCTGTCACTGAATACAGGGGGCGGTCTAAGACACCAGCTGTCACCTATCTATAACGCAGTTTTTGAGATCCCTCCCCAAGCGACTAACACATTCACATCTGGGCTCACGTGACTGTAACGACTCACATGATGCTTAGTTTCTGCGCTCACCTGAGTATCCTCAGGCGCTAACGACTCCACTTGAGGCAGCCCAGCAGGAGCCACTCAAGGTGTGAATGTTCCACTCAGTGGTATCTATTGCTCCCAGAGGTAGCACCCACTAGGTGAGATAGGGAGGAGTTTAAAAGTTTGGACTCTAACCAGTCTCCAGAACTGAAGAAGCTTCTCAGATGAGAGGTCAAACGTCTTCAAGCTTCAAGCAAGAAGTCCAGTTGCCTTCAATCAACCTTTAGGATACAATGACCTGTAACACACACACACACACACAGTACATTCAACACACATGCTTAACTTTAAAGTAAGAAAATATAAAACAAACAGAGAGAGAGACAGAACAGCAAAGTCACTTCATCACCCTCTTGCTGTCTGTTTAAAGCTACCTCAGACTCTACTAGTTATCCTGCTATCTCTTCTCTCTTTCTCTCCTCAGACCCACTCTCATATTAATTAACCTTTATTACATGCCATTAACTCTGTGTCCTCTCTCTCCCGTAGTCCTGTGCTTGTCTCTCTCTGGTCTCTCTTTCTCTGTACCGTCTGCAGGTGTCTCTGGCTCCGGAGCTGCATGTTCTCTGTCCGCGGTCCTGGCTCCACCGACCTGCCGCCATTTATTGTCTACAGCTATCCATTTTGAACACATTATTATGTTTAATGCATCAACACTTGACGCAAAGCAGAAGCAGAGGAGGCAAGGCAGAAGAAGAGGAGGCAAGGCAGAAGCAGATTTGGAGAACATATTTAAAAAAAAGAAAAAAAAAAGGTTCTATGTACATTCTTCGAGTAAAGTCATTAATTTTATTTAATCATTTTAATAAGTGTATCGGTCCTATTAGTCGAAGACAGCGGCCATTTTGTAAAATATGGCAGCAGTGGAATTTATTAAAGTCATATTAGAAGGCTTTTTTTTCTCTGCCACAATTTTTCAACTACTTTTATTTTCTTTCTTTATAAATTAATTACAGTACACTGAATAATTTTGTAGTTTGGCATATTGGTTAGACAAAAGAAGCAATTTAAAGGTGAATGTTTTTTTTTTCTTTTTACACAGTAAACAATTACTCAATAAAGAAATTATCGGTAATGAAAATACTCATTAGTTAATGTAATAATACATAATATTAACTTGTATCTATCAAGTACTTTCTTGATACTTACATACTAATGATAGTTACACATTTTTTAAGTGATAGTTTCCATGCAGTGGTGGATTATATTTATGTTGTATTCTTACTCCAAAGGTTCGTAGTAGTTTTAATTTTAGTTAATTAATTTAAGCAGTAAGTAACAACAATAATTTACATGCAACAAATACTTACATGCTTCTAAATGAATTTCAGTCAGATCTTACATTTTGTATTAATCCTTTTCATGCATTTCCTCTTGATTTTCTTCCTGTCTTTCTGTTTCCTCCTTTTTTCCATCTCAGATTGAAGGAGCGTTCATGCAGGGTTTGGGTCTCTACACTCTAGGTACGCTATCTACTCTTCAAAGGTCAGAGGTCATCTTGTACACATGTACACCTTTTCTTTTTTTCCCCCCTTCTTTAACATGTTTAAAGGAGTGCACTTATTATTATACGTATTATTTTACTCAACCATTCAAGGATTCAAGGGGTTTATTGTCATTTCTATTACACATTTACTCGTGAATAAAAAGGAAATAGATACTAATCCTTTATGAACAATTTAACAAACAAATCAAGCGTTTTACTGACACCATATTGAGCATCTGTTCTCATTCTGTACCATGTAAATGTGAAATAAATACATTATTTTACAGCACATTTGAAAGTTTTTGCTTATGCATTTGTCTTACAGGATCATTTTCAACAACAGAATGAATAATTGGACGAATACTGAATACATAAAAAAAATCAAATGAAATTAAGAAATGACATTTTATAACAAGTGATTTTATCTTTAGTACAAAGACTTTAAGTGTCACAGTACAGACATAAGCCATAATAAAAACTGGAAAAATAACACTGATTTGTCTTCTTGTGGACTGAAGATGATCACACATGGATGCACCACGGGGTCGCAGTCCCATCCGTCGGAGATGAAGCCTGCAAGAGCGACAGGAAAGGCTGCTGATCAGATGTTTGCCAGGCAGAGGATGGGAGAAAGAAAGCCAAATTCAGGATTTCAGTAATCAAGTAATCAGTTAATATGTCTTTTTATGTTTTTTTATGATGTGTTATTTTATATCTGACATCCAGTGTCCAAGGCACAATTGATACTTCTCCTGACATCCATCACGATGTCCGTCCCAATGTTCTGCAAAACAAAACACAATTCTCTTTTCTATTCAAATACAAGATGTATCTGTATTATATCTCATTTTATATATTTAATAATATGCATGTAAAACATGTCTTATCCTATTCTAATGGCTGTTTGAAGGCAACTGGACTTCTTGCTTGAAGCTTGAAGATGTTTCACCTCTCATCTGAGAAACGTCTTTAGTTCTGGAGACTGGTTAGACAGTCCAGGCTTTTAAACTCCTCCCTATCTCACCTAGTGGGTGCTACCTCTGGGAGCAATAGATACCACTGAGTGGAACGTTCACGGCTTGAGTGGCTCCCGCTGGGCTGTCTCAAGTGGAGTCGTTAGCACCTGAGGATACTCAGGTGAGCGTAGAAACTAAGCATCATGTGAGTCGTTACAGTCACGTGAGCCCAGATGTGAATGTGTTAGTCGTTTGGGGAGGGATCTCAAAAACTGCGTCATAGATAGGTGGCAGCTGGTGTCTTAGACCGCCCCCTGTATCCAGTGATGGATGTTCTAGTTTGACATGGATGGCCTCCTTAACTCTTCTCTCAAACCATCTATGTTCCCGGTCCAGAATGGGGACATCGCTCTCTTCAGAGGAGTGTCCTCTCTCCTTGAAATGCAGGTGAAGGGCCGGGTTTTGACCGGAGGAGTGAGCTCGTCTGTGCTGGGTCATGCGTTTGTGGAGCGGCTGTTTAGTCTCCCCTGTGTACAGGTGGGAGCGCCGCTCGCTGACTTAGACCGCACAGACGACATGGCTTAGTTGGTTTTTGGGAGTTTTGTCTTTGAGGTGTAGCTGTTTCTGTCTCAGAGTGTTACAGGGTCTGAAATGAACTGGAATGTTGTGTTTGGAGAAAATCCTCCTCAGTTTCTCTGACACTCCAACAAGTTGTGGTTTGTGGTGTCCTCCCCGTTGGTGGTGTAGGGTTCTGGTTTGTGTTTGTGGTTTCTGGTTAGTGTGTGTCGGTTTGCGGTTTCTGTCTGTAAAAGCCGTCGTTGTTGTTGAAGTAGGTCGTGGTGAGGCAGAGGTCTAAAAGAGTGCAGATCTGGTCCGGTGTGAGACTGGTACGGTCGTTGAGGGAGTGTCAGAGAAAGTCTGTGCGGTCAAAGTCAGCCTGCAGTGCTCCCATCTATATATAGGGGAGACTAAGCAGCCGCTCCACAAACGCATGGCTCAGCATAGACGAGCTCACTCCTCCGGTCAGAACTCAGCCGCTCACTTGCATCTCAAGGAGAAAGGACACTCCTTTGAGGACAGTGATGTCTGCATTCTGGACCGGGAACATAGATGGTTTGAGAGAAGAGTTAAGGAGGCCATCCGTGTCAAAATAGAACATCCGTCACTGAATACAGGGGGCGGTCTACGGCACCAGCTGTCACCTATCTATGACGCAGTTTTGAGATCCCTCCCCAAGCGACTAACACATTCACATCTGGGCTCACGTGACTCTAACGACTCACATGATGCTTAGTTTCTGCGCTCACCTGAGTATCCTCAGGCGCTAACGACTCCACTTGAGGCAGCCCAGCGGGAGCCACTCAAGGTGTGAACGTTCCACTCAGTGCTTTCTATTGCTCCCAGAGGTAGCACCCACTAGGTGAGATAGGGAGGAGTTTAAAAGTTTGGACTCTAACCAGTCTCCAGAACTGAAGACGTTTCTCAGATGAGAGGTCAAACGTCTTCAAGCTTCAAGCAAGAAGTCCAGTTGCCTTCAATCAACCTTTAGGATACAATGACCTGTAACACACACACACACAGTACATTCAACACACATGCTTAACTTTAAAGTAAGAAAATATAAAACAAACAGAGAGAGATACAGAACAGCAAAGTCTCTTAATAATCCTCTTGCTGTCTGTTTAAAGCTACCTCAGTCTCTACTAGTTATCCTGCTATCTCTTCTCTCTTTCTCTCCTCAGACCCACTCTCACATTTATTAACCTTTATTACATGCCATTAACTCTGTGTCCTTTCTCTCCCGTAGTCCTGTGCTTGTCTCTCTCTGGTCTCTCTTTCTCTGTACCTTCTGCAGGTGCAGTCTTGCCTCAACAACACTTGAGGCAAGACAGAAGCAGAGGAGGCAATGCAGAAGCAGAGGAGGCAAGGGAGAAGCAGAGGAGGCAAGGCAGCAGCAGAGGAGGCAAGGGAGAAGCACACACAGGGAACCATCACAGGTAAAGACAAAGATGCACACTCGGACACGGACACAGATGCATATTTCCAGGGACCAACAGTCAGGGGGATGATGAGCGAGACAGACTGGACACGTGGAACAGGAACAACACTTGAGGCAAGACAGAAGAAGAGGAGGCAAGACAGAAGAAGAGGAGGCAAGGGAGAAGCACACACAGGAAACCATCACAGGTAAAGACAAAGATGCACACTTGGATACTGACACAGATGCAGATGCATATGTCCATGGACCAACAGTCAGGGGGATGATGAGCGAGACAGACTGGACACGTGGAACAGGAACAACACTTGAGGAAAGACAGAAGCAGAGGAGGCAAGACAGAAGAAGAGGAGGCAAGACAGAAGCAGAGGAGGCAAGGGAGGAGCAGAGGAGGCAAGACAGAAGCAGAGGAGGCAAGACAGAAGAAGAGGAGGCAAGACAGAAGCAGAGGAGGCAAGGGATGAGCAGAGGAGGCAAGGCAGAAGCAGAGGAGGCAAGACAGAAGCACACACAGGAAACCATCACAGGTAAAGACAAAGATGCACACTTGGATACTGACACAGATGCAGATGCATATGTCCAGGGACCAACAGTCAAGGGGATGATGAGCGAGACAGACTGGACACGTGGAACAGGAACAACACTTGAGGAAAGACAGAAGCAGAGGAGGCAAGGCAGAAGCAGAGGAGGCAAGACAGAAGCACACACAGGAAACCATCACAGGTAAAGACAAAGATGCACACTTGGATACTGACACAGATGCAGATGCATATGTCCAGGGACCAACAGTCAAGGGGATGATGAGCGAGACAGACTGGACACATGGAACAGGAACAACACTTGAGGCAAGAGTGGACACGTGGAACAGGAACAGCACATGAGGCAAGACAGAAGAAGAGGAGAAAAGGGACAAGCAGAGGAGGCAAGGCAGAAGAAGAGGAGGCAAGACAGAAGCAGAGGAGGCAAGGGAGGAGCAGAGGAGGCAAGACAGAAGCACATACAGGAAACCATCACAGGTAAAGACAAAGATGCACACTTGGATACTGACACAGATGCAGATGCATATGTCCATGGACCAACAGTCAAGGGGATGATGAGCGAGACAGACTGGACATATGGAACAGGAACAACACTTGAGGCAAGAGTGGACACGTGGAACAGGAACAACACATGAGGCAAGACAGAAGAAGAGGAGAAAAGGGAAAAGCAGAGGATGCAAGGCAGAAGAAGAGGAGGCAAGGGATGAGCAGAGGAGGCAAGGCAGAAGCAGAGGAGGCAAGGGAGGAGCAGAGGAAGCAAGGCAGAAGCAGAGGAGGCAAGACAGAAAAAGAGGAGGCAAGGCAGAAGAAGAGGAGGCAAGGATGAAGAAGAGGAGGCAAGGCAGAAGAAGAGGAGGCAAGGCAGAAGAAGAGGAGGTATGGCAGAAGAAGAGGAGGCAAGACAGAAGAAGAGGAGGCAAGGCAGAAGCAGAGGAGGCAAGGGAGGAGCAGAGGAGGCAAGACAGAAGCAGAGGAGGCAAGACAGAAGCACACACAGGAAACCATCACAGGTAAAGACAAAGATGCACACTTGGATACTGACACAGATGCAGATGCATATGTCCAGGGACCAACAATCAGATGGATGATGAGCGAGACAGACTGGACACGTGGAACAGGAACAACACTTGAGGCAAGAGTGGACACGTGGAACAGGAACAACACATGAGGCAAGACAGAAGAAGAGGAGAAAAGGGACAAGCAGAGGAGGCAAGGCAGAAGAAGAGGAGGCAAGGCAGAAGCAGAGGAGGCAAGACAGAAGCAGAGGAGGCAAGGGAGGAGCAGAGGAGGCAAGACAGAAGCAGAGGAGGCAAGACAGAAGCACACACAGGAAACCATCACAGGTAAAGACAAAGATGCACACTTGGATACTGACACAGATGCAGATGCATATGTCCATGGACCAACAGTCAAGGGGATGATGAGCGAGACAGACTGGACACGTGGAACAGGAACAACACTTGAGGAAAGACAGAAGCAGAGGAGGCAAGACAGAAGAAGAGGAGGCAAGACAGAAGCAGAGGAGGCAAGGGAGGAGCAGAGGAGGCAAGACAGAAGCAGAGGAGGCAAGACAGAAGAAGAGGAGGCAAGACAGAAGCAGAGGAGGCAAGGGATGAGCAGAGGAGGCAAGGCAGAAGCAGAGGAGGCAAGACAGAAGCACACACAGGAAACCATCACAGGTAAAGACAAAGATGCACACTTGGATACTGACACAGATGCAGATGCATATGTCCAGGGACCAACAGTCAAGGGGATGATGAGCGAGACAGACTGGACACGTGGAACAGGAACAACACTTGAGGAAAGACAGAAGCAGAGGAGGCAAGACAGAAGCACACACAGGAAACCATCACAGGTAAAGACAAAGATGCACACTTGGACACTGACACAGATGCAGATGCATATGTCCATGGACCAACAGTCAAGGGGATGATGAGCGAGACAGACTGGACACATGGAACAGGAACAACACTTGAGGCAAGAGTGGACACGTGGAACAGGAACAACACATGAGGCAAGACAGAAGAAGAGGAGAAAAGGGACAAGCAGAGGAGGCAAGGCAGAAGAAGAGGAGGCAAGACAGAAGCAGAGGAGGCAAGGGAGGAGCAGAGGAGGCAAGACAGAAGCACACACAGGAAACCATCACAGGTAAAGACAAAGATGCACACTTGGATACTGACACAGGTGCAGATGCATATGTCCATGGACCAACAGTCAAGGGGATGATGAGCGAGACAGACTGGACACGTGGAACAGGAACAACACTTGAGGCAAGAGTGGACACGTGGAACAGGAACAACACTTGAGGCAAGACAGAAGAAGAGGAGGAAAGACAGAAGAAGAGGAGGCAAGGGAGGAGCAGAGGAGGCAAGACAGAAGAAGAGGAGGCAAGGCAGAAGCACACACAGGAAACCATCACAGGTAAAGACAAAGATGCAGATTTCCAGGGATCAACAGTCAGACTGATGATGAGCGAGACAGGAGAGTGGACACGTGGAGCAGGAACAACACATGAGGCAAGGCAGAAGCAGAGGAGGCAAGGGAGGAGCAGAGGAAGCAAGGCAGAAGCAGAGGAGGCAAGACAGAAAAAGAGGAGGCAAGGCAGAAGAAGAGGATGAAAGGCAGAAGCAGAGAAGGCAAGGCAGAAGAAGAGGAGGTATGGCAGAAGAAGAGGAGGCAAGACAGAAGCACACACAGGAAACCATCACAGGTAAAGACAAAGATGCACACTTGGATACTGACACAGATGCAGATGCATATGTCCAGGGACCAACAATCAAGGGGATGATGAGCGAGACAGACTGGACATATGGAACAGGAACAACACTTGAGGCAAGAGTGGACACGTGGAACAGGAACAACACATGAGGCAAGACAGAAGAAGAGGAGAAAAGGGACAAGCAGAGGAGGCAAGGCAGAAGAAGAGGAGGCAAGGGAGAAGCAGAGGAGGCAAGGGAGGAGCAGAGGAGGCAAGGGAGGAGCAGAGGAGGCAAGACAGAAGCACACACAGGAAACCATCACAGGTAAAGACAAAGATGCACACTTGGATACTGACACAGATGCAGATGCATATGTCCATGGACCAACAGTCAAGTGGATGATGAGCGAGACAGACTGGACACGTGGAACAGGAACAACACTTGAGGCAAGAGTGGACACGTGGAACAGGAACAACACTTGAGGCAAGACAGAAGAAGAGGAGGCAAGACAGAAGAAGAGGAGGCAAGGCAGAAGAAGAGGAGGCAAGGCAGAAGAAGAGGAGGCAAGGCAGAAGCACACACAGGAAACCATCACAGGTAAAGACAAAGATGCACACTTGGATACAGACACAGATGAAGATTTCCAGGGACCAGCAGTCAGACGGATGATGAGTGAGACAGGAGAGTGGACACATGGAACAGGAACAACACTTGAGGCAAGACAGAAGAAGAGGAGGCAAGGCAGAAGAAGAGGAGGCAAGACAGAAGCAGAGGAGGCAAGGCAGAACAATACACAGGTAAAGACAAAGATGCAGACTCAGATACGGACACAGACACAGATGCAGATTTTCAGGGACCAGCAATCAGAGGGATGGTGAGCGGCAGAGGAGGTAAGGCAGAAGCAAATGGCCAGTAGGTTTGTGGATTCAATAAGTAATCACTTAATATGTCTTTATATGTTTTCTATGTTCTTATGTTCGAATGTTCTGCAAAACAAAACACAGTTCTCTTTGCTATTCAAATACAAGATGTATCTGTATTATATCTCATTTTATATATTTAATAATATGCATGTAAAACATGTCTTATCCTATTCTAATGGCTGTTTGAAGGCAACTGGACTTCTTGCTTGAAGCTTGAAGATGTTTCACCTCTCATCTGAGAAACATCTTCAGTTCTGGAGACTGGTTAGACAGTCCAGGCTTTTAAACTCCTCCCTATCTCACCTAGTGGGTGCTACCTCTGGGAGCAATAGATACCACTGAGTGGAACGTTCACACCTTGAGTGGCTCCCGCTGGGCTGCCTCAAGTGGAGTCGTTAGCACCTGAGGATACTCAGGTGAGCGTAGAAACTAAGCATCATGTGAGTCGTTACAGTCACGTGAGCCCAGATGTGAATGTGTTAGTCGTTTGGGGAGGGATCTCAAAAACTGCGTCATAGATAGGTGACAGCTGGTGTCTTAGACCGCCCCCTGTATTCAGTGATGGATGTTCTAGTTTGACATGGATGGCCTCCTTAACTCTTCTCTCAAACCATCTATGTTCCCGGTCCAGAATGGGGACATCGCTCTCTTCAGAGGAGTGTCCTTTCTCCTTGAAATGCAGGTGAACGGCCGGGTTTTGACCGGAGGAGTGAGCTCGTCTGTGCTGGGTCATGCGTTTGTGGAGCGGCTGTTTAGTCTCCCCTGTGTACAGGTGGGAGCGCCGCTCGCTGACTTAGACCGCACAGACGACATGGCTTAGTTGGTTTTTGGGAGTTTTGTCTTTGAGGTGTAGCTGTTTCTGTCTCAGAGTGTTACAGGGTCTGAAATGAACTGGAATGTTGTGTTTGGAGAAAATCCTCCTCAGTTTCTCTGACACTCCAACAAGTTGTGGTTTGTGGTGTCCTCCCCGTTGGTGGTGTAGGGTTCTGGTTTGTGTTTGTGGTTTCTGGTTAGTGTGTGTCGGTTTGCGGTTTCTGTCTGTAAAAGCCGTCGTTGTTGTTGAAGTAGGTCGTGGTGAGGCAGAGGTCTAAAAGAGTGCAGATCTGGTCCGGTGTGAGACTGGTACGGTCGTTGAGGGAGTGTCAGAGAAAGTCTGTGCGATCAAAGTCAGCCTGCAGTGCTCCCATCTATATATAGGGGAGACTAAGCAGCCGCTCCACAAACGCATGGCTCAGCATAGACGAGCTCACTCCTCCGGTCAGAACTCAGCCGCTCATTTGCATCTCAAGGAGAAAGGACACTCCTTTGAGGACAGTGATGTCTGCATTCTGGACCGGGAACATAGATGGTTTGAGAGAAGAGTTAAGGAGGCCATCCGTGTCAAAATAGAACATCCGTCACTGAATACAGGGGGCGGTCTACGGCACCAGCTGTCACCTATCTATGACGCAGTTTTGAGATCCCTCCCCAAGCGACTAACACATTCACATCTGGGCTCACGTGACTGTAACGACTCACGTGATGCTTAGTTTCTGCGCTCACCTGAGTATCCTCAGGCGCTAACGACTCCACTTGAGGCAGCCCAGCAGGAGCCACTCAAGGTGTGAACGTTCCACTCAGTGGTATCTATTGCTCCCAGAGGTAGCACCCACTAGGTGAGATAGGGAGGAGTTTAAAAGTTTGGACTCTAACCAGTCTCCAGAACTGAAGAAGCTTCTCGGATGAGAGGTCAAACGTCTTCAAGCTTCAAGCAAGAAGTCCAGTTGCCTTCAATCAACCTTTAGGATACAATGACCTGTAACACACACACACACAGTACATTCAACACACACGCTTAACTTTAAAGTAAGAAAATATAAAACAAACAGAGAGAGATACAGAACAGCAAAGTCTCTTAATAATCCTCTTGCTGTCTGTTTAAAACTACCTCAGACTCTACTAGTTATGCTGTTATAGGCCGAGGCTGCTGGGGGACTTCCCATGATCATCTCTTCTCTCTTTCTCTCCTCAGACCCACTCTCACATTTATTAACCTTTATTACATGCCATTAACTCTGTGTCCTTTCTCTCCCGTAGTCCTGTGCTTGTCTCTCTCTGGTCTCTCTTTCTCTGTACCTTCTGCAGGTGCAGTCTTGCCTCAACAACACTTGAGGCAAGACAGAAGCAGAGGAGGAAAGGCAGAAGCAGAGGAGGCAAGGGAGCAGCAGAGGAGGCAAGGGAGAAGCAGAGGAGGCAAGACAGAAGCACACACAGGAAACCATCACAGGTAAAGACAAAGATGCACACTCGGACACGGACAATGATGCATATTTCCAGGGACCAACAGTCAGAGGGATGATGAGCGAGACAGACTGGACACGTGGAGCAGGAATAACACTTGAGGCAAGACAGAAGCAGAGGAGGCAAGACAGAAGAAGAGGAGGCAAGACAGAAGAAGAGGAGGCAAGGGAGGAGCAGAGGAGGCAAGACAGAAGCACACACAGGAAACCATCACAGGTAAAGACAAAGATGCACACTCGGACACGTACACAGACGCAGATTTCCAGAGACCAACAGTCAGACGGGTGATGAGCGAGACAGGAGACTGGACACATGGATCAGGAACAACACTTGAGGCAAGACAGAAGAAGAGGACGCAAGGCAGAAGAAGAGGAGGAAAAGCAGAGGACGCAATGGAGAAGCACACACAAGGAATCAAGACAGGGAAAGACAAAGATACACACTTGGATACAGACACAGATGAAGATTTCCAGGGACCAGCAGTCAGACGGATGATGAGTGAGACAGGAGAGTGGACACATGGAACAGGAACAACACTTGAGGCAAGACAGAAGAAGAGGACGCAAGGCAAAAGCAGAGGACGCAAGGCAGAAGCACACACAGGAAACCAACACAGGTAAAGACAAAGATACCGATGCAGATTCCCAGGGACCAACAATCAGAGGGATGATGAGCGAGACAGGAGACTGGACACATGGAACAGGAACAGCACTTGAGGCAAGAGTGGACACGTGGAACAGGAACAACACATGAGGCAAGACAGAAGAAGAGGAGAAAAGGAACAAGCAGAGGAGGCAAGGCAGAAGAAGAGGAGGCAAGACAGAAGCAGAGGAGGCAAGGGAGGAGCAGAGGAGGCAAGGCAGAAGCACACACAGGAAACCATCACAGGTAAAGACAAAGATGCAGATTTCCAGGGATCAACAGTCAGACTGATGATGAGCGAGACAGGAGAGTGGACACGTGGAGCAGGAACAACACATGAGGCAAGGCAGAAGCAGAGGAGGCAAGGATGAAGAAGAGGAGGCAAGGCAGAAGAAGAGGAGGCAAGGCAGAAGAAGAGGAGGTATGGCAGAAGAAGAGGAGGCAAGACAGAAGAAGAGGAGGCAAGGCAGAAGCAGAGGAGGCAAGGGAGGAGCAGAGGAGGCAAGACAGAAGCAGAGGAGGCAAGACAGAAGCACACACAGGAAACCATCACAGGTAAAGACAAAGATGCACACTTGGATACTGACACAGATGCAGATGCATATGTCCAGGGACCAACAGTCAAGTGGATGATGAGCGAGACAGACTGGACACGTGGAACAGGAACAACACTTGAGGCAAGAGTGGACACGTGGAACAGGAACAACACATGAGGCAAGACAGAAGAAGAGGAGAAAAGGGACAAGCAGAGGAGGCAAGGCAGAAGAAGAGGAGGCAAGGCAGAAGCAGAGGAGGCAAGACAGAAGCAGAGGAGGCAAGGGAGGAGCAGAGGAGGCAAGACAGAAGCAGAGGAGGCAAGACAGAAGCACACACAGGAAACCATCACAGGTAAAGACAAAGATGCACACTTGGATACTGACACAGATGCAGATGCATATGTCCATGGACCAACAGTCAAGGGGATGATGAGCGAGACAGACTGGACACGTGGAACAGGAACAACACTTGAGGAAAGACAGAAGCAGAGGAGGCAAGACAGAAGCAGAGGAGGCAAGGGAGGAGCAGAGGAGGCAAGACAGAAGCAGAGGAGGCAAGACAGAAGAAGAGGAGGCAAGACAGAAGCAGAGGAGGCAAGGGATGAGCAGAGGAGGCAAGGCAGAAGCAGAGGAGGCAAGACAGAAGCACACACAGGAAACCATCACAGGTAAAGACAAAGATGCACACTTGGATACTGACACAGATGCAGATGCATATGTCCAGGGACCAACAGTCAAGGGGATGATGAGCGAGACAGACTGGACACGTGGAACAGGAACAACACTTGAGGAAAGACAGAAGCAGAGGAGGCAAGACAGAAGCACACACAGGAAACCATCACAGGTAAAGACAAAGATGCACACTTGGATACTGACACAGATGCAGATGCATATGTCCAGGGACCAACAGTCAAGGGGATGATGAGCGAGACAGACTGGACACATGGAACAGGAACAACACTTGAGGCAAGAGTGGACACGTGGAACAGGAACAACACATGAGGCAAGACAGAAGAAGAGGAGAAAAGGGACAAGCAGAGGAGGCAAGGCAGAAGAAGAGGAGGCAAGACAGAAGCAGAGGAGGCAAGGGAGGAGCAGAGGAGGCAAGACAGAAGCACACACAGGAAACCATCACAGGTAAAGACAAAGATGCACACTTGGATACTGACACAGATGCAGATGCATATGTCCATGGACCAACAGTCAAGGGGATGATGAGCGAGACAGACTGGACATATGGAACAGGAACAACACTTGAGGCAAGAGTGGACACGTGGAACAGGAACAACACATGAGGCAAGACAGAAGAAGAGGAGAAAAGGGAAAAGCAGAGGAGGCAAGGCAGAAGAAGAGGAGGCAAGGGAGGAGCAGAGGAAGCAAGGCAGAAGCAGAGGAGGCAAGACAGAAAAAGAGGAGGCAAGGCAGAAGAAGAGGAGGCAAGGATGAAGAAGAGGAGGCAAGGCAGAAGAAGAGGAGGCAAGACAGAAGAAGAGGAGGCAAGGCAGAAGCAGAGGAGGCAAGGGAGGAGCAGAGGAGGCAAGACAGAAGCAGAGGAGGCAAGACAGAAGCACACACAGGAAACCATCACAGGTAAAGACAAAGATGCACACTTGGATACTGACACAGATGCAGATGCATATGTCCAGGGACCAACAGTCAAGGGGATGATGAGCGAGACAGACTGGACACGTGGAACAGGAACAACACTTGAGGCAAGAGTGGACACGTGGAACAGGAACAACACATGAGGCAAGACAGAAGAAGAGGAGAAAAGGGACAAGCAGAGGAGGCAAGGCAGAAGAAGAGGAGGCAAGGCAGAAGCAGAGGAGGCAAGACAGAAGCAGAGGAGGCAAGGGAGGAGCAGAGGAGGCAAGACAGAAGCAGAGGAGGCAAGACAGAAGCACACACAGGAAACCATCACAGGTAAAGACAAAGATGCACACTTGGATACTGACACAGATGCAGATGCATATGTCCATGGACCAACAGTCAAGGGGATGATGAGCGAGACAGACTGGACACGTGGAACAGGAACAACACTTGAGGAAAGACAGAAGCAGAGGAGGCAAGACAGAAGAAGAGGAGGCAAGACAGAAGCAGAGGAGGCAAGGGAGGAGCAGAGGAGGCAAGACAGAAGCAGAGGAGGCAAGACAGAAGAAGAGGAGGCAAGACAGAAGCAGAGGAGGCAAGGGATGAGCAGAGGAGGCAAGGCAGAAGCAGAGGAGGCAAGACAGAAGCACACACAGGAAACCATCACAGGTAAAGACAAAGATGCACACTTGGATACTGACACAGATGCAGATGCATATGTCCAGGGACCAACAGTCAAGGGGATGATGAGCGAGACAGACTGGACACGTGGAGCAGGAACAACACTTGAGGCAAGAGTGGACACGTGGAACAGGAACAACACATGAGGCAAGACAGAAGAAGAGGAGAAAAGGGACAAGCAGAGGAGGCAAGGCAGAAGAAGAGGAGGCAAGACAGAAGCAGAGGAGGCAAGGGAGGAGCAGAGGAGGCAAGACAGAAGCACACACAGGAAACCATCACAGGTAAAGACAAAGATGCACACTTGGATACTGACACAGGTGCAGATGCATATGTCCAGGGACCAACAGTCAAGGGGATGATGAGCGAGACAGACTGGACACGTGGAACAGGAACAACACTTGAGGCAAGAGTGGACACGTGGAACAGGAACAACACTTGAGGCAAGACAGAAGAAGAGGAGGAAAGACAGAAGAAGAGGAGGCAAGGGAGGAGCAGAGGAGGCAAGACAGAAGAAGAGGAGGCAAGGCAGAAGCACACACAGGAAACCATCACAGGTAAAGACAAAGATGCAGATTTCCAGGGATCAACAGTCAGACTGATGATGAGCGAGACAGGAGAGTGGACACGTGGAGCAGGAACAACACATGAGGCAAGGCAGAAGCAGAGGAGGCAAGGATGAAGAAGAGGAGGCAAGGCAGAAGAAGAGGAGGTATGGCAGAAGCAGAGGAGGCAAGACAGAAGCACACACAGGAAACCATCACAGGTAAAGACAAAGATGCACACTTGGATACTGACACAGATGCAGATGCATATGTCCAGGGACCAACAATCAAGGGGATGATGAGCGAGACAGACTGGACATATGGAACAGGAACAACACTTGAGGCAAGAGTGGACACGTGGAACAGGAACAACACATGAGGCAAGACAGAAGAAGAGGAGAAAAGGGACAAGCAGAGGAGGCAAGGCAGAAGAAGAGGAGGCAAGACAGAAGCAGAGGAGGCAAGGGAGGAGCAGAGGAGGCAAGGGAGGAGCAGAGGAGGCAAGACAGAAGCACACACAGGAAACCATCACAGGTAAAGACAAAGATGCACACTTGGATACTGACACAGATGCAGATGCATATGTCCAGGGACCAACAGTCAAGTGGATGATGAGCGAGACAGACTGGACACGTGGAACAGGAACAACACTTGAGGCAAGAGTGGACACGTGGAACAGGAACAACACTTGAGGCAAGACAGAAGAAGAGGAGGCAAGACAGAAGAAGAGGAGGCAAGGCAGAAGAAGAGGAGGCAAGGCAGAAGCAGAGGAGGAAAGGCAGAAGCACACACAGGAAACCATCACAGGTAAAGACAAAGATGCACACTTGGATACAGACACAGATGAAGATTTCCAGGGACCAGCAGTCAGACGGATGATGAGTGAGACAGGAGAGTGGACACATGGAACAGGAACAACACTTGAGGCAAGACAGAAGCAGAGGAGGCAAGGCAGAACAATACACAGGTAAAGACAAAGATGCAGACTCAGATACGGACACAGACACAGATGCAGATTTTCAGGGACCAGCAATCAGAGGGATGGTGAGCGGCAGAGGAGGTAAGGCAGAAGCAAATGGCCAGTAGGTTTGTGGATTCAATAAGTAATCACTTAATATGTCTTTATATGTTTTCTATGTTCTTATGTTCGAATGTTCTGCAAAACAAAACACAATTCTCTTTGCTATTCAAATACAAGATGTATCTGTATTATATCTCATTTTATATATTTAATAATATGCATGTAAAACATGTCTTATCCTATTCTAATGGCTGTTTGAAGGCAACTGGACTTCTTGCTTGAAGCTTGAAGATGTTTCACCTCTCATCTGAGAAACATCTTCAGTTCTGGAGACTGGTTAGACAGTCCAGGCTTTTAAACTCCTCCCTATCTCACCTAGTGGGTGCTACCTCTGGGAGCAATAGATACCACTGAGTGGAACGTTCACACCTTGAGTGGCTCCCGCTGGGCTGCCTCAAGTGGAGTCGTTAGCACCTGAGGATACTCAGGTGAGCGTAGAAACTAAGCATCATGTGAGTCGTTACAGTCACGTGAGCCCAGATGTGAATGTGTTAGTCGTTTGGGGAGGGATCTCAAAAACTGCGTCATAGATAGGTGGCAGCTGGTGTCTTAGACCGCCCCCTGTATTCAGTGATGGATGTTCTAGTTTGACATGGATGGCCTCCTTAACTCTTCTCTCAAACCATCTATGTTCCCGGTCCAGAATGGGGACATCGCTCTCTTCAGAGGAGTGTCCTTTCTCCTTGAAATGCAGGTGAACGGCTGAGTTCTGACCGGAGGAGTGAGCTCGTCTGTGCTGGGTCATGCGTTTGTGGAGCGGCTGTTTAGTCTCCCCTGTGTACAGGTGGGAGCGCCGCTCGCTGACTTAGACCGCACAGACGACATGGCTTAGTTGGTTTTTGGGAGTTTTGTCTTTGAGGTGTAGCTGTTTCTGTCTCAGAGTGTTACAGGGTCTGAAATGAACTGGAATGTTGTGTTTGGAGAAAATCCTCCTCAGTTTCTCTGACACTCCAACAAGTTGTGGTTTGTGGTGTCCTCCCCGTTGGTGGTGTAGGGTTCTGGTTTGTGTTTGTGGTTTCTGTCTGTAAAAGCCGTCGTTGTTGTTGAAGTAGGTCGTGGTGAGGCAGAGGTCTAAAAGAGTGCAGATCTGGTCCGGTGTGAGACTGGTACGGTCGTTGAGGGAGTGTCAGAGAAAGTCTGTGCGATCAAAGTCAGCCTGCAGTGCTCCCATCTATATATAGGGGAGACTAAGCAGCCGCTCCACAAACGCATGGCTCAGCATAGACGAGCTCACTCCTCCGGTCAGAACTCAGCCGCTCACTTGCATCTCAAGGAGAAAGGACACTCCTTTGAGGACAGTGATGTCTGCATTTTGGACCGGGAACATAGATGGTTTGAGAGAAGAGTTAAGGAGGCCATCCGTGTCAAAATAGAACATCCGTCACTGAATACAGGGGGCGGTCTACGGCACCAGCTGTCACCTATCTATGACGCAGTTTTGAGATCCCTCCCCAAGCGACTAACACATTCACATCTGGGCTCACGTGACTGTAACGACTCACATGATGCTTAGTTTCTACGCTCACCTGAGTATCCTCAGGCGCTAACGACTCCACTTGAGGCAGCCCAGCAGGAGCCACTCAAGGTGTGAACGTTCCACTCAGTGCTTTCTATTGCTCCCAGAGGTAGCACCCACTAGGTGAGATAGGGAGGAGTTTAAAAGTTTGGACTCTAACCAGTCTCCAGAACTGAAGACGTTTCTCAGATGAGAGGTCAAACGTCTTCAAGCTTCAAGCAAGAAGTCCAGTTGCCTTCAATCAACCTTTAGGATACAATGACCTGTAACACACACACAGTACATTCAACACACACGCTTAACTTTAAAGTAAGAAAATATAAAACAAACAGAGAGAGATACAGAACAGCAAAGTCTCTTAATAATCCTCTTGCTGTCTGTTTAATTCTACCTCAGTCTCTACTAGTTATGCTGTTATTGTCCTCTTTCTCCTGTAGTCCTGTGCTTGTCTCTCTCTGGTCTCTTTTTCTCTGTGCCTTCTGCAGGTGTCTCTGGCTCCAGAGCTGCATGTTCTCTGTCTGTGGTCCTGGCTCCACCGACCTGCCGCCCTTTATTGTCAGAAAAGGCCACATGGGTACACGCCAGCCACTGCAAACGGGTTCCTGAACCAAAGGCCGACAACCAGCCACCAGAGAATCAAAGCAAAGGAGGTCACATCAATTCTCTAGACCCAGAATAATGGTCTCGGGAAAACTGACTCATCCAGACGTTGAGGAAGACAACTGGGGTGCACGCCGTGCGCTGCCCCTAACCTTCAGCTGCGTTGGAACTGTCTGCAATTTAAGAGTGAGGGGTGAAAGAGCGCCCTCCTCCACCAGTAGCGTGCCAAGCTCCAACCAAGTGACTACAGAGTAAAGCTCTGTGTCACCAACAAGAGCAACAGTGTAAGGTCTATTGATAGGTCAGTCACACACCAGATGGCCTCTCTGGCTGAGGCTCGTGATGATGATGATGATGATGATGATATTGATGTTGGCGTTTTGAGTTTTTGTATTTTTTGTATTTTTCCCTAGCTTGCTATCAACCTAAGGACGTCTGTGTCCTACAAAAACAGCTAAATGCATATTTTAACATTCATCAGCTAATCATGTGTCTACTTAAACCCAAAGGAATGTAGTCACTGGTGATACGATCAATATCTATATTGTATATTTTGATTTATTTTTTATTTTTATTTATTTTGATATTGTTTATTTATTATATTTTAATTGTAATGTCAATTTATCATATAACCCTATACTCTTTTATCAAGCATTCCTATATTGTCATAAACTCGTATATTCAGTTCTGGGTGAAGTACATACAACATGACCTGTCGTGGCCTAATGTACTCTGTATTTTTGGGATTAAACTCTTTGTCATTGAACTTGTTTGTTTTCTGGTTTGTATTTTAATTTCCCAGCAGTTCTCTTATATTATTGCCTGTTACACAGCAAATCTTGTTGTAAGTTACTATTAAGATGATGTACTTTGTCTCTCAGAATATAAAGAACTATAAGTCATTTAAGTCCAGGATAATCAATCTGCTGAAACTTGGTGCAACTTTGACTTGTTGGCTGACTTAAGGAAACTTCTCTCTCTTTAAAATAACAAAGCCAATATCTTTATGTTTAAAACAATACAAATTTGTTGTATTCACTTCCTCCATCATCTGACCACTTTTCAGATTTAAACTTATGGAAGGAAAATGAGACTGTAGTCGTAGTGGTGCTATAAATTTTAGGAGGCCAAAAAACTATTTCTAGAGACCCAAGCACATGCAAAGTACATGTTTTCCTCCTTGTTGTTTATTCACTTTCTTTCTGGTGCCAAATTTACCTCCGTGCAGTCGTTGTTTACAGCTTACCTGTCTTATTATTGTGGTTTGTATAACTCATGTCTGCAGCACAGAATCAGAAGAGGAGAGTCGCCGTCGTGTCAAAGTGGAATCACTGATGAGGAAAATGCTGTTTACTCGGGCCACAGAGACACTTGGAGTAATTGCACTGTACACACTGTGCTCCTGACAGTTTTTATCTCTCCTCTGCAGTTTAACTGTCTGGAAAACGAAGAATGTGCTTTTCTGTTGATGATGCTTTTTTTAAAATTATAAAATATAAAAATAAAATTTACTTTGGGAAAGTACAAGTCAATAAAGAAAAGGCTGGTATAAAAGAAAAAAGAACAGAAAAGGGATGAATATTAATAATAAAGTAATGAAATTAAGCAGATAATTGAAAAAACAGAAGGTGCAGAAAGCGTTTACCTTCACCCAGGACTCGTATCAGTTCGATTTATTCAGCGTTTTTACATTAGGGTCAGCACATCAGCTTTGAACACAGCTAGAAGTGTTTTAAACCTTTTCATTTTTCATATTACAATCTAAAAAATCCCAACACAACAGGAAAAAAGGCAGACAGAGCCAAATAACCCTGCAAGGAAAAAGGGCAAAATCACAATCATGGTACAATAAAGAAGTAAAATGCTGAACAAATTTTAAAACATAAAAAGTAGATTCTCAGCTTTTATTTAACGAGTTTCTGTCAAAAGGCAATGTGGTTTTACTCACTGGCTGCCATCATGGTGGGCGGGTCTTTTATGTTGCTCCCATAATACCTAGGCTGCGAACAGCCCCGCCCCCAGTCGACCACATCCGTCAGGAAGTGGGAGGAGCCGTACCCCAGCTCGCACACAGTACATTTTTGTCTTTTTTTTTTCTAACCATCACATACATTGTAGAAACTATGCCTTCAGCTCCCTACTAATGTCAGACATGTTGAGCTGTAGTTCTAACACGCTGCTGCAGGATAGAATGGTCTGAACTAAGAGGTGTGTGAAATGAACACATCTCTGGACTGAACATGGGACACCTCCTCTTCCTCCTCATGCCTTGGTGGGCCCCCCCTCGTCTTTGCTGGCTCTCTCCATGTCAGAGTAGTACTCCAGGGCCCTTCGCACCGGCTCCAGAATGTGTTGCTGCACAACAACATGTTTTATTATGTTAGAAAAATGGCATTTCAAGGCCAAATAGGAAGCTCTGCACCTGACGAAGCAACAGGAGGATTATGATAAAATCTACATTTCAAAGGAAGCTTTCGACTGTCGGAGCCAGATCCATAAGGAGGACGGATCATAACACCAGACCTGATCAGTCGCCATCAGTTTATCTACCACACAGTGTGAAGCAGCAGAGATATTTCACCTCCAGACAGGGGAAGAGCTTGGTGAGCTCGGTGAAGAGCGGCAGGAGAACAAATCGGATGAAGCTGGTCTGAGACGACGGTTTGGACACTTTGTCTCGGTCCATGAATGGAGTCACTGGAAGCCCTTTGAGTTTCTCTGTGTCACTCTGTGGAGCAACACAGTACAACAGTGAAACACACAAGACAAATAACTCCCTCCATCCCTGATCACAGCCGTTTCCAATCACTTCCTGTGTATTGATCAGTAAACTGAGAGCATGAACCTGGTTGAAGAACTCCTGCAGCAGACAGTCCAGCCAGGGCTCGGCCACCTCCATCGGCCTGGCCTCGTTGGAGATGTCGCTCACCTTCACCATGATCTTCATCAGCTGGACACAAGGACCGAGACTCAGAATCACCAGATCAATGTACAGAAACGTGTTTAGAAGTAAATATGTTTTTCTTTACCACTTCCTTGTGGTCCTTGTTGGTGAAGTCGAACACCGGCTGCATCACCTTGAACTTGTTGAGGATTTCGTTGTGTCTTGCCATGTCGGTGGCCAGAATGCATCTGAAAAAACAGATTTAGAAAAACAAAAGCTGAACAAACAGCGTAGCATGAGCACGGGCGCAGTGAGTGACGCTGTTCGCTGAAGTCTTACTTGATCATCCCCCCTCGGATGTGTTTGTACTGCTCACTGCTCATGTTTTTGAGGATGTTGCACTCTGGCTGCAAAGGGAAAGTCATTTTACAGCATTTCATTGTGTTTCAATTACAGTGTCATGTGTCTTCATTCAGCGCTTTAATGCCTCATGTTTTCTGTACCTTGGACAGGATGCTAAAGGCCACGGCACAGTGGTGGTTTTCCAGGGGTGAAATATCGTTGTATCGAAGAGCCAAGTCAGTCTGAGCATTGATCTGTGCGAAATTAAATTCAGTACATTTTAAAGAAGCACCTTGGATTATAAGATAAACAGACTAAAACAGCCAAACAGAACAGCAGTGAGGTGACCTGGTAAACGTTGTTGTAGCCGGGGTGGTCGAGGTCGTGGCACAGAGCTGAGGTCAACATGATCAACAGGTCGATTCTTCCTAATTTATTCCTGAGGTCTGTCAGCCAAATCAGCCCATACATCTGCAGACCAAGACGCCATCCAACACCAGTAACACCAGTAAGAGCAGAAAACAGCTGTTGCTCAAAGAGCCTGTCCTGTGTACTTGTAAACTCTCCTTCTCCTCCTTTACATACATTCTGAAATTATGACAAAAAACTCAATAGAAGGAGAAAAACATTTTGTCATCTGTGCAACGTGAGAGCAGTAAAGGTTTGTACCATCTGGGTGACACAGAAGCAGTGCTGGAAGTTGTGGAAGGGGATGTTGTTGTAGTGGCAGTAGACCTCAAACAGGAAGTTCTGCAGTACCTTCAGCTCGATGTGGAACGCCGTCAGGAAGTCCAGGTCAGTGTACATCACCTGCAGGAGCACCAGCATCTCTGCCTCCTCCCACTGCCTGGAAACGACACCACACACAGGTGTGAGTGCAGTGTGTGTGTGAGTTGGAACATCTTTATGTGTGTGTTTGTATTTACCAGTTGTCAAAAATGGGAGTTTTCAGATGCTCTCGCACTTCCTCTGTCACCTGCAGCGAGCTACAACAGAGAAGACACAAATCTCTGATATGGGACTAGTTCCACACACTGGTCCTGGACTTTTCAGTCCTCAAAACCTTTACCAGCTTTTAACACTTTTTATAGATTTATAAAAAATAAGCTGTTTGTCAGTTGGAAAAGCTGTAATATGTCATTTTATTTTGTTTGTTTGATATGAAATAATCCATCGTGCTCCATAAAAATCAGGTTAAAATCTTATTTAAGCTGATATGAATCAGCAGTGAACCCAGACGACGAGGTCACCTCATGTTGAGGAAGGTCCTGCGGACTTGTTGGCGTTCCTCCTGCACGCTCAGCTGAGGCGTTCTGGGTTTCGGGGAGAACTTGGAGAGCTGCTCGTCGCCATCGTTCTTGAACAGACCCATCCAGCTCAGGTGCTCCACACTCTGACAGGGGAGAACATTTAACTGGAAACCTTTTCATGTTCAGCTAACAGTGAAAAGTGCAAGTCAGATTCTTAACAGACCAAAGTGAGGCCATAACGTTATAGGATTAAAGATCCGTGTGATTGTGTGATTGAAGAACCTCCAGCTTCCTCTTAAAAGACTCCACGTGGCTCTTCAGCTCACAGATGATGCCCGGAGTCTTTCCCACGTCTTCGGCAACTTTGCTCTCCAGATGATTCAACCTGAAGGTGGGGGCAGGAAACAGCAGTGAGTCCTTTGCGTCCAGACACTTCAGAGAATCGGCTTTCAGGATGCGCTTACCTGTATTCCATGTTGTCCAGCTCTGGTGGCATCGCCACACCTGCAGAAAGACACAGAAATGAACAGATCTGACTTTGTGGCAGTTTGCAGATGAGCCAGTGTCTGTTTTCACTCTAGAATGGACACGTCAGATTATGGAAACAACAGGAGGCCGCTCACTCTGCAGGTCTGACGCCACCACCTCCAGTCGGTAGTATGATTCCTTGCTGTTGGCCTCCAGCCGGGGGGAGATGTTCACCACGCTGCCGTTAGAGTTGTACATCTTCAGGATGTGGTGAGGCCCCGCCTCTGCCGCTGCCCGAAACAGATCTGTCAGATGGACAGTTCAGAACAGATACGGTTCAGAACAGATCAGGGACGTTCAGGATTATGAGACAAATACTCAAATAACTCACAGATGAGTGAGTTGCCAGAAAAGTGAATGGCCATTTTGATGTTATCTTTTGGTATCAGCTGAGATTACCATGGGACTAGTTACTGAAAAAGATGTATACATCCCAAGAAAACCACCATGACAACACATCCCTGATGTTTGCTGTCTGAACTGTTTACAGGAGGATTCAGTTCAATTTCCGAACACATCAGATCATGAGCGGAAATCATTTAAAACGTGGTGCATTTAAAGTTCAAGGTCCTGTGAAGTGACATTGCGCAGTAAATACTGTATTTAGATGTAATCACAGAGCAGAGGCCCTACATTTCAAATTCAGTATAAAATCTTAGGATCACTCCATTTTTTTTAAAGGTCAAGAGCCCCAGACAAGGATCCATTTCTGTCTCCCGTTGACATGAGCAAACAGGACAAAGCGCTTTAACATGAGGACCTGTCAAAGCCACATGGAGGTCAGGTCCTTACAAAGAAGCCACAGGAACATTCGTGACCATGAAATGATCAAAAAACTGACATTTCATTCATGCTGTGCTGCACATATTATTCCTTTTCTGACCACTGTGATTAAACTGAATGTATAAATGAAATAATAGCTGTCACAGTTTTGATAATGCACATAAAATCAGCTGTTGTCTCAAACTACAGGCCCCGTCTCTTACCTTTGACATCTGCAGCAGAGCAGTCAGCTCCAAACTCTGCCTGCTCCAGCCTTCCGTTAACCATGAAATAAATTATTTTTGTTGTCATCCCTGAGCCAGGTGGGACATGACCTGCTCCAGAAATGAAAATGAGACCTCTTGACACCGATACGTACACTCTGAATGTGGAAAGGTGGCACCTGCAGCTGACAAGGGGCCCACCCACTCACTGTCCATCCATCTAAGGCAGAATTACAAACTGAGCAAAGTGGGCACCTGCTCAGAGTCCCCAGAACCCGAGGGCCCCAAAAAGCCCTGAAAGCCAAAGATATTTGGTAAAAAAGTAATAATCCAAACCACAAGAATAATTTGACTATGAAAATATTTCAATACATTTCATTTTCTGTCCATCAATCATCATCAATAATCATTGCAGACCTATTTCTGAGAATCATTTTCTTTAACAACTGATTGATTTGGTCAGAAAACAGTGAATAAGTCAATAAAATAACTTAATTATCAGAATTATCGCCAATTAATTTGCTCTCAGAGTCGTCCCTCCGTCATCCATCCATCCTCCCGCCTCCTGGTCCTGCAGCGGCAGGTGTTGTTGCTCACTCCAGCCGACAGGTGTCGCCGTTCTGTGGCTCCCCTCACTGCAGGCTCTACGGCGCCTGTCATGGGACATGCGGTGATTTACTATGGCAAATAATCATTTTGTCGCCTTATGTTACAATGAACGATCAGCGATTAGTGAGCTGAGGATGGCACACACTGGCATGGCTTCAGAATTTAACACCAACTAGTTTAAAGTACCAGCAGCGACTGAACACCGGGCGGGCTGTGATGTGGAGTAACGGTGGAGGCAGCATCGCCACTTTTGACTTTTTTCTGGGAACGATTCAGTCCATCCGGTGAGTGAATCTATAACCGGCCACTGGAATATTAACTCATTAATTAACCCGCCAAGCGCAGGTAAGTGGCATTAAAGCCACCCGGGGTGGTTGGTAACTTAACTAGCTAACTTAGTTCGCTTAGCGGATACTAACTCGACTGGAATTTGGATATAAGCTGGCTAGTAGCGAGCTAGCAGGAGAAGCTAACAGCTACATGAACTGTTTTGACATTTAACGTTCACCTTTATAAACGCAGTTAAGCCACTGTACTACACTTACAGCAGCACTACTGTCTGTAATCCCGAGCTACATGTTATCAGGACGGGTTTCTTATAGCCACATAACTGAGGATCAGTTTAACCGTAAAGTCTCAGGTGAAGTAGGCTAAACTTCGCCCTATTTGTTGCCTTTTTCTTGTGGAATTTCGTTACAGCAAAGCCGCACAGAACAATGAAGTGCAGTGTCCAGTTCAGCCCCCCCCCCACCGCGGCATATGATGGTGCTCATTTCACCCTTAGCTGCTTCTTAAGGGCAATAACCAGTGTTTAAACGGGTCTGGCTACTGGAAGGGTTTTGGTGGACCAAACGTGAGGAGAAAGGCCAGCTGGAAGTCTGCTTTGATTCCAGCAGTAGCCATGGAGGAGGAGGTGGGCATGGAGTATTTGCTGGAACAGGTGATGCAGAAGGACCTGGGGAAGAGGCTCCAGGTGGGCCAGGAGATCATAGAGGTCATCCTGAATGAGGAGAAGTCCCCCGGGCTGGAGCAAGACCAGACGACGCTGGACAGAATGGTGGACTCGGTGGCCAGCTCCTGGGTCAACTCCAGCAACTTCAAGGTGAGGACAGGTGGTTGATGTAAGAGAGGAAGCTGGAGATGCTTGTAACTGAAGGAGAGGTGGAAAAACTGAACTCTCTCCACCTCTCACCATCATTTTAAAAATATCTGTAGAGATGCTCTTGAACAAAGCACTTCACTCTCAGCTGTTGCGTTACAGCTACAGCTACAGTACATGAGGATTTCAGTTGTACTGGACCGTTCATATTTGGGGTTACAGTTTGTGTAGAGTCCCCTTCAGCATGCCCTGAGCAGAGGGTAGTTTTCACTAGAGCTGAACAATAAGTGGATTGATTAATTGGCTGATGATGTAATCATGATAATTGATTGATCAGTGATCCATTTGTTTAAAAAAAACTGCTGCAACTGTAGCTTCAATCAAATGAATAATTGTATAAATGTATTATACATTTTTGTTTATATTTGTACTTTTTATACTTTATTAAAATAAAGTATACAAAACGACATAGTTATATAGACATTTTGGTCATCTGCTGCTAAATACTGAGTCATTAGGGTCAGTGTGTGTGTGTGTGTGTGGTGGGAGAGCTGTAGTAGCCATCAAACCACCAGTCTGGATGATAGGATTCACTGCAGGAGGTACTTAGTGTTAAGCCACTTGACACTGATTCCTGCGGGTCTCAGGGACAAACTGTCCTCAGGGAGCGCTTCACTGCCTGAGAGGACATTTTTTCCACTCAGGATAACATACAGCACGTCCACTGTTTATCGCAGGCTCCTGTTGCTCTAGTTTCCGTGGTGCGTGATTTGAATGCCATCCATGTACAATCGCGTGTAATTTATGCGGTCACTGCTGATTAATCAATACATGGAGATCACAGAAGTGTACTCCTGCACAGTAACACAGAGCTGCTGCGGTTCGGTGTGATTATAAAGATCTCACTTTATATGTGTTTTAATGCGGTGGTTTCATACTAACGTATACAGTGGGGGAGGAGAAGTCCAACTCAGTTTTCTTTCTTTTCTAACTTGTCTAGTGTAAGCAGAGTAGTACTGCCTTACTCAGTGGTGCCTGTTAAAAATGACTTTATGGGCTTTATTTTTTCACTTTAATTTTTATTGGCAACATTAGATAATCACAATAACAAATAAAATATCTGTTTGGGAAATGCCAGACTATGCCATCACTAAAATGTCATATTTGTCAATGGAATTTGGTCTGAAGCGTTTTTTTTTTTTCATACACAAATGAAGTAGATGAGACTGAGAGGAGCTGACCCTGTCATCAAAACTGCACACTGACTTAGCAGCTGTAGACACTTGTGCGCTCGCACACACACACAACCACACAACCAATCACACTGCTGCTTCCCCTGCTGTCCTGGAAACGCAGCCTCCTCTGGTCTCAGTGATAATCTGCGGGGCCGAAATGGGGACGAGGCTCCCAGCGTCGGTGGCTGTGAGCTTATTTTACCAGCACCATTAGCCCAGTTTCCCTCCCTCAGTGACCGAGCCAGCGCTGGGGAGGAGCGAGTTTTACAGAATCTGTGTTTCAGTATGTGGAAATCAGCCGCTTGCTTGCCTGCGTGCTGTAACGCATGTGTGTGGTTGGTGGTAGTAAAACACTGTTTTGTGGGTGAATGATGGAGAGCTGCTTCATGTGCTGTTAGTCTAATGGGTCTTGTTAATTGATTGGAGAGCGGTGAGCCGACTCTCCAGCTGTCACATTAATTAAAAGACTGTCCAACCAGTGATAAATACAGACAGTTTAATGTCAGGGGCTGAACCGTCTAAACCTTGTTTACTCACCTTTTAGGATGGAATAAACATGGCAGTGAATTCCCTATACACCGCTCATCACATCCTGCTCATGAGGGCTGCGATTAACAACTGTTCATTTTCATTATTGATGATTCAGTGTTTGATCTGTCAAACGTCAGTTTAAACAGATTCAGTTTACTTTGACATAAAACAGAGAAAAGCAGCAGATCCTCACATTTTAAAAGCTGGAACCAGGGGACGTTTGATACTGTTGATTGTGAGCTGATTATCAAAATTGCTTTCAATTAATTTAATCTAAGCAGCTCACAGATCCTGACTTATTTCTCTCCCTAGCATGATGGTGCATTAGCTGCTCTTAATTAAATGTATTGATATCTGTACTGATATCAGATCCTGGCCCCGGTGTCATTTGGTATCAGATCAATAAGTAGGAGGCAGTGTAGGCGCAATGCCTCTGATGGTCCAGCAGGTGGGGCCAGAGAAAATGTGTGTTGGTTCTTTGTTTGACATGCGGCGTCTCTCACAGTCAAAGAGAGTTTCCAAAAATTGCACCAGAGCCCGAACAGGAAGCCCGGGTGGTGCGTATGTGTTGATATGGTGTTAGCAGGGGAACTCTCACTATGCGTTCATTGAGTTTCCCGTACCACCCCATGACAAGGAAAGTTAGTGAGTGTGTCGCTGGAGTGCTGCTGTAAAGTGTGAACACCGTCCTCAGTCATGGTTGTGTTTCAGGTCCTGGTTTTAGCTCAGATACTGAGAGGTTACATGATTGTGTTTTCGATTTATGCCTCAAACACACATTTATTTTGATGCCTCTGTGGTTTTTGAAGTGAAAACTCTTAGTTTGCTCAGATTACCCATAATCCTTTGCTGCCCAGATTCACATCCATTGCTTTTTTTTTTGCTGATCTCATTCTGTAGTTGTTCTGGATCTTTTCTGTCTTTGTTGTTAAGTGATTCTGACTGATTTTTTCAGTGTGTTGTGATGTTTGTTGGTTTGTTGTTTTACTGTTGGATTTTGTGTCCCAGGTGGTTTTGCTGGGGATGGATATTCTGTCGGCTCTGGTCAGCAGACTGCAGGAGAGATTCAGGACTCAGGTTGGAACTGGTGAGCTGCTTCACATTTTAAAGAAAATACAATGAAATGAAGTGAATTTCATTTACAGCTGTGTACATAGTTAATCATTTCTGTAGTTATATATACTTTTGCTTCTACTTTTATTTACTTGTGAGTTCTGCACAAAATAAAAATGTGACTTGTACACAGGTGATGCACTTTTTATGTGTATTTCATGGTTTTTTTTCATCTTGTTTTTATTTTCTTGTGTGTGTGTTTTTTTTTTTTTTCCGCCTTCTTTTTTGGAAATTCTGTTTTCTGTGTCTGCTCAGTTCTCCCAAGCCTGATAGACCGATTAGGAGATGCTAAGGACCAAGTTCGGGAACAGGACCAAGCTCTTCTCCTGAAAATCATGGACCAGGCTGCTAACCCACAGGTGCACACCAGCACATCTATTCAAACCTTTTGTTTTCTGTGTCACTGTTATTATGTTTTATCTGTATACACTGATTTCACTCACAGACACACACACACCTTTCAGATGTTGAGTGCTCTTCTTTGTGTATTTCTGTATTTTCAGTATGTGTGGGAGCGAATGATGGGAGGCTTCAAACATAAGAACAACAGGACCAGAGAAGGAATCTGCAACTGTCTCATCTCAACCTTAAACGCGTAAGTGGAGACGACGTTTTACAGCTTATGTGTGTAATATAATTGAACATGTTTTACACTTGTAACAGCCGTCTTCCCTTGATAAAAGCTGTTATTGTTGGATGTTGTAGTTGCTGTAGTGATTTATTGTCATGGATAAGTACTGACCAGTAAAGAGGTCTGTGCATTTTGTGGCTATAAGAGAAGGCAAACGAGTTAACGACGGTTAAAAGGAATAAGAACTACTCTGCCCACTACAGGAAGTAGTGAAGGATATTTAAGATAAGATTCCAGTTGTTTGTACAAACAAACAGACTTTGTGTTTTGTATTTCAGGTTTGGATCTCAGAGTCTGACGCTCAGTAAAATAGTTCCTCACATCTGTAACCTCCTCGGAGATCCCACAAGTCAGGTACGACCTGCTGCTTCCCAGGTGGACACAACCACCCAGTCTCTGTTCTGCTTCATCCCAAAGGCGTTGAGGTTGAGGGCTGAGATCAAGGCTCTGTGCAGACCAGTCAAGTTCTTCCACAGCAAAGGGAGAAAAAATGGCTTTATGCACAGGTTCACTGATGTGTGGAAACAGGAAAGGGACAAAACTAAACTACTGACACAAAGCTGGAAGCTCACTGGCGTCTAAAACATTAAGGTTTCTTTTCATAAAAGCTCCTTGGCCAAGACCAAACTAGGAAAAGCTCTGGTGAAAAGTACATGAGTGGATGCAACAACAGTATTATTGGGCTTCGACTGCCCTCTGCTGGTCAAATACAAACATTACAGCTCAGACCACAAACCATGATCTCAGTGTCCTGTTTCTTTTTTTAAATCTTCCTTTTCCATTCACTGTGTGAGTGAATATATTTATTGGAGAGAAAACATTTAGCTGCCGTTAGTCGAGGAGTCTCCTCTCTAACCACCAGACCCCTCGACTTCCCGCCCCGCTCTGTGTTTGAACTCGTTTTCCCCTCAAACACAGAGTGATAGGCTGCACAGGTCTGTCATCACCAGAATTACACTTCCTCCTGAGGACAGGAAGCTGTGCCCATGGACTTCCCTTCCTGAAGCCAAACACACTCACATATCTGCAGTGAAGCCCTGGTCTTCAAGCACATTATGAACCATCGTCACCAAAATAATGGAGGAACCTGTCCGATTTATTTATTTTTTTAATCTGCTCTTCTGCTTGTTGAAGTAACATTTGGAAGGTTACTGGAGACAGTTTTCCAGTTTTAATGTAAATTATGACGCTCTGAGTGTTTTTGTTTAACTCAGACAGCTTAAAACAACAAGTGAAACCGAAGTAATACAAGTGTAATAAGGAAAACAGGAGAGAGACAAAATACAGCATTATGGCGCAGTGATCATATAAAAAATATTTAAAAACAAAAAAAAAAGAAGTGCAGTTCAATGAATTGTACACCTACAGGGTCTGTGCTGCCTCTTTGATTGACACTTTGTCTTCGTATGTTGTCTGACCTGTAGGTGCGCGACGGAGCCATGAACTGCCTCGTTGAGATCTACCGTCACGTTGGAGAGCGAGTGCGAATGGACCTGGGAAAGAAGGGCCTGCCTCAGTCACGGTGCGTTCAGATACTCCCTGTGTGGTCCAGTTTCAATTCAAAGAGTTTTCAGAATAGAATCATTTCTTTAAATGATGTGTTTTTCTCCCAAAGTCAACACGTCACCCACAGCTGGTGTTACACTGACATTGTGATCAGTAGTGTTTGTTCTAATAATATAACCCAGCAGGTGCCACAGTCGCCCGTTGCCTGTGTATTTTTGGATGCAGAGCTGTAACTCTGGCCTATTTAACTGCTCTCCAGAGAGTCGGAAATGAGCCCGGTTTCTGTTTTTCAGAGGAGAGTCTGCAGGCCTGAGGGCGGCCAGGCCGTTTATTTTCTGCCATGACTGTGGTGCTTTTCTCTCCGTCACGTCATCAGCCGGTGCTAATCCTCTGTTTCCCCTCTGTGTCCAGGCTGAACGTCATCTTCAGTAAATTTGACGAAGTTCAAAGGTCAGGGAACATGGTCCTGTCACCTGTGTCAGGTAAGATCGCATCTCCTGCTCTGCCTGTTGGCTGTGTGCAGACACTGACATGTGACGGCGTGAACACTTTAAAACTGCGCCACATTTGTTTACTTGTAAACCTATAAGACTCCCAGTCCTACAGGAGGATTCTGTAAATTCTCAGTGTGAGTATCTGCTGTTAACGACCACAGAATTATACAGTGTCATTGTCCTGGACATCCTGTAATAACTTGCAGTCAGCCAGGAGTAGAGTCGCTAATCAGCACTTTATGAACATTTTGTTTTGTGCTGATTTCACTGTCAGGGAATCTGCTGTGCTGAGCTAGCTGTGCAGTCGCTGTGGAAACCTTCTGTTTTTCTTAAGAATCACTGTATAGTGAGTTATTGACTCTATGCACCTGTTAAATAGATAATTTTTCATAATAATAATAATACTAGATCATTTTCCAGCCCTTCTCTTGGTTTCCACGCTTCGCAGAGGGGTGTGTTTGCTGTCTTTCTGTCGGAATGAAACCTGATCTGGTTCCTTTGTCCTCTGGGAAGCTTTCAGTCACCCCTCTGCAGGAAAAGCAGCTCCATGCATCAGGTTTAATGGAGTGATTCTGAGCTGTTGGTGCTGTATTGAAAACATTAAGCTTTGAGATGATATTGTCAGTTGATTGAGAATTAATAAAGATGATGGATTTTTAGGACGTGTTTAAACGGAGAGCCTGATTGGTGCAGAGAATATCACATCCACAGTTATTATAAAGTGAAATTTGGGCTATGTGACATTAAACTGGTTTCTCAGCCTTTTGAGCTTAATGTGTCCCAGGCCGGAGCTGACAGACCTCATCACTGTGCTCGCAGGGCTCAGCTTTCATCTCGTAGGGGCCCCTCAGTTAGACTGCCTTCCTCTGGGGAAACAACAGGAATTGGACACTGAGATAATCTGACACGAAGACCTCCCTCGCAGTATGAGAAATGTCCACAACTCAAATGTTTTCATAAAAAATGAGTTGCACTGTCACAAATCATGTATGGTCACATTCATCGGACAAACTCAAGTGTTTGGTTGCCGTTTCGCTGTGATCTCCAGCCGGCTGTGTGAGACTCACAGGTCAGAGTTCACCTTTGACCGGCTGGATGTGCACAAACACTGCTGCTCTGTGTTTGGGAATGTGGAAGCTGTTATTCCAGCCTGTTTTATCATCACTGTGTGTAGGAAATCATCGCACTGCAGTCAGTGGACTGCATAACAGCCCTGATTTAGCTGTTTGCAGTAGTTTGCCTCAGCTTGTGTTTATGTGTGTCGCAGTAAAAATGAGCAGCCTCCCAGCACACTGTCAGCGGTCACTTCAAAGAGATGTGGACGTCAGCACGCTGACAACTGACGGAGCTGTGAGTGTCACCTGAGCAGGCGAGTGTGTGACATCACACTGACCTGGAAAACAGGGATATGAGAGAGAGAGTGAAGATGAGCAGAGCTGAGAAAAAGGCAGAGAGTCGGTTTAAAGTGAGGATCAGAAACTGAAACTGGAGACAGCCAGACACAGAGGACGAAAAACTGAGACAGAAAGAAACTCTGTACTCCTGCAGCCCAGGGCTTTTATTTTGTAGGAGGGGTGTCAGCTGTTGTCCCTACAGTCACAAGACCAGGTTTGAGGGGAAGGGAGGGGGCAGGCGGCAGTGCATCAGCTCTGTGTCCGTGTCAGGATGGTGGTGTTGCTCCTCCAGTAGATCCGAGGAGTAGGTGTCGTCTCTCCCGGTGAAACCAGGTCCCTGCAGGTAAATTCATCACACACGCAAAGTCGTACATTTTTCATTTAAAGTTAAAGGCTTGTTGTAAAGATCTGTGTTTTTAACACAGGTCGCCGGTTAGCACCCGACGCTGACAGGATCTTTGTGCTCATAAGCCTTGATAATTGCAGCCGGCTCATAATTGGGAAGTGAATGCCACAAGTAACTGAAGCTCAGTGATGCATGTAATCCTTCTGCTCTGCTCTGTGCTGGACTGCAGCTCTGACACATGACGTGCACAATGTAAAATATCTGAATAATTCATCTTATGTTGGGTGAAATGGTTGTGACAGTGTGAGGAACAGTGTGAGGAACGCTGCTGTTTGGATTTTCCACTTCCTGTTTGTTCTCAGTGTTGTTGTTCTGTATCTGTTGTTGTGACGGATAATCGGTTGTACACCTTGTTTACAGTCGTGTTAGGCATCTGAGGGGCGTTCCAAAGACCAGTTAAACCAAGCTGTTTACTTCTGTTTCATAAAGGAGGTTTAAACAAGCCTGACTAAAGTAACCATCAATAACAATGATAATAACTTTATTTGTGTAGCACTCACATATCATACTTACAGAGCACAAAAATCCATGAGACAGTTCACGAGTTCTTTCAGATTTCTTGAGCGTTATCTTCTGGCATCATATTTTATTGGTGGTGAGCTGCTCTGGGTCCAGATCTCCGGGGTTTGATAAACACCGGCCGGGCGGTGTGCGTCACTCGGCCTCAGGAGGTCCTGCAGGGAGGTGTCGAGAGACGAGGCCAGGCACTCGCTGCCAGCAGGACTTGGGTTGCACAGTTGGAAACCTCCTGAATAATGAACAGAGACTGAGGGAGAGGGCGCGGTGCACCGGTGAGCCGCTGTCAGCCGTTTGGATATGCAAGGTCTAAGGACCACTCAGAGAGCGTTTTATCAGAGGGCACCGGAACAAAAGGGAAAAACACTTACATGCTGTCTTGTTTGGTCTGATGGTTTAAACAAACTTCATGGGGTACAGTTTCTATCTGACGATGTTCAGGCTCATTTTTCAGGCAGCCTGTTAATAGACTAAACACAGTATACTGTCATACGCGACCGATGGTCACTGATAACTCTGTTGCTCTCTCATAACAGCACGTCTGCTGTGACTCCAGACTCGTGCTTGTGGATTATCTTGTCTTGAATGGATTTAAATCAGGTGGGAAGGTTGTGAACAAAGCCCTGTAATTCTGTGGGAATGCCCCTCCCTCTGTTGTCCCGGCTGGTTGAGATGTGCAGGTGAAAAGCGGGGGTGTTTCCCTCATTGTTCATTCACAATGAAAAGGCTGAGAACGGCGTAAACGATTTCACGTCCACGGGTTTAAGCTCACCTTTGAGCTACGGCTGCGTGCTAATTTGATGGGACAGATGTTAAAACAAGCTGCTGTCTTTCGTCCCTGTGAGTGGGAAAGAGTTTGTCCTCCTACAACTCTGCGGGAGCCTCTCTCCCACGCTTCCTACTTTCCTACCCACCGGGTCAGTGGTGCAGCCTCACCTCTCCCCACTCGTTTTGTGAATTTGCATCAGGGAGATCAGCTGTCGGACTCCATCAGGCTCCGAGCTCCCAAAGACTTTGAGGAGCTGCCAGGAGGAAAACTTGTGACCTGACATGCTGAGGAGGCGCACAGTTCCTCACAGTCACTTAGTTCGATTGAGCGATCGTGATTACCAGTCATGTTACCTGTCTATAACAAAGTTAAGGAAACATCCCAGGTCAAACATAATTTACTCATCAGTTAGCTGTGCTCAGCCTGTGATACGTATAAAATCCTCTCTCTTCTCTCGTGGCTCTGGAGGAGCTTTGTCAAGTCTGAGAAAATGACTAATGTGATCTGCTTTTTATTTTCCTGATTAATCGATTCGTCCGAAAACAATGAAAAATGTTAAATATTTTACATGTTAAAAATAACAGAGGAAGAAGAAAGGAATGGTAGAAAATAGTTATTTTATGTTGAATTAGTTTTTCAGACTTTTGTTATGAAATAAAATGAGCTCACAATATTCAGTTATGTTTCATCTTACATGTCAGCAGCAGCGACCTTGGTGTGATCAAACCTTTCCAGCTGCTGCAGACTGATGGATGAACTCGGGTGGAGGCTCGACAGGGGACCAGAGGTGTCTCTCCATCTCTCCCTGCCTCCTCCTCCCACCTCCCCCTCTCCTGAGTCATCATGCCACTGTAGCTGTCCCTCATCTCTGACTCCACCCCCCAGCTCTGCCTCCACACGGAACACCAGGGTTTGTCCCCTGACTAACCCCTCCCGTGTCCTCCCTTCTCCTCCCATTGGTCCACTCTCCGCCCTCCTCCTGCTTTCCTTCATCACTTCTCTCCATCCCCTCCCTTCCCCTTCCTTCATCCTGGTCCTGCCAGCGAGTGTGTGTTTGCTGGAGTGAACTAGAGGACGAAGACAGAGAGGAAGATCCTATCGAAGCACATGCTCCCTGACAGGGGAGGGGGGAGGCTAGCGGTTTGACTCCCCTCCTGCCTCCCCTGTTTTCTTTCCTCAGCTGGGGGGAAAGATGTGAGGACCACAGAGAACTGGAGGACCACCTGACTGTCTGACTGTCTGACTGTCTGTCTGTCTGCCTCTCTGCCGGCATGCTGAGGAAACTGGTCTGCAGGCGGATCTGCTCCTGTAAGCTGCTGCTGCTCTGCCTCTGGATGCAGGGAGGGACTGAACGGATCTCGTAGTAAACAGAAATAGTGGAGGTTGTAATCAATGATGAATGCAGGCGACAGGAGAGGGGGGTGGGGTGTCTGGGGGGGTTGCCGGGTGTGACGATGGCTGTAAATCCAGGAGAAATGTGTCTGCGCTGCCTCGAATGTAAACACAGCAGGATGATTTCCTGGCCTGCTCTCAGATGAATTGTTGTGTGGACAATACACAGGACGTGATGCAGCGTCGTTGTCTCTGAGCAAAGTTAAGGTCAGGAAGCTGCAGAAACAGGAAAGAGTCTCTCTGCTGTGGAGTTTGGGAGAAACTGAGAATTATTTTCATGCTGTGACTGTGTAAGTTTATTTTCTGCAGATTTATGTGCAGACCTGTTGTGGATGTTAGCGTGCGTGAAAACGGAGGCTGTCAAGGTTAAATTCAGACTGAATGGCTTGATCATGGGGCCTGTTCGGGCTTCGTGGATTTGTACTCAGATACAACGCTGCTGTGTGGGTCTGTTGCAACAGTTTGTCTTTAGATTGCGTTTCTGACACATGTTGAAGTACGTTGTTCTTGCTGAAAGGCACGAAAGAGCAGTTTCCTGTCATGGAAGGAGGCACAGCACATCTTTGTTGTGTTACTTGTCCAGACACTTCATCTTCACGACACAGTGTTGAAAAATGGAAAATACAAATAGCAGAGGGAGGCAGCTGTGCCACTTCAGCACTGCTGCAGTGAGGAAACGATCATTTCCTTATACGATTGTGAGACTAAATACAAATGAAAATTCAAGTTGCCCATTAGAATTTTATTTAGCTGAAGATGACGTGGTTTTTACATCAATTTTTTTTATTTAGCCTCACAGTGAATATTTGATAGTGACACCCCTCTCAGGTGACCTAAGATAAGATTAAATTCATGGAGCCACAAAGAGGAATAAGGCCAGTGAAAGACACGAGACGCAGGACAGTAAATGTTTCAGAATTCAGAAACGTCTGTGTTTGGCCTTTGAAGAGGAATCCTGGGATTTTAGAGGGATTTCCTCTGGAGCTCATCTGCTCATCACCACGCTAGTGTTCTCCTGCAGTCATGTTGTGTTGGTGTTAACGTGTTAAACTTCATGTGACAGGTGAGGTTGTGTTTTCTCTTCACACACACACACACATAGTCACCTTGTGTTGATATTGAGAGGTGTTGCACAGAGTGTTGTGTCTGCACAGAGGAAAAACTGCAAACTGATGGCACATGACTGATGTGTTGGCTGAGCGCCCTGCTGTTGTGTGTGTGTGTGTGTAAACTGAATAATGAAAGAGGATTGATTGGTTGCCGGGCAGATTCCTGTCCGTGCCCTAACCCAAAGGTTTTCCATTTCTAATGATATAAATGAGAATATACTGTAATGGTTGGGTTCCTCTACAGTAAGATGTCATTTATTTTCTGTACCATGTCAGAACACAGTTTTAGCTCAGTGTAACACACAGAGAACTGTTTGTTTCAGACTGTAAATAAAAAAATGTGTGCTTCATGCTCCCGCGGTCACCCTGGCTTCTTACTGGCTACACAGGACTAATTGTCCAGTTTATCGTCGGGTCATTGTGTCTCTGATTTTCGTGCTACTCGCCATTGTTAGCTTGTTCTGTTGGTGATGTAGGAATGTGAGTTATGTCTCTGGGTCAGCTGAACGTCAGCTAAAAGTTAAAATGCAGAAATGTCAGAGTCCGCCTGTTTGGAGCTGTCTTTGTGAAGGCTCCTTGTTTAGCCCTCTGTCCGTCTGTTCTGCTCGTCCTCCTCCAGACAAAAACTTTGAGGACGATGACTCGGTGGACGGCGGCGGCCGCTCCATGTCCTCGTCCAAAGGAGCATCGCTGTCCGGGAGGAAGACGATGAGCATGGGTTCATTTCGACGCCCCGCCTCCGCTTCTAGCGCCAAGTCTGCAGGTCAGAACCAGAACGCTCCCACAGTGATGTTTTTATTCACTGTGTAGTGGATGGAGATTTTAAACCGTAGAAAAATACTTGCCTGGGTTTAAGTTCTGGTCCTGGTCTTGTCTGTAGGGAGGGATGGGTCTGGTGCTGGAGCTGTGGATGAGGAGGACTTCATCCAGGCCTTTGAGGATGTTCCCACAGTGCAAGTATAATGTCTTTCTTATTTTATAATCTTGCTGTTTCCTAATCAGAGTGTGAATGCTGCTCATCATGTTCCTGTGCGTGGTGTGAGTTCACCTTCTTACCTGCCCTCTGTCAGATCTACTCTAACAGGGAGGTGGAGGAGGCCATGACGAAGATTCGAGATGTGCTGTCAGACGATAAGAGGGACTGGGAGCTCAGAGTGGCGGCTGTAAGAAGCCCTGACCTTTCTCTTGCCGTAGTTTGAAGCATCAGATAGATGAAAAAGTCTTTGCTGAAGGCTGTTTCCTCTCCTGTTTCCAGCTGAAGAAGGTGCGTTCGCTGCTCCTGGCTGGTGCAGCAGAGTTTGATGGGTTTCTGCAGCAGCTGCGGCTCATGGAGGCGGCGTTCAAACTGTCCGCCAAGGACCTCCGCTCGCAGGTGGTGAGAGAGGCCTGCATTACCCTGGGGTAAGACATCTGCATGGCACAAACTTTACACTAGAACCTGAAGGACGATTATGTGCTTTGTCTGTGTGTTTTCTACATATTATGCTTAATTATTATTATGTCTGCTCTGCTCTTCTGTCATCAGCCACCTGTCGTTGGTGCTCAGCGGTCGCTTTGACCACGCAGCAGAGGCCGTCATGCCGACCCTCCTCAACCTGGTCCCCAACAGTGCCAAAGTCATGGCCACCTCCGGCGTGGCCGCCATCCGCCTCATCCTCAGAGTACGTGGCAGCGTTCCTCAGATGATGATGATCGTTGACACTGACATTTAAACAAGTCAGAGGCTGTCGCTTCTAAATTCTTGAAGCCACCTGGTCTCAGCTGTGGGAAATAAAAGCAGCTTCCTGTCCTGATGTTATGGCACTGTCAGAGCGAAACATGCTCAGCACCATAATGACGTTAGCTCAACATTACAATTGGAATGATTTCAGAGACAATGTGATTTGATCCTGCAAATCACATTTCATGTCAGAAAGAAAAGACTCAGTTGTTGTCTGACGGAACAAATTTCATTTGAAACAGAGAGGAAGAGAGGAACAGGCTGCACATCACAGACTTGTCAAGAAATAAAAATCTTGTGCTTTGGAAAAATATAAATTTGAGATAAATTGAACTCACCAGGTTTTAACTCCAGGTTCTTTTTCGTTTTGCAGCACACACACTTCCCACGTCTCATCCCCATCATCACCAGCAACTGTACCTCCAAATCTGTGGCTGTCAGAAGGTGAGAGATCATATGGTTTACTATACTTTTAATTTAATTTAATTTAGTTTTGTTGGTTTTAGAGTTTCAGGTGTTCAGGGTGATTTTACGTTGTTCTGTCTCCTCCAGGCGTTGCTATGAGTTCCTGGACCTGCTGCTGCAGGAGTGGCAGACGAGCTCTCTGGAGAGGTGAGGACTGATTATACTGTAGCTTCATAATAGCTGTACCAACACTGTGGAACAAGCAAAGATTTGCATCATGAGTATGAAATGAAAATGGTGACAGTGAATTGTCAGTGTCAGTAAACGCGACCGTCTGAGGAAATGTGACTCTGGCCAGGTCAAGGTCTATCTCAACGGTTTCCATGGCGATGCCAGGGGAACCTCTCTGCCTCTAAAAGGCTCATTGTGTTTCTGCCTGGCTGCTTCCTGCCGCCGCCACCGCCGCCTGGGAGAAACCTGAGCTGACCCCCCAGTACCGGGGGAGCTCTCTGGTTCTCGTCGATCAGCCGGTCGGTGTGTGTGTCTGAGAGAGGCACTGGCTCTGATTCTGAACACCACCAAACTATAAATCAGAGAAAAGCAGCTTTGGAAAGACAGAAGGTGTATATCTTCTTCTTAATCAGCTGAGTAGTAATAGTGCTAAAATTAGATTTTATTCGGGTGTAACTGTCAACAGTTTGTTAACACACGTTCTTTTTAATGATGCAGATGTTTTTAGCAGCTGGCAGCTTGGTTTACTTAGCTTAGTCAGTTTGAAATAACGTGTGTGCAGCAACACGCTGCAGCTTTCAGGTGTGTTACATCAGCATTTTATTTAAATCCAGTTTTCCTTCTGGTTCCTCTTGCAGACATGGAACAGTTTTAATGGAGACTATAAAGAAAGGGATCCACGATGCAGACGCTGAGGCTCGTTCTGTGGCAAGAAAGTAAGTCGCACCCTTCCATCTTATCACTGAACCACTTCATTAAATAGTGATGAACAATAGACAAGACTTATTACAGACACGATGAATCTCTTACCGATGCAACTTCACTCGTATCGCAGTTTTTCGAAGCTGCAGCTGTGTAGTAAAGAAACGGAAAACGTTACCGTTTCAGGTGTTACTGGGGTTTCCATGGTCACTTCAGCCGGGAGGCGGAGCAGCTGTTCCAGGGCCTGGAGTCATCCTATCAGAAAGCTCTGCAGGCTCACCTGAGGAGCGGAGACAGTCTGATGTCGCTGCCTGCCTCCGATCGTTCCTCCTCTTCCTCTCAGGAGAGCCTTAAGTGAGAAACTTCATCCTCCTCTCTGATCCATTGGCTTATTGATTACCTGGGAAACAAATGAAGGGTTTCATTCAAAAGCTTTGCAGCACATACAGTCTCTGATCTTCAGTATCTGAGCACGTACACGATCCGATCATGATCATTCATCAGTAATCAATAGTACTGTTCTGGATCCACCTGCTGAGAAGCTCAGGGACAGATGCAGGATGATGCTAATGATAAATACTCTTATTAATGAATGTTTCCAGAAAGTCTTTTCCGTTTGCTGAAGGAGCTTTGTTCAAACTTTCCCCAGAGGACGCACCTGTGGCCTCTGGCTCCAGATTCCTCTGGATTTAGAACAAAACCTGTTTTATTTTTAAACTTTTTGTCTCCACAGTCGACCCCTGTCTGTAAAAAGCACCGCTGGAAGCAGCGCAGCCAGATGTGAGGGCACTTTGTTTACCCCTGATTCATTTACAGCATGTTGTGTGTTTTGATTTGTTTTCCTTGGATTCACATGAACCTTTGAATACTGAGTTTACTGATGGATTTCTCTCAGCCAAACCTGCCCACACCTCCAGGACGCCTGCAGCAGCTTCCTCTCCAGGCTCCCTCCAGCGTTCTCGCAGTGATGTGGATGTCAACGCGGCAGCCACCGCCACGGCTCGCACCAGGATGCCCGCCGTGCCCTCTGCCGTGCCGTCGTCAGCTTCTCCCTTCAGCTCGGCCTCAGCTCTTCCCCCTGGATCCTACGCTTCACTGGGTAAGATCGATAATTCCCTGCTGATCTGACAGCAGATCTTATGACTGGGTTCAGATGCTCATAGTCGAGTTGCCTTAGATTCTGTGTCATTTTTATTATTTCATTTATATATAATGCAATCACTCAGTCATTTGTGCCGGCACAGTAAAATCACGTCTTTGTTCAAACGCGGCCTATTTTGGTAGATGCTGTTAATAGATTTCCATCAAGCCGTAAAATATTCAGAGACACGCTGATCTGATCAGATGACACACTCTCAGCCTAAATCAGATTTGCTGTATCGCGGCTGTTCCTCTGCTCCTTCGTCAAACTCATCCAAAGCTTAACCTCTTGACCCCATGACCCTTAACCCTTGTTGTGTCTTTCCTGGGCTCGCCCACCTGTCAGACGGCTCGTGGTCTGTTAATGCAGACGGTAAGCTGTGTGTGTGTGTGTGTGTGTGTGTGGACAGAGGAGTGATGGTCCTCCATGGCTCCTTGGTGTGTGTTTTACCCTCCATCAGCACTGTAATGCTGGTCATCTGTGATGGAAATGTCAGTGCATGGACTGTGTACGCATGGTGTACTAAAACCGTGGAGAGCAGGCTGCTTCGAGCTCAGACATTATATCCGTTTGGTCAAGTTAACAGACGTCTGGAGAAACTTCAGGACAAAGCAGAGATAAAAAAAGGGACGAGCAGCTGCAAATGATCATTTTATAGATTTCCTTCCTTCCTGAAGACCTCCTCAGTGTTCCCTGACAGAGAAACACAGACGTCTCCTGTGTTCGTTAACGATGCTGGAGGTTTGTTTTACTGTCAGTGGACTCTGGTCCAAGTCTTCAGTCTTAATTACAGTGGTAAACAGTGGTTGCCTTTTTTTCAGGGAAACTAGTTTAATGCTGCCCAGCTGACCGGTGTTGCCTCGTACTCCACTGTGGCCGTCTGCAGGAGACTCTGGGGACTGTGGTCTCTGTCCGTGTTTTTTATTTCTTTTTCTTTTTCTGACTGTGTGTAAATCAAAGACGTTAAAAGACGTGTCCACCAGCTAAAACCTGAGACTTGACATGTAGTTTAGTTCCAGAGTTGGACTGGAGTCTGAATCTGCTGGACACTGGTGCATGTGGCTGACCCTGATCCCTCTCTGAGTCTGTGTGTGTTGTGGTGTTTTTGAGTATTAGTCAAAGTACAGCTGCATGTTACACATCCGTGTGTTCTGTCTGTACCCTGGAATCTCACAGCTGAGAAAAGAATTATGTCACATTAAGTCTTATAGAAATAAACAAACATCTGAATCAATAAAGTGGCCGTCCTCTGTCATCGTGGAAAAACCTGCAGTCAGGTTTCAGAGAATACTTGAAGGTGGACTTTCTGTTTTTAGGAGTGAGTGACTGGTGTAGCTCCTCTGTCTTTCATCTCTGTTCCCTGTTTCATATCTTCACATCTTCCTCCCTTTGGTTTCACTCTGTTCCTGCATGACAGAAGTGTAGAACTTGTCGACTTCAAACCAGCAGCAGTCTTCGAATTCAGATGATGATGGTTCCTTTTCCTCATGTTGGTTTTGTCTCTTTCTCTCCTGGTTTCTTTCGTTCTGTCTCTCCAGGCCGAGTACGAACCCGGAGGACGAGTTCAGGAAACGGTCCGTCTGTGACAGACAGCCGAGGTCGGAGCCGAGGGAAAGTCGTCTCACAGTCTCAGCGTGAGTCGCCTCTGCTTTTTGTGTCTTTTGCATCGGATGTGAAATTTTGAATCATCTTTTTGAAAATTCTTTTTTTCCATCCTTAGTGTCATTAAAGCACTCCACATATATCTTCATAAATCTGCACTGAAATGTTTCCCTCTGTTCTTCAGCCGGCAGTCGCTCCGGTTCTCCAGGCCGGCTGCTCAGCTCCACCTATGGCAGAATTCCAAGACCGACGATGGGCACTTCCACCTCGACCGCCGCCGCCTCTGCCAACAACGCTTCTGCCAGTCTGACCGACAAGAGCCGACCTCGAGGTCACCGCAGCCAGGGCTGCAGCCGAGAGACCAGTCCCACCAGATCAGGCATGGGTAAGGAGGGCGTCCAACCACAGGGCTGCAAGAAGAAAGACTGACTGAATAAATAAATCTGTTCTGTTCTATTCTGTATCCGTTACAGAACAACAACAACAGCAACTCTTTAACACTGGAAATGGCTTCATCTTTTTCTGTGCTCATTCCAGCTGAAATTATTACAGAAAAAACAGAATCATTACATTTTGTCTGGGTTGTTTTACCACCAACTACTGATCGACAGATCTGGTGAATGTGAAGAGTGACTGACTGGTTAAAGTGAATGTTTGTTCACACTTAGATTCATTCTCAACCAACAAGACAACAACGCTCCAGGTTCCTGTTCCTTTTCCTCATATTAATACCCTACCTGCTGCTTCCCCGAGTCGTATTCTCCCTCCTCTGCTGCCTCACTAACCAACTCTGCAGAGCTTCAGGTGTCAGTGTCTGGTCCAATGTGCTTCAAGCTAAACTCTCCCCCTGCGCTGCTGTCTGTCTGTCTCTCTGTCTGTCTGTCTCTCTGCCTCACCTCTCCAGCCCGGAGTCGAATTCCCCGACCAAGCATGAGTCAGGGCTGCAGCCGCGAAACCAGTCGCGAGAGCAGCCGCGACACGAGCCCCGCCAGGGGTTTCTCCCCCCTGGGTGAGTATGGTACTGAAGTCCCGACCAAAGCCTCCCCCGCTCAGGGGAGCACAAAGCAACATCTGGGAAATTAGACATGTTGACAAATTTAATTTAAGGCCCTGTAAAGTTTGGAGTAGTGGAGAGTAGTGCTAGCTTTCTGTGAAACCTTCAGGAGACAAACAACCTTAGCTTCTCTGCTCAGCCTGCACGTCTGTCTGCCTCTGTCACTGTTCCTCCTGCCTGTTTCTCTGCATGCTCTGTAGTGAAATGTCCAGATTTTTGTCTGTTGGACTAATCGTCTAATTAAGTGCAAAGACACAGACATATCTCAACTCCTAATACACAGAGAGTTCATTAAGTTATTTGTTGTCTTTTATCATACTGACTCAGTGCAGAGGTTTTTAGTTAGCCAGGTGTTGGTTGATCAGGTTCCATTTCTGTATCATGATAACGTGATAACTTTACGTCCTCCTGCAGCGACTCGCCGTCACTCCCGTTCAACCAGCGCCCTGTCCTCTGCAGAGTGCTACTCAGGTGACCAGTGAGGTCTTCACAGGGAGCAGATCTACTCAGTCAGCCAGATAAATTACAAACCAACACAAAGCGTTCTGTCTCTGTTTCACAAACATTTATTCCGTGTGATTCCCGTGGAGGTATCTGGCTGACGGAGTTTTCCTGCTTCGTGCAGCCTCTCCCTGCATGTCCACCTCTTGGCTCTGTCTCTAGTGGACAGAGAGTGGGAAATAATCACCAGCCAGATGTTGTTAAATTTCCTCTGTGGCTTTTGAATTGATCAGAGCTGCTGAAGTGATGGTTTCAGGCAGAACTCGTTGTTGGTAGTTTCCCACTTTGGTTCATTTAAAGCAATACATTTCACTCACCTGCAGGGGGCGATGCTGAACGTCAGCCTGCTCTTCACAATTCCAGAAACACTCTTTTCATTATTATGTTGCTGTGATGGTTTTATGACTGACAGCCGTAGAAAAAAGAAAAATTCAGTGGTCGTAAATTGTGAAGAGAAAATATTTCCATCTACCTTTGTTTGTCCTTACAATATTTATTTTGCAGCTTTGTGATGATCATGATTCTGTGACGTGATGTTGAAGCAGTGCTTTTTCACATGACCTTTGTTTTGTACTTTTCATGATGTGTTTTGCATTAAATATTTCATTTTGTTGATTTAGGAATTTGCTGGCTGCTCTACGTTTAGATTCAGACGTCTGTTAGATTCTAATTGCCTAAACACATGGTTGGTATTTTGGTAAAATCAACACTCTTTGCTAATTTTTTTTTTGGGTTGGGTTTTGTATATCACTGTTATGTTGCTTCCACCATGGTCTTCGTTAGCGCTGACGAGGCTCTGAGGAAATCTGCCCATGTTCAAATTACAAATCTGTATTTGTCCAACCACAATCCTCTGACTTAATTTGGTGTATTTATTAAAAATAATACTGTAAATAGTTAATTATAGAAGCAGTTTTTTTTCTTAATAAAGCCCAACCTAAATAATCAAGTTAGAAATTCCATCTTGCTGAAGCTGAGCCTATTAAAAAGCAGGACCGCAGTTTATTCCTCTCTGTTCAGAAGTGAAGAACAAATTGGTCCTCATCATTATTTTCTGTTCCATTATGTTTGTGCATGTTACCAAATTGCACTCAGTTGAATTTGCTTGAACTCCGGACGACTCTCTCTCCTCTTCACCTGCTCATGCTTGTTTGACCTTCTCCTTTTCAGACCGGCTGTCCCATCAGGCTCGGATCTCAGCCTCTGTCAACGCCATGAGAATCCTCAACACCGGCACTGAGGTTGAGGCTGCTGTTGCAGATGCTCTGGTAAGAATTGATGTTGATTAACGAGACATACAAATGGTGGCTTTGTTGATGTTTTTAGAGCCTGTAAAACCCCACAGTAACGTCCTCTGTGCTCTTTCTTCCTGAACGTTGCAAATTTCAGCTCTTAGGAGACTCAAGGAGTAAGGTACAAATAAATCTGCCTCGAGTTCATCCATCCTCTCAGTGCATGCAGAGCATGACCTTTTAAACACTGACATTTAAAACTGGAGGTGACAGCCAGCTGGGACGCAGCACTTTGTTCAAGCAAACTCGAACTCAGCCAGTGATTTCCTCTCGAGCAGATTCCCTGTCACAGTCATTTCAAACATTAGTCTGTATCACGGCTGTCGTCACTTTGGTAAAAGTGCTTCAAGCCAGCATCATATAAGCTCATCCATCTCACAGCACATCATCAGGAACCTGCATGACTCTGACTCTGTAGCTGCATGGTAGATCTTCTCAAAGCAGTAGTTGTAGATTTGGCTTCTGGAGGTGTGACAGCTGAAGTCACAATAACTTCTCTCCTTTTACTCAGCGGAGGCCGGTGAGGCGGCGTTTTGAGTCACCGGGCATGTACTCTGATGATGACGCCAACAGCGACGCCTCCAGCGCCTGCTCGGAGCGCTCGTACAGCTCACGCAACGGCGGCATGGCGCCGCATTACCTGCGTCAGACGGAGGACGTGGCAGAGGTGCTGAACCACTGCGCTAGTGCCAACTGGTCTGAGAGGAAGGAGGGACTGCTGGGACTACAGAATCTGCTCAAGAGCCAGAGGATGCTCAGGTGGGTGCAGCGAGGCTCACAGCACTAAGATGGGAATCAGCTACTTTTTTAAAAACATCGTTAAGAAGTAAGTGGATACCAGCTTTTGCTTTTGAAATTCAAAACATGAATGGTTTCTCTCCGACAGTCGTGTGGAGCTGAAGAGGCTTTGTGAGATCTTCACCAGGATGTTCGCGGACCCTCACAGCAAGGTGAGATCCAGCTGAGCGTCTGTGACCCACAGCCTGCACGACTAACATCAGGCAGCAGCCAGATGTTTGCAGACATCATGGCCAAACAGGTCCATGATTAATATGACGTCTCCTTCACTGGGAGAAGAGTGACAGCAGGTCATACATGTCTGGATTTACTGCTCACGTGTCAGAACTAACTGCAGGACGCACTAACACTGTGTTTTCTTTGTTGCATGCCTCCTGGCTGCTGCGGACTCTAACAAACACCAGAGAGTAAGTGTTTGCTCACCTTCTGATCAGACCGGCACTTCACTGTCCTGTCAGACAAACAGCTCTGTGTGTTTAAACGTCTGAGACAAACTCAGTGGAGAACATGTCTTTGTCTTGTTTCCTTTTTCTTGTCTTTTCTTTCCTTTCTCCTCTCCTTCCTTCTGTCCTTCTGTCCTGCTCCACCTGTCTGACGTCTGTCCTCCCCTGTCCTACCCACCGTCCCTTTCTCCGTATCAGGTCTTCAGCATGTTCCTGGAGACGCTGGTGGACTTCATCATTCTGCACAGGGACGACCTGCAGGACTGGCTCTTCGTCCTGCTCACCCAGCTGCTGAAGAAGATGGGGGCTGACCTCCTGGGCTCCGTCCAGGCCAAAGTCCAGAAGGCCCTTGATGTCACCAGGTTGGCATCAGTGAAAAAATCTTTCCGCTGAAACATTAATATGGTTTTAAAAACTTTTCCAGTGCTGCGTCTCTTTGTCTTTGTCCGTCTTCTTGCAGAGAGTCTTTCCCGTATGAGCAGCAGTTCAACATCCTGATGCGTTTCATCGTGGATCAGACGCAGACGCCCAACCTGAAGGTGAAGGTGGCCATCCTGCGCTACATCGAAGCCCTGGCCCGCCAGATGGATCCGGCTGACTTTGTCAACTCCAGTGAGACGCGTCTCGCTGTCTCACGCATCATCACCTGGACCACAGAGCCCAAGAGCTCTGACGTCCGCAAGGTAGGAGTCACGGGACGGGGTCAAGTTTCAGTGTCACCTCTGTCTTCCCTCAGAACACAGCTTCCTTTTTTGTCTTTTAAATTTTGTTGTTGTGTCCCTTTGTTTGTAGCTTTACTTGTTTTTTGTTTCATTTTTTCTTTTCACGTCTCGATGTTTTTTTTTCCATTCGCCGTTTCTCGTCCACCAAAATCCCAGACCCTTCATAACTGGGCAGGGGAGGATTTCTCAGGCCGACCCAGCACCGTGGCCTCTCTGCCTGGGGAGGGCAACCTGGAGGAGAGGTGCAAGCAGGTAGACTCTCCCTCAAACAGCATGACCGGGGTCTGTAACGTGCTCTAACCCAGCCTGAGCCGTCAGAAACAGCCGGGGAGCAGCTGACGGAGAATAACCGGACAGTGGGCGAGTCGTGTGACAGCTTCTCGACACTAACGGCTCTGAAACTGTTTGATTTCAGCAGTGTTCAGAATCATGTTGAACACGGTCAGCGTTTGAGTGTCCTCAGCTTTGACTGATCCAGTCTGTGCATGAGTGGCTGGGGCTGCTGTCTGTGCAGCTTAACGCTGAGACTAACTGTTCCAGCCCCAACTGTTTTTCTGTAAACCTACGTTTGTATTATCCTGAAGAATCTCCATCTTTTGCTTAACTTACTTTTCATTTTTCACTTGGATGGATGTGCTGCATGTTCACTGCAACAAATGTGCTTCTTAACATGTCATTTGCTCTCATAGTTACGAGTTCAAGTTGAGATTCTGGGGTCAGAAAATGTCACTTGTTCTCTGTTTGAGTGTTTTTAATCCTGTGCAGAGTTCATACGTCTGTGCTCCATCATGTCCAGTAAAAAGCTCTGGATTTAAGTTGTATCTCTGAGGTTTTGGGCATTGAGATGTGTTTCCTGAACATTTGAAGAAGTAGACAAGGATTTTGCTAAACTGACAAATGGCAGCAAACATAAACTCCGTCTGGAAAGAGGCTGCATTAGAATCAAGAAAGGACTGGTTGATTTTTTTTAGCCCACAGGAGAGGCCAAACTTTTCACAGGGCACAGCAGGAAGTTGTAGTGATAAATCAAGTGAAATTTGGTGTGTGTGTGTGTGTGTGTGTCCGCAGGCGGCCCAGGTGGTGTTGATCGCCCTGTTCGAGCTGAACACACCTGAGTTCACCATGCTGCTGGGAGCTCTGCCCAAAACCTTCCAGGACGGGACCACCAAGCTGCTGCACAACCACCTGAGGAACGCCAGCGCCAACAGCGGCGTCGTCATGGTAACACACACACACACAGACACAGGAAAGGACTGGGAGTGTGTCAAACTACGAAACTACAAAAAAATGTAGAATAAAATCAGCTTCCTGTCTCATCAAACTAAAGATAATGTTCAGTTGGAGGAACAGTTCCTTTCACTCACGTTGAAGAATGAATGCCACTGTGTAATCCTGGAGTAGGAATCCAGTAATGTTTCAGAGGTGTGTGCGTGTATAAAGCCAGTTGTGCGTTTGGTCGATCTGCAGGCGTCTCCCAGTAACTCAGCAGGTCGGACGCCTCCACGACAGCCCAGCAGCCGCAGCAGCCCGCTCACCTCGCCCACCAACTGCTCCCATGGAGGGCTTTCTCCCAGGTACGCTGCCACGGCACGCCGCTGATCTGATACTAACAGCTGCTGTTTGGTACTCATCCCCGTCACAGTCACAGCTCCACAGTCAGACTTTTGTTTTCAGACTGGATCAGTCAAATGTTTTTTCAGACGTTGGGTTTCAGCTGATTAATCACAGTGTATGAAACATCCATTACAGATTTCCTCACTGAATGTCTTATTTTGTCTGATCCACAGCTCACACCTCAGTAATGTTTAATTTTAGACAAGGATCATCAAACTCTAACCTTCAGAGTAACAGCTCCTCTCAGTAGCTGCAGGTAAAGAGCGTATGTCTCTGCCTTCAGACGCAGCCTGAGTATAAACTTACTCTTGTCTGGAGCAGACGAAGCTTCACGCCTTTGTAAAATACCGTCAGTGATTTTCTGCTTGTGTCTGAGCAGCACGCTGACGCCAGATGTTACAGCTGCTCCAGAGGTTTACCAGTATGATACTGGTGCCAGAGATCCACCCACCTGTACTAACCCTGACTGAGAACTCTCACGTCTCTATCTTTTCTCTGGGCTGCTCTCCTCCTTCTCTTCTGCCTCTCTTCCCCCCGCCCCCCTCGTCCTCCCCGGCTGGTGGCAGTCGGGTGTGGGGCTGGAGTGCAGATGGGCTCTCCAAATTCCCTCCTCCACCCTTCCCCTCCCCTCTTCCTCCACCCACTGCCCACTCCTCCCTCAAGGCCCTGCGGCGAGCTTACTCACCCAGGTAACCCCACCCCCCTTTTCCTCCTCCTGCTCCTCCTCCTCTCTCCTCGGGGTTTCACAGTAGGGCTGGGTTCTGACCTAAAATCCACATCTTGACCTTTGTGACTGAAAATCAAATAATATTTTTATGAATTCAGTTGTGCACAGGATTCTCTGTCCAGAGTGGGCCTGCTATCATCTCTTTCATGTTTAAAATCCTTGATTATGAGTAAAAATCAGCTTTAAGACGTACGACATAAAAAGAAAAAGCAAAGAAAAAGAAATTCAATTTGCTGCTGATTCTCACAAAACTGGAGTTTGTCTCCACTTTCTGGACAAAATACTGTGAAACCTTAAACCTCTGACTCACTAACAGTCTCACCTGTTGTCTCTTCTGCTTTGCTGCAACAATTTGTGCCTCCATCTGCTCAAATTGTCGTTCACTGTCCATGTGTTTGCTTCCTGTTTTTCACCAAACTGAAAGTCCTCAGGTGAGAACATGCGTGAAACGTGTCTCTGTGCTTCACTCACCTGTTTGCCTCTACCTGTGTCGGTCTGTCAACATGCACGGCTCTGCACGTGCACTGTGCCGTGCTGGACTGTAACACATCGTGGTGCACAGCAAACATGGACTGCAGGTCCAAACTCTGACTGTCCGGTGCTGCCTGTTTTCCTAGTCATGGACAGAATCTGGACGGTTCCAGTTTGACTTTTCTTTATTGATGAAAAACTTCAGGAATAAAACTATGAAAGAGAAGTTTGGTGAAGTTCCTTGCAGCTTTTATTTTCTTAAAATTTTGGACAAAGCGCTCACAATAAGGATTGTGTTTGGTCCATGTCTAGGAAAGTGTCCTCATTATTCACAAAACCAGTGCTAATCCACGACCATCGAATGACTGACCATATCTGAGGTGATCCTGGATCAGCACGTCTGTTTGAAAAGGGTTCTAAGGAAGCACAGGGACCTCGTTAGGTTAGGTTCCATGGAGATCTCCATCCACAGCTAAAAGAACTGTAGCTCCACAAGTATCCCTGGAGGAAGGTTCCTTCAAAGAACCAGAGATCTCTGATTTCAAGCAGCAAAGTCACATAACTGTTCCCCTCACAGAGGATCCTCTGATGATGAAACCTTTTTAGAACCGGCTCTCATGTGATTACATTTTCTAATAAATCTGTTTGCCCCCCCCCCTCCCTCCCTCGCTGCAGTATGCTGGAGTACGACAGTGAAAACCTGAACTCAGAGGAGATCTACAGCTCGCTGCGCGGCGTCACCGAGGCCATTCAGAACTTCAGCTTCCGCAGCCAAGAAGACCTGATGGAGCCACTGAGGCGGGAAGGCAAGAGGGACGGCGCGGTGAGGAGCCTGATTCAGCTTAGTTTATGAGCACAGACGTGAAAAAAATGTAACTACAGGAAACAAAGACATCAGAAGTGAATATTTATAAAGCTGTTCAGTGTGGAGTAGATTTGCACTGGGGACATGGAGGTGCCAGACAGGCGTAGCTTTAGCTTTTGTAAAATGATTGAATGCATGAATTTTGGCCGTTTGGAGGTGACTTCGCTCTCATGGTTGTTCTTCAGCCTGGAGTCGGGGCGTCCTCTGACCCTGACCCTCGGCTCGGTGGTGATGTGGTGGAGGGCGGACGCACTGCCCTGGACAACAAGACGTCGCTGCTGAACACTCCCTCGCCACGATCCTTCGCCGGGCCACGGTTCCGCGACTACAATCCGTACAACTACACCGACGGCATAAGCACACTGGACAAAGCCGCCCTGAAGGATGCGCTGTACGAGGGCGCTGTGGAGCAGCTACGAGATGGTGAGACTTCGTTCTCTTTGCTCCGGATAGAAGATAAAAAAGTTGTGTTTTGTGTTGATGCATTTAGTTTGTCACGTTGTGTTTTAAACTGTTTCCTGTTGTCCTTTGCAGGCCGACGACAAGAATCTGTTGAAAACAAGATCCTGAACCCAAAAAGCTTCCCTGGTACAGACTTCATCTCTGCATCTGTTCATGTTTTGCTTGATTTAGATCTGAGCCGTCACAGCTCTCTGAGGAGTTAGTACTGTGACCAAAGTAACACACCATTTATTTAATCTGAATTATTAGCATAGGACGTGAAGTGGCAGATTTATGGTGTCGTCCATCTTTGTGAAGCCACTTCAAAGTCGGTGTGGTTGATGTGTTCCCTCCGCCCGCAGCAGGCCCCGCCGAGCAGCTGGAGCTGGTCGGGGAGCTGCTGAAGGAGCTGTCTCAGGGCCAGGCAGGAGAGCGGGGCCCCGAGGAGCAACGGGGGACCCTTCTGGAGCTGCTGAAGGTGGCCAGAGAGGACAGCCTGGTGGTTTGGGAGGAACACTTCAAGACCATGCTGCTGCTGCTGCTGGAGACGCTGGGAGACAAAGATGTAAGGACTTTCAGACTCTGTCTTCCATCCTCTCAGTGCTTTTTGATGATCGTAATTGTAGAAAACTTCCTGTGAGCCACTTTGACCTGACTCCTCTCTCTCAGCACACGATCCGGGCTCTGGCCCTGCGAGTCTTGAAGGAGATCCTGAGGAACCAGCCGGCCCGCTTCAAGAACTACGCCGAGCTCACCATCATGAAGACGCTGGAGGCGCACAAAGACTCGCACAAGGAGGTTTGAGCCATTTGGGTTATTTTCAGTCTGACTGGGACAAATGACACATGTTCCTAATTTTGGATTTGGAATATTTTGTTGACCGACATCATGTTCTCTTCCTCTGAAGGTGGTGCGGGCGGCGGAGGAGGCAGCCTCCACGCTGGCAGGCTCCATCCACCCGGAGCAGTGCATCAAGGTCCTCTGTCCCATCGTGCAGACAGCAGACTACCCCATCAACCTGGCCGCTATTAAGATGCAGACGAGGGCCATTGAACGCATCACCAAGGAGCCATTGCACCAGCTGCTGCCTGACATCATACCTGGACTCCTGCAGGTGGGAGCGGTCACAACTTTCCTGCTGCTTCAGAAGCTGTGTACAGAATACACAGTAAAAGAGCACAGCAGTGGTGTAGCAGTGCAGCTATAAAAAGTGTTGCTGCAGTTGTGTTTCACTGATCGTTGTTTGCTGTTGCAGGGCTACGACAACACAGAGAGCAGTGTGAGGAAGGCCAGCGTCTTCTGCCTGGTGGCCATCTACTCTGTGATTGGTGAGGAGCTGAAGCCTTACCTGGCTCAGCTGACCGGCAGCAAGGTAAACACACGTCCTCCCTGTTTCTCCTTAACCAGATTTCCATCAGCATCAGTGGAAAGAGGTGCAGCTGGAGTCAGTGCCAGCTCTGAGCTTATTACTACAGTTTGACTGTTCACACTTCAGTATGCCCTCCTGCTCTGAGAGTCCGTTTCACGCCATCAGTAGTGAGTTAAGTTTTATTTATTCACACAGGTATCAGCTGTAGCTGGAGTTAGTAAAGTGAAGCTCATAAACTTTTGAACGTTTGAAATCCACAGCCCGACAGTGAGTATTTCTGGGAGGGTCTCATCGTAGCCTCAGACTCCTCTAACCCCCCCCCCCCTCCCCCTGCTGTTTGCCTCCAACAGATGAAGCTGCTCAACCTGTACATCAAGAGGGCCCAGACCTCCACCAGCAACAGCAGCAGCTCCTCCGACATCTCGTCCTACTAACTCCCACAGCACACGCTTAGCTTTCAGAAACCATCTCATTCCACCAGCTGATCTGATCTTTAGGACCAGGCCCTGCACCTGAACCTCCACACTACCGTTAGTCATGAGCCTTAAGACTTCATCTTCCATCCAGGGGTGATGGAACCGATGTGATTGAAGAAACCGTATTTCAGAGGCTGTGTGCCTGAAACCATCATCTCCTCTTCCTACTCGCTCCTCGTGTCACCATCACTTTGACTTTTCCTCTGTCGAGTGAATTAAAGGTGATCTTTGGAGCTGAAGTTGTCCCAGCATCGAGATGATCTCGGTAAACTTTTGAAGGACGTGAGGTGAGTTTGCAATCGTGGAAGAAGAGGAGAATGTTTGCGGTGTAACTTCCTTCCTGTCAGTGCAGGAGGAAACCTGTGGCTATCAGTGTTTTTATTCATTTTAGTACCTTTTAATTCATTTCTTTGAACAGTTTATTTGCTTTGACACATCAAACCTTATCATATATTGAATGTAAAGAGCTTTGAATGACCGTGGATCTCACCTGTGTTTCTCCTTCCTGAACTACTGCCTCACTGTACCTGGTGGATCAATCTTAAATGAAGTGGAATACGTTCCAGTTCTTAACGTGTGCATTTGTTGAATTTTGAGCAGTATTGAGTTTTTGAAGAAAGTGGCACAACAGTCTTTTAAAGGCTGAATTTAAGGGTCCATCTGAAGATGAATACGTTAGAAATGATGAGCTGTGATTTAGAAATGTGGCCGACACCTCACGGAGTACAGCAGAAGAAGAGGGGACTGAGTCAGCTGTGTAGAATGTGAAATCCAAGTTTATCTGAGTTTATATGAAATGATCATTTGGCTGGCCAATGATTTAGATTTAAAAAAACACAAAAACAAAAAAAAGCAGCAGAAGGAATCAGTATTATTATAAAGCCAGAACATCACGATCTGCAAAATAAGGACTCAGTCCAATCCTTGTAAAACTTATCAGCTGAATTTTCATTTAAAAATCTACCATAAATCGTTTGCTTTCTAAAACCTTTTTTTACCGTGTTTTCCTGAAACGATGCTTCTGATCTCACGCACGTATCCTTTGCCTGTAGCTGAACGATAAATCACGTATATATTCAAATTATCGTTTGAAATTTTCATCAGTGACTTACATTAATTAACAGTGTGATTCTCTTTGTTAGAAAATTGAGGAAAAATGAACAATAACTGTTTCACAAAGCTGAAACTGATCAGTTACATAAACCTGATTTGTCATCTATATTTCTATATTTGAAATCATACGGGGGATTTTTTTAATGGCTGTGAAGAGAACAGAACAGAACAGAATGAAAGAAAGCAGTGATGTTCTCACCTTTGTTTCTGAGGGATGTGAGTCTACAGACCCAGTTCTGAGTAAACTGGGAGTTTATTGGATTTTTTTTTAGTCTGCTGTCAAGTCGAGACTACTGTGATTTATTGAGTTTCATTCCAAAATATCTTAATATATATGTTATATTACACTTAAGACTGAATCTAAAGGTCAGGATGAAGGTCTAAATGTCTCAGTATTTAAATTTATGATTTTTTTTCCACAGTAATCTAATGATCGATTTTGCTGACAAACTGTTGTCAGTGTTTTTTTTTTATTTTGAAGAGATGAAACTCTTCTGTATCATTTGTTCCTAAATTGAATGTAAGTCACTTAAAGACTTTGACTTTAAAATGTGAAATGTTTTAGCAAAAGACAAACCTAAATACCTAAATCTGACGGAGAGACTGACAATCTAAAAGCAAGCGACAGTGTGAACTGATGAACTGTAAAGTGCCAGCGTTGCGGAGCCTCCAGCTGAAAATGAGAGAGTGAAAGAGAGAGTTTTATCTTCGAACATTAGCAATAAACTCTGAGAAACCCAGCTCGGATTTTCACGTCGAAGCACTGTAAATTTCCATTGTGTTGCTCCTCTGAGATGCGTCCGCTGGTCAGTGTACAGAAGTGTCATGTTTTTTTAAAGTGCACCTAAAACAAAATGTTACTGCTGCTTATTATAATACTAACAAACGCGCCTAATAACTCCAGTGTACGTACTGTATCTCAGCAGAAAGGTAGAGTTACCATGATGGAAAACAAACTTACTGACTGAACACTGAAATCAGACTGACTGGTTGAACTTTCCTGGTGCTAAACTCCACCCGTCTGGGACACTAGGCAAGTCCAAACAAACACTCCAGAGGTGGTTTAAGACAAGGATTAGTTTGACATTTTGGGAAATGCAACGGTTTGTTGAAATGCCAAGAACGAGATAAGACTGATAGCACTCATCTTCGTACCACAGCCAGTAATTACATTTTTGTATTTATTTTTATTGAAAGTAAATCTGAGGCATGGGGAAAAAACTAAACCCTGCCATACTCTCAGTATAATGTCTGAGAAATCACCCAAAACATAACCCCAGGAACATCTGCATTTCTCATCTCAGTCTTTTGTGTGAGTTGGACAGACCAGACTGCCTGTGTCCAGCCTGTGTCCAGCCTTCGTCCTCCAGCTTAACGTTTAGAGTGGAGTCAGTCTTCTCATCTGGTTCTTGGCAAAAAAACAAAGTGAATAAACCGATTTCCCACAATGTCAGAATATAACGGGCCGTGTGAGCCCAGGAAGTGAAGGATGCTGTTACTGAACATTTCCAGGCCTTACTTTATCTCTTCAAACACATTCACTCGGACTGTTAAATGTACTGTTCAGTGCCCGTTGTCGCTTCTCTTGTGAGAAGTCGGCAACTTGATCAACATTAAACTCTGGACTGAATGTTGCCTCCAGAGGCCGGTGAAGTCCTCCGCAGCATGTCGTCCAGTACCAGTGATCCAGTGTTAGCCTGCTGCAGTTTAGGCCACTGAAAGTCATTTCCCTTTACTTTTTTGTACAGTGTGACTTAAAACTACAGCTTCTGAACTACGTGTGCATGCGAACTTCACAGGACCCGTAGGATATTTCTGCCTGGGTTGCTGTCAAATGTAGTTAGTTTGACAAACGCAGTTGAGCAAAAACTCCAGATTTAAAAATGTGCTTTTGATTTCCTGAATGTGTGCCTTTGGGTGAAGATCTCTGGCAATATACCTGGTTGTCCTTTACAATACTAACCTGTACTAACACTACAATACACTGCTTCTTAAGGTGGACTTTAATGTGAGAATAAAACATTGCAATGAGGAGATGCAGTGCTGTAAATAAGCTTCAAGCCAGCAGTGAAATGGCAATATTTTCCACTGAAACCACTTACAATGCATGGCTCCTGTTTTTTAGGTTATTAGTTTTATTTCATGCTATCCAATATTTATATTCGGTTTTCTTCTCCTGTGTATGACTGTATATATTTACATGTTTGGTTCTTTCACCTGTGATAGACTTTGCAGAACTTGAAATAAACTATCAGACTTCTATCTTCTCATCTCTTTTCTTCCTCTGACTGAACTTCAACACTGAGGATTTTGACATTGTTGTATTGGTACTTTCACTTAGGTAAAACAGGTGAATACATCTTCCAGCACTGTGTTTTTAACTGTGGAGCTTCCCGTGCACTTTGGTTGGTACTTGCATGAAAAAGCACAGGTGTCCCCTGTTAGTGTCATTACGAGCTCTGGGTTTCACTTTGGCCAGGTTTTCTCAAATGAAGGTTTAGTGCCTTGATCTTTGGGTTTATCGTCAGATTCTGCGTCTTCTTTTCTATGACCACACTGTGTTTTGAGTTTTTCCGTGTTGTAAAGTCTGTTGATGTGAGATTTTCAGTCTGAAACAGTCGGAAACCAGTGTGGATTCACAAAGGGATTTAAGCCACCACCAGATGGCGCCATCAGCACTGGAATAACCAGGTCTGTCACTGATTTATTCAAACAACTGTACATAGTTATTGTTTACACGTCAGTTTGACCTTATTTGTTTATTACAGGTTCAGGTCCTTGGGCAGATGAGTTTAGTTTTGATGTTTCTGTGTCAGGATTCATGTGGTCTGTTGCTCTGCTCCTGATTGTTCTCTCTGGATGAGGATCTCACAGCAGTGCATCCTCTGCTCAAAGACACTTAAGCCTGAGAGATCGAACCTGTGGCTTTTTTCTGTTACAGGCCGAGGCCATCCTGGATTCCACAAACCAGGAGTGAGTCAGATCCACAGATGGAGACAGACAGACAGGAACAGCTCAGCTCAGGGTTTCAGGCTTTTCAGCTCAGGATGTCGACTCAGAACATCTGCTGGCAGGTACACATGATCCTAAATGCTCAGCTGTGACCCCACAGGCAAATGTTCTGTAACAGCAGACGGGTGTTTTTGTCAGAGAACCAAACGGAAAAAAATCCAAAATACTAGAAATATTGGCTTTTGATTCTGTGGATCTCATGTGACAAAGCTTCCATAAATTAAATCAATCAAATCACAATCATGTCTGTGAAATATAAAACTGAGCAGTAATGTACAGAATAAAAGACATGAGAATAAATTAATAACCAAAGTCTGTAAAAATAATTAAGAAAATAAAAACAATGAACTGATAAAAATAAATAAAATTATAGAAATCAGCCCAGCACTTATTTTGTTTTGGGAATATGAACATAGTGTAGGACTTGTTTTAAATTTTGTGAGCCACTGGTTTCATCTTTAACAGTTTGTTTTATTTCATAAATTTATCATAATATAAAATCTGAATCTGAGAATTAACTAGTAACTATATAGTGGGGTAGAAGTAAAAAAAATGGAAATAAAAATGTCTCATATTGTATTTAATTACAGTAAATGTACTTTCATCACTGACACTGTAAGACAATGTCCTCATATTTCAGAGACTAACCAGGCTCCTGACAGAATCATTCAGTCAGATTCAGATCAGACTGTGGACTGGAGCCGCCCCGTGTCTCTTCAGCTCGGTCACACAAACCCTGTTTAAAGCTGCAGAGCTGAGTTAAACCTGTGAGGATGATCTCTGTGGTCAGGTGTCCCCGCTGATCTGATCAGACCATATTGGTGATTACAGATGATCAGGTTGCAGGGCCACACTGTTTGGTTTACAAGCTTCTCTCCAACACGTATAAATCTTTAAACATCCCGTGGATCACTGGCTCCTAATGGGGCGTTTCATTCCTAGATCAAAGCGGGGCGTGGGGACGGAGTCCTCCCCGCCGTCAGACCTTGAAACGGCTTCGTTAGCATCTCTCAGGCCTGCTTGTTTCATCAGTATGCACATGCTGTTGAAAATTAATTTCATTAAAGGCCCTCTATTTGCAGCCCCACCCCACCCCTCCCTCCACCTCCACCCGCCCAGCTCCTCCTGTTTAAAAGCCCTCATAGTGTATGATTAGTGCACATTTCCCCAACCTGGCTGGGAGTGGCGGCTGGGTCGGGAGGTCGTGCAAATGAAAGAGAACAACTTCATTGTGAGATGACTGGCCCATAAATCATCGGCCGTTTTCTATAAATCACGGCAGATGGCAGGGAGCGAGCCGAGGCTCATGGGAGCTCGTTGCGGCCCCTGTGCATGATGGGAAGGGCCGGGCTTATCTGCAGCAGAGGCTGGCAGAAGCGCGGGGTCAGTTCCAGTTTGCGGAAGCGGGAGACGTGAGGTGTGGTGGAGGCGGGCCAGAGGCCGGGCCGGCACACTCCCCTTCCCCCGCCCTCGCAGCTCAGACCTGTGCTCACCTGATGAGATGCAGACCCCGGAGGTCCACGTGCAGCACCTCTCCACGCTGCCCTCCATTTAACAGGTCTAATCTGCCTGTTTAATATGGAGACAACTTCATCCCCCCTCGTCCCCGAGCTGCACTGGGGCCTGTCAGGTTGACACTAAATGTCTGCCCAGGAGGGGAGATCTGCCAGGCCGACTCACACCTTCATTATTCATCATGATTATTTAACAGAACAGGATTCACCCACACTGCAGCCCGTCCCTGTTCACTGTGTGTGTGTGTCCTGTTTTCACATGTTGCCAAAGTTTGTAGTGCGGCTTTAAGTCTTTCACTCTGAGTAATTCTTCCAAAATCCAAATATTTCTGAACAGGATAAATATGTGTGGTGTGTGTGTGTTTCTATTCTTTATTAAAAACTCCTCCTTTCTTCTGAGCTGCAGTAAAACTGAACCTGAGATGATCAGAAAACTCAGTAACTCAGACTCAGAACAGAAATCCTGTTATTTGCTTTTCCTGTGCAGCTTCTCAGAGGAGTTGTTTAATCTGCAGGATCTCACGTCGGTGTGTGTCTGAGTTGTCGTACGGTCAAGTTGTTCCAGTCTTTCCAGTAGAGGGAGCTTCAGAGCCACTGAGGCACAGGCTGAGCTTCTACCTGTTGAGCAGCAGCTTGATGTGGAGGAGGGACAGGTGTGCAGGTGTCTGCTGGAGTTATAGGGAAGGGACATGCAGGTACAGGCCTTTTAAAGCTGCTCGCTGGCTGTTTATTATTGTTGAGCTGCTCTTACTTCAACTCAGTGTTGTTACTACATTTCCCAGAAACCACCTGTCAGTTAAACTGTCTGGGCAGGACAGTGAAGCTGCAGCAGATGATTCTAAAACTCAGGATTTACATGAAATGACAGACACAGAAGTCTGTCATTTCCCTCTTACTGTACATCTGGTCTAAACTGGCTCTTGTGATAATTGAGGACGTTGTGTGTTTTTTCTGTTTGTGTGTTTGCAGAGTTTGTTTTTTCTGAAAACCAGTGTTTTCACAATGAAAGCAGAGGAGCTGTTTGTTTCTCCCTCTGCAGTTTGAGAGCACAGCGGTTTCCTCTGAGCTTAAACAAAGAGCACGTGAAGCAGCCGGACCTGAAATCGTCTGAGAGAGAGGATCTGAAAACAGCTCACACTTTGTGTGTGTGTGTCTGTCTTTAGCATGAACGCAGATGTGATGAACGGAGGTTTTTCATCAAACCGTGTGTGAGGCAGAGGCTCTCGGTCTGCATCGGACTCCACTGTAACACTTCTGTGGCTTCTCAGGTTTTGTACTGAGTCACAGCGACAGTAGCTCTTCCCTCTTTGATCCATGTTTTCCAGCTGAAGAGGAGCGATCTGAGCTCCTGCTGGTCACTGCACACGTCAGAGAAGCAGTAAAGTCAAACAGAAATGCTCTATTCTACATGTCTTTTGTTTAATTTCACCCATTTGCCCACAAATGTAGCCTGACATGTTCAGTATCTTTGAAAACTTTGGGATCTTTGAGAATTTAAAATGAAGATGTGCGAGTTTGATCAGCGTTTGGCAGCACGCCTGCTCTGAAAATGAAACGACAAACGGAAAGAGCAAGACGTGACGACGAGTAAAGAGTCACGTGGCAGAGTCCAACCTGTAACACAGCATCGCTCCTCTGGGACTCTGCCGCTTGTTCATACATGTGTGTCACTGTGTGAAACCTCTCTGTGTTGTTTGGGTTTGAAGTTCTGTGCTGTGATTCAGGGGAGACGGGGAATTCTCCACATTCATGTATTCCTCTGGTACGCTGCACTTAAAAGCAGCACAGCCCCATTAGCTGCTGCCCTCTTTTTTTCTCCTCTGCTCTTTATTTTCTTTTCCCCTGCTGCTGGATCTTTTCCATCCAGCTGGCTCCCAACCAGAAGCTCCCGCTCCCCTCGAGACCCGTTCAAACACTTTAAAAAAATCTTAGAGGGGGGAAATGGACAACCGAGGCAGAAGTCTTTGGCTGGCCTAATGAACATCACTCAGCTCTGATGGTTCCTGGGTCAGGTCTGAGAGGGGTTTTCTGACAGATGCTGGGCTGTGTAGGGACAATCAGATGCTGCAGGTTTTATTCTGATATCAGAATCCAGGAAAACAGGCTTCACAAGCTGATGGAGTTTTCCAAATGCACTTAGAAAAGTGTTAGAATAAAAAAGAAAAAGTTTTGACAGAAAAATGTGTCAAAATGTTTAAAGTTCCATGACAAATGTGCAGGAGTTAATGAAAGGAGTTTCAGCAGATGGTGGAGAGGAGAGAGGAGCTGAAAAATATGAGGAGAAATTAGCAAAAATGTCGACATCAGAGTTTTTTTATTGGCTCTGAGAGTCTGACAGTGAAACCTGAGCTGTCTGTCTGACGCCTCTGTCAGTGACGGCTGTGTCATAGCATGGCGTGAGGATCTGCGGGGGGCCAAGGGCACAGGGAGCTTTTCAAGGTGGACTCAGCCTCTAACAAGCCGGCGCTGGGCCTCTGTCAAACCCCCACCCTACATCTCTGCAGCCGGCATTAATGCAAATTATGGTCTGATAATTTAATAACTTTGCAGGCTTGATCTGTCCTTTTTATTACAATTATCATCAGGCAGGGGGTTGCGTTCCATCATCGGAAAATAAACACCATCGATCATCCTTGCAATGATTAGCCGCTGACAGTCCGAGCTACGCTTTGCATAAATGGGCTCTAATGTGGAGCTGGAGAGGCGAGCGGGGGCCTCTCAGATGTTGCTGCTAACTTTCAGGTTGTGGTTATTAACCGCGCTGATAATCGCAGCAAGGCTTCCTTTATGTTCTGAGGAGGCTGCGTGGTTCGCAGCCAGCGAGGAGAGCCGTTTCTTAAAGGATTACGTCAGGGGAGGCTGACTCCAGCTCCAAGCTCGGAGCCAAGACATGCAGCCGGGGCCTGTTAAGTCTTTCCAGAAAAAGGCTGGAAGGTGCCAGAGCCATACACAGAGCTGGCACCGGCCGCTGCCTCAGCATCAGGGCCTCCCTCTTAATTGCAGTGGAAAATGATGCTGCATTTCCCGCCTGTTGAACCAGCTTGTAAAGAAAACAACCCCCCCCAAAGAGAAAAGCTTGATTTATAAACTGAGAGTCTTAAATACAAGGAGGAATAATCAGGCTTTGGAGGCTTTTTGGCACGATGTGAGCTGATTTTCACCACGGGGAGAAAAACATTAACAAACTTAAATCAGCGTTGCATCAGGTGGTGAATGTTTGATGCCGTCTCTGTTCTCTTTGTGTGCTCCTTGGCAAAGCCCTCCAGCACAAAAAAGACTCTGTGAACAAGGTGTGTCAGCTCTCTCCACTCTGATTACTCCTCTGACAAGTCTTAGGAGAAAAATCAGGTATTTATGATTCATAGTTAAAATTTACACACAGTTCATATCTGTTTTCACAGGCTATGAAATAATAGTGTTCGCTCCCTGGTAAAGCTTTGCCTTTGCCAGTGATGGCGAAGTAAAAACTGAGACACAAACACTCGGCGAGCAGTAACACACAGAGCTGCTTTGTTCTCTGCCTTTTTGCTTTTTTGGCTTTGAAACTTGGAGAAGAGACGAACTCCCCTCTAGGAGAACGTGTTTTCTCTGTCCGACCACAAAGGGATACCATCCTCAAAAAACACCTTGCTTGTGAGGATTTTGAAAAAACCCACACCACCGTTACACTGTCGAGCTCCTGCGCCAAATCAAAGATGGCTGCACCTCAGGTTCATGTTCAGCTGTTCCTGAGTGAGGGTTACACGGTGCTGTGGAGCTTTGTACGTTCTACATGGAACGTTTGTGTTAGCAGCTTCTCATTTCCCACATGAGGAACACCGGAGTGTTTGCTGCCTCTGGTGTGTAACATCCGTGTTAGAGCAGTTAACCTGGCAGCTGTGGGACGTCTGAAATCACAGAGTCAGGCTTCATACACTTCAGCTCATATTTTGAATTAGTCCTGATGCAGCTTTTTATCGAAGCTGTGACTTTTTGTTTGGTTCGGCTGAAATGACAGAGCCCTGCTGTCTCCTTTGTCATATTGTGCGTGCACCTCTGGTGGCTGAGTGTCTCTGTCTGTCAGGACGATGTAGGTCTCAGTGTCTTTTAACTCTGACCACAATCTTTTCCAAACCTTGGCCGAGTTGTGTTTGTTGCTGTGAATCCTGGTTTGTGCCTCAGTCTATCTGTCTCCAGGTATTCTGTGATGTGAAGGATTGGACCTCCCTGTTTTTAATGTGCGGGTCAAAAAACAGCAGCAGAGGAAAAGGAGAGGTCGTCCACACCCTGAAATTTCCCCCTGCAGTGTTCATAAGAGCAGCGCTTCGACCTGTGAATGTCCACGTGAACAAAAACACAGGCTACATTCTGTTCTGTATACAGACGATGCATATGTATCATGTGACCGCCTAATTATAGGTGGAGCTGTCATTTTCTGTCTGTGTGTATCCAGCCTATGTTTTGCTCACACAGATGAATTCTGGACATGTGAGAAGCTTCCTGTGCTGAGAGCTGAGAGCTGAGAGATGGGTCTGTATGTATCTGTATTTATATCAGAGCTTGTATCGAAAAAGGAGACGGAAACAGGAAACAGTTTATTAACAGTTCAGAAACAAATCTGCTGATTAAAGCAAAGATTGTGTTCAATCTTGAAATGAACTTTGAGTTCACAGGGAAATAGTCTGGGTCATTGTTGCCTTTGTGAGACACGGACAGGAAATGAGAGGAGACAGAGGAGGAGACAGAGGACACGGATGCCAGATTTATTCACCTTAAAAAACTGTGACTTTATAGATAATTTTGAGACGATAAATGGATCTTTCCCAGTCTCTCAGTGTTTCTATGCGTTCAGATCACTCCAGCTGTCAGCAGACACCTGCTGGATGACACCTGGACTGTCCCGGCATACGTTTAGTGCTATGAGTCCTCTGAGAAGGAGGACTGGGTGATGGGGAGGAGAGGGCAGAGCGATGGGAGGTTTTAATGAGGACCTCCATCCTCAAAACCTCCAGAGATCGGAGACCTGAAGGGCCCCGGCGTGCAGCGCGGCGGCTGCGCTGACCTCCCTCAGCTGCTGCCGGGATCCGTGACTCCCCGAAACCCCAGCACCCCCTTCAGCTGCAGAGTAACCCCACCTCCCTCCTCTTCCTCCCCCCTCTGATTCCAGAAATGTGACTAAAAAGTTGAGTGATGCAGTTCAGTGAAACTTTGCACCATGTCTACTGTTTGTCACGTGATAGTTTTATTATTTAGGTGGAGTTTGCTCAGGTGTCATGGACCTTGAGATGAGGTTGAGTTGAAATGTTTCAGAGGTCCAGAGTGAACTTTGGACCAGAAATCCTCACAGCTCTGAGAAGAGAAGGTGTGGACGTCTGCAGTTTGATGACGCCTGATCAAACGGAGCTGATTTGACCCTTTCTGAGGTGCCTTACAACGTTTGCTGCTCATTTTCAGACGAGATCCTTGTGTGAACAGAAGCAGTTCTTTGTTTGAAGCATACTGAGCCCTTCATCTAACTTTATATAGCACAAGAAGTCTGTGAAAATTCTACATCGTTCTAAATTATGTTAAATCACAACAAATACTCTCTAACTCTAAAATCCTGGTTTAACGTCTGAGATTATACACTGAGAAAAACCTCTTTCTGTTTCCTGTTTTACTAAATTATACAAACATTTTACTCAAGTGCTCAGAGTAAATCTGGGCTCAAGATATCCAGTTAAAAATATGAACAGTACGTCCTCAGGGTCTAAAGGTCAGAGGTTTGATTCCCTAAGTGTTCTTGAGCAGGACACTAAAGCTCTGGAACATCAGCTGCCTGCCTGAAATGTAAATGAATATGTCCTCACTGAGGTGTGTGTGTGTGCGTGCGTGCGTGCATGTGTGTGTGTGATGACATGTAAATGGTGGTGGAGACTCTGTTTGCATGACATATCACAGATAATAACCGACACAATTGTTTTTTAGAGCCTCTGTGTTGTTATTTTTTGCCGTGATGAGCCGTTAATATCACAGAGTCCCTCAGACAGATGGCACGTTGTTGGAAAACAGATGTTATTTTGCATAGCAACATATCATGAATATGCATTTTGTATTAGTTCGTGACACTGAAGGCCTCGCTGATGGTTGGCCAACTTTCCCCTCCTCAACAGCAGCGAACAAAACCCTCAGCTGGAACAGCTGCAGAGTTTTCCTGTCTTCACCTTCAGGATTCTTTTCTTTGTCTTTTCTGGACAAATGATGTTACGTGATGTGAAATGAGCAGGACGTTCATTTCTCTGTGAAACGTATGAAACAGTGGAATTAGCTTTCACTTCCTCTGGTAAAATGTTTCGGGTCAGAGCTTAATGTCTTGTGAAAGGACCGTACCAGTGTTTTTGTCCTTTAAGACTTCTTATTGCAGTGTTGACCTCAGTTACTGAGGATGAACATTATTCAGAGGGCCTTAGTTAATATTAAGCAGGCGTTGACACGGGGGCCACAGCGCTCACCTTGGCAGCGAGGTGGCCCTATTGAAATGAGCGGAGCTGCACCTTAATAATACATTTATCCCACCGGGGCCACACATGCAAAAAAACTGTGTGTGTCTCTGGAACTGCGAGGTGCTTCGGATCATACAGATCCTAACGTGGTACAGACGCTGTTATAGCTCAGTGCCCTGAGAAAATGCTGTTTTACAGGTTTTATGGTCAAAAGTATGTGGACGCCCGAACATTTCGACCTTATGCGATGGTTGAGCATGTGACCATGAAATGTGCTGCTGTAACAGCCCGCGCTCCCCTGGCTTCCTCTGGCTCTCCACCAGCTGTTGGAACTACTTCCTACACTTTCTCAATCACCTCTTTCATCAGATGCTGGCAGCCTTTGGCCTGCTTGTAAAGTTTCAAAATGTTTTCTGAAATGATCTGCCAACTAAATATGAGTGTTGTGTTTTTGTGTATAGTGCTTGTTGCTGTGCTTGTTGGTTGGGTCAGATACTTGTGTTTGTTTATTTACTCATGTGTATCTGGTTGTTAGTGGTGAGGCCTGATGAGTTTATTCTTCCCTTTGTCTCTTTGATCCACATCTCAACAGATACTGGACAGATCTAAGTCCAGATCTGAGTCCAGTAGGTGGGACCGTTCTTGTATATGTCCAAGCACAGAGTCTTTGGTTGTTTCTGTATCTGCAGTTTACTTTTGTGTGAACAGTTTCTTTCTGTGCTCTTGTTCTGGGCTGTTTCTCTGACGTGGCATCATCTGGAGGCAGATACAAACAGACAGACTCCTCAGCTGCCGCTTTGACCACCAGCTTCTGAAATTGGTTCATGAATTAATATCATCTTCCAGCTTCATGAGGCTGAGGCTGAACTCTGGGGGGAATTTCCATATTAGTCTAATAGAAATGAATGAGGCATCAGTGACTGCGGAGCACTATCCATCATCTGCTCTGACACTGGATTCAGCCTTGTTAGACTGTCACATGTGCAATAATAAAACAATAATGCAGCGCTGTGGTGATGTGATGTGGTGTCATCAGGAAGTGGAGGTCAGAGCTGAGCTCTCCTTCACGTCAGAGTGCGTCTGCTGGTTCGACCGTCACAGCTTTGATTGGACCGGTGGCATACATGATGGACCCGGTGTCTGACCGCACAGGGCGGGGAGTTCTGGGACTCGTGTGCCGGTGGGTGGTGTCACTGGCGGCTCCACAGAAACGACAGAGGAAGAAGAATTCATTTCCTTTTGCTAAACAGACATTTAGCCTGGGACCGTTTTCATAAAACATCTTAAAGTTAAAGGTAGCTCCTAGAAAAAATAAGCAGAGTGTCAGTTTCTCTATTGATCTATCCATTGATCTATGTATTGATCTATGTATTGATCTGTCTAACTCACCACTTCAGCGTCAGCCTGGCTGTAGAGGAGCAGTTTATAATGTCAGACTCAGAGACAGGATGATCCACGCACTCATTCGCTGGCGTTAACATGCATATTGATTTATTATTTATTATTTCACAGTTTGAGAGAAACGACTGTGTGTGAGAGCGATCTCATTTCAGTGCTCGATCCTGGACTTGTGTGGATGGAGTCTGTGGAAACCCACAGCAGTTCAGAGCTAACCTCCTTATTCAGCTGCATCCACACTTACTCTGCCTGCATCACTGGATGAGAAGGAGCCACGAACATTCCAACATCTGAGCCATGATGCTGCTCCGTAGCTGCTTCAACCCACAATTTAACAAGGTCAAGTGTGGTATTATAATATAGTTATGGCTCTGAATGTAAAATGAATCAAGAAAAACATTTCTACAGGAAGATAAAAGATCAGTTTTGATATGTAAATCCTTCGAATGCTTTGCCAGGACACTTCAACCAGACTCTCCTGGTCAGATTCAGTTAAGAGCGTCGGCGTTGGTGGACGTCTCGTTTTGGAGGGAACCTCCTTGTGTTTTTTTCCTCCCACCTCCACTTATTGATGGATCCTCCAGCTTCAGCTGCTTCCTGCTGCTGCTGCTCAGCCAATAAGCCACAGGGATGTTAGAGTGGGCCCTGGTCACTGACGGGCCCCGTGCTGCAAAACATGTCCACCTTAACAAGCCTCATCCTGTGTGTGTGTGTGTGTGTGTGTTTGTCTGACTGTTGAAAAGCTTGTTGCTCATAAAGAAGCTCTCTAACTCTGAGCCCCGAGAGACGCCGGAGAATGCAGCGCGCGCTGTAAAACACATTCCTCCGTAGCCTTTTAAACCCTCGGCAGACAGGCCTGTTTACTGCCCCGCCATGAGCTCAGGCTGTAAAACCTCAGCGCTCATTGGAGATGACTGAGCCGTGCTTTACCTTAGAGTAGCTGTGTAAGTCATTTAGTTTTCATTTTAAAATCTGAATGCACTGAATTTAAGGTCCTCGATCAGTCTTGAACTGGGGACACGGTCCATGGTCTTTACCTCTACATATCACATGTTGATACCACTCTGAAGTGAAACTAATGTGAAGCAGGAAAAACACTGGTGCTTCACAGCGTCTGACACTGTGTTTTCTGACGTTTCTCTGTGTTACAGCACTTCTGCAGGAGGAGGTATGTTGAATAAATGTTGAATTTCCCATCAGTAACTAGTAGATTATGATAAATGTAATAAATGTATTTAATATCAGCACATCAACAGATTTATCTCAGTTCATGGTGTGAAATGCAGATACTAAACCTAAAGCCACAGAACTGAGAGAGAAGCTCTGAGATACTGTCATCTTAGAGTCAGGTTTTTTTTTCAGCTTGTCAGTACAATACTTAATTCCTGCTGGAGGCTTGAGTTAAACGCCTGATATGACTGCCTCAGCAGGAACTGAGCTAAAATCATGTGATCTGAGGTGACATACGTTGCACTGCCATGACTGAAATCTGTTCTTCTCTAACTATACATGTATAATCCATTGGTGGCAGAGGGCTGAAACCCGTCTTTCATCTTCCTCACTCAGTTGTCTCCATCACTAACTGAAGGTGCTGGTAACACATGATCTTTGCACGTCTTATCTCCACCTCTTGTTCGGGGCCTGGTTGGATTTCACAGCCCGGGGCTATTTTCTCTCTCGCTTCACATCTCTGAGAGAATAAGGAATTCCAGTGGCAAAAGCAATCACAAACTCCAGATCAAACGTGTCCTCGACTGAATTCCCTGACAGGCTAAAATCATTTGTTCCTCTCACTAACGCTCAGCGCTGCGTCCCCGGAACCTCTCGCTCCTCTCAGCTGCTTTGTTTTATGTGGTTTCGGCAGCTGCGTCCTCTGGGCCGCTCTGTCAGAGTTAATATTGAAGTACACACAGGCTAACTGCAGCAGCAGCGGCCGCTCTGCACGCGTCCAGCCTTTTCCCCTCCTGTTAGCGTCCTTTTTCATCAGCTTCCGAGTGAGAATTTACATTATGTCAAGCCTGCTCTTGCTGGCGAGGTAAGACGAGGTCAGGGGAAGTTATTTCAAAGCCGTCTTGAAAGAGGTCATGCAACGTCTTAAGAACGTGTGGCTCCTCAGTCTGACATTCAACAAGAAAGGTCTGAGGAAAGTGCCTTGTCGGCAAAGGGTGCAGGAACGTGGCTTCAAAGACAAAAGTTTTGTTGTTGAATTATTGAAGCGATCAACACTCCTTCTACAGGAAGCCATCAGGAGACAGACTGATGAATAATAATAACACTCAGTTACAACAAGAAGCAGGAGAGCACGTGTTAGAGGGCAGAACAGAGCTTTCTTTGTGTTTTAGACAGCGCTCATTTCCACAAATTCACTGAGCCCGAGCAGTCAGCGTTTTTTTTTTAAACTGACTCCACTGATCGTTCCCAAACCAGAACCTAGTTTTTTTTAACAAAGGATCCAAACGTTAATAAAGCAGAGGTTTTAGACCAAACACAGAACCTTACCAAACCTCACAGCAGTGGCAGATCAGGAAACTTTGTCAGTGTGTGTCTTTGACATGGGAGACCACAGCTCGTTACCTGTTACCTTTTACTCTGTTTCCCCAAACTGTTATCTTTCCATGACATAGTAGTAGTTGTGATTAAACAAACTGTAGAGGAGGCAGATCAGGATCTAACAGTTTTGTTTGTCACTGACAAATGACGATGTCCTGCAAATGGAAGCACATCAGAAAATCTGAACATGAGAACGATGAGAAACCATTTATTTTGCTGTTTAGTTTGAATGACCTGCTGTCAAACTGTTCTGATCCTGTTAAAACATCAAAAACATCTGCATGAAGGACAACACAAACTATATTTGTTTAAAAAAATCAATACTGTATTTTTTAAGAAATGTACAAATGATATTTACATTTAACCAGCACAACAAACTGGTGCAAGAATGTACAAAAGGAAAAAGTTGGATTCTCCTCAGATGCTCACTGAAGCCTTCGGCTCTTCTCGCTGCAGGAGCACTGCCCATTTTTTTCAGTGCATGGGTTCATCATTCCAGTCACATATCAAGTCTCTGACGCCTGACACTGAGATGTCACAGTTAATCTCAGCAGCAACGCAGCAATCAAATAATGGCTCACTGAGGACAGTGACTGTAAACTTGAAATGCTGTGATGAGAGAGAAAGAAACATCTCCGTTAAACAGTTTTCTCCTCGAGCAGAAATGAGCAACGTGATAAAACCAAGCTGAGCTCCAGTAATTTACAGTGGAAAAAAACGCGTCGGTGATGATGATACATTCCAAATACTTTTACTTTACTTTCTGATAATTACCTGGTTGCATTTACACATTTTAAATGTGGTCATATGCACAGCATGCATATGTTGGCTGAGCCAGGCACTTAGTAAACTGATCTAACTGCAGACCTGCACAACAACTAAATTCTGTTGTTTACACAATATTTGCTACCTAAGGCAAAAAACAAAAAATATGGCTTTTAAAAAAAGATAGAAAATCGCCATTTTAAATAAGTAACACATGAGACTGTACAAGAAAACGGGAGTCACACACTGCAGAGGCTTTTTGGCACAAAGTCACATCAATGTTAAGTCTGTGGATAAATGTTTATTGGGCATAAGGAGTTCATCACTTCTGCAAACACCTTTCTGTCAGAGGAGTTTTCCATAATGTGACTAAGACATCAAGTTGAGGAACTTACTCTCCTCTGCCAGAGTAGTCAGCAACGAACTCATGTCCCCAATGGCCATGTTTCCTGTCCCCGCCGGCACCGAGGGCAACGTGACAGAGTTCCTGGGCGTTGTCAGGCGAGAGGAACTCTGGGACAAATTCTGGAGCAGACCTGGACTCAGGGTTCCTGACATCAGGCTGGAGTGATCCCCATCATCCAACATGCTATCAAAGTCTATCTGTGCCTGTTCCAGTGCTGTGTTACAGTCTATAGTCCTGGACACCTGGTTGTCGCCGGAACTGGGAGATGTTGCATCATTTTCGAAAGGAGGTACATTCATCACAGGGGAAAGATGATGGTCCAAGTTCCCGTTTGGCTCAAATACTTGAATCTGCCCTGTGTAGTACACGGCATTGTCATCAGAGTTGTTGGTGCAATGAAGTCCTAAAACTCCACTGTTGGATAATTTGGAAGCAACTTCTGGATTCGCATTATTTGGGTGCCTCGTCTGCTGCATCATCTTGGGCCCTGAAAGGCGCCTGTTCAGAGATTTGGGTTCTGTTGGTGGTCTTGGCTGGAGATGACTCTGATTCCCAGTTTGCAAGGGATTCTGGGAGGTCAAATTACAATTCTGCTGATCTGAAATCATGACCGATCCACCACAGTCCTCAATTTTAACTTGCACAGGCTGAAATCCAGCATCAGCAAGATGCATATCAACAGTCTCCATGTCAACTGGCTCCTGTTTGCAGATGGGGCTGAGCATGCTCCCGTTCACTGCTGCTGTGTTACTACAAGTTGGATAGGTGGTGTTTCCATTTTTATCAAAGGGACCGATGCTGTCGTTGAACCTGCACTGAGAGCTAATTGCTTCATTGAGGTTTGATGACTGCTGGAAGCAGTTTGCTCCTGGTTCAGTATTCAGCTGTTTGCGTCTCTGCTGTGTTGTGTTAGAGAGGTTTTGAATCATCTGCTGGTTGGAGCTGAGATTGTTATAAAAGGATCCAAAGTTCTGGTTCTGCTGGAGGACAGCCAGGTTCCCTCGGACCTGTAGTTTGGAGTTGTGCTGGCCAACATCCATAGAGCCAGGGAAATTGGCCCTGCTGTCCCTCGAGGAAGGTGGACTCTTCTGCTGTTGCTGCCCTGGACTCATGCTGGGAGAGGTCAAAACCGGAGTGGGCAGTTTGATGTTTGTATTCACGACAGCCATCCTTCTCTCATAGTACGACTGCTGCTGAAGATTGGGGTTTCCTTGGAAATCTTGTTGATTGGTTGACACTCTGCAGGCTGTGTCTCTGTTGTCAGTGTTGAAGTCAGGCAGCAACAGGTCTTCCTCAGGGATGTCACCCGTCTCCATGGTGACATTCTCAGAAATGCTGGGCGGTCGCAGGCTGTAAGGGTAGCGGTGGAGCCCATCTGATCGCAGGCAGCCTTGTTGGGGTAAATGGCGGCGATCGGATGCAGGAGGCGGATAGGGCTGCATGGTCACCCCCCCATTCAGTGTGCCCATGCTGTTGTAGCGCTGCATTTGTGGCTGGCTGAGAGAATCCACGGTCACCCGTCTCACAGGGTCACTGGCCCGGCGGGGGATGTTAGATGGGACCTCATGAGGCATCAGACTCCTTGTGGTGTAGCTGCTGTACTGCCTGGAAGCCGGGCCTTTGTTAATGGTGGAGGATTCGTGGGGGTCCCGGTACAGGGCTGCATGGGTCTTCAGACACATGTGTGGAAGAGGGGTAGGTGGTGCACCCCCTGTAGCAGCTGCGTATTTCACCTTAAGGTGATAGTGCTGGGCTGGGGTCAGGCTGAGGGGGCTGATTAGGCCCCCTCCTCCACACCCTCCTGCTCCTCCACCGCTTCCTCCACACTGGCTAACCTGACTGGAGCGCCGTGAGATGTCAGCAGAGATGGGGTCATAAGAGTCAGCAGAGCTGAGGTTGCTGGGGCGGTTGGCACCAAACTGGGAGGCCTGGCTTGAGCGCCTGCTGGAGTAGCAGGGGGAGATGCCTGAGGAGCGGCGGCTGAGGGTGTAAACTGAGCTCAGGGTGCTGGAGGTGCTGTCACGGCGCTCTGAAAGGTTTTCCAACAGAGCTGATTTACCGGAGCTCAGCTTACCCAAGCCTGAACAAGGGAAGGACACCGAACCACCACCCATACTTGGACTCTCCAGGAGGGACCCTGTGAATGAACAGATGAAAATGTATGACACTTTCATAAACCAAATCTGTGTTACCACCAAACAGCAGACAAAGTTAGCATCTAGCTGGTGGACAGAGCAGAACATCTGGCAGCTGAAGAGTCAGATATTTTTTTCAGGAGTTGGCGGAGACCTTAATCCTTAATACTTGATTAGTCTTTAACTTGTGTTATAAAAGTGGTGCGTTTCTCTCTTCTCACCGATTGCTGGTATGGGTGGGAGCTTGGTGCCGAGGACTGGGGGTGTTGGGTTGTTCGCCCACCGACACGAGTCCCTCACTGTCTTCAGCCTCTCCTTTTTCAGATGCTCCAGGAGCTGACTGGTGCCGAGCTGCTTTCGGAAGTGGAGACCCACCGCCGCGACTCCGCCGGTGGAATCTTCAAAGCCCAAAGACTCCACAAAGGGCAGGTCGTCCAGGGTGCTCAGGTCCCCCAGGCTTCCCCCGCTGTGCACCGCCATTTCTACTCCACTGTCATTGTTGGTGGCACTGCCAAGTGGTGATGGTTCGCTGCTACATGATGACTGACCGCCAGGGCTGGACTGATACATCTACGAAGAGAAATGGGAGGATGGAGGATATGGAAAGAGCAAGAGGAAAGTGAGGGAGTGATGGAGAAATGCAGAAAAAGGAAGAAAGAGAGTGGACGAGATAAAAAGAGCATGAGAAAAGCAGAAAAGACACAACTATTTGTCCTAAAAAACAATCTTTCTTTACCAGAACAAAAGTGGAACATGGCACGAAGAACAGTGAATCATTGAGTCTTTTATCCTCCCCCGGCTTAATTGTAAATAATGAGTGTTTTTTGGGATAGGGCGAAGAGGTGGGGGTCCACCACAGATTACAGACTGTCTTAGTCTGTCTGTGAATTAGAAATGGGCAGGATGAAAGACTGCTTGAGCCTGAGCCAGAGCGCCGGGCCATTCATCATGAGATGTGATCACGTTTCTTTCTCCAAGAACTCAGCGGTGAGGGCGGAGGCTGTGTGAACATTTAGGTGAGTCTGAAGCTTTGCTTGTCACTCCGACTTGTTTCTGTTAGACTTATGGTAAATAACCTGCAGAGCTTTTCCCTCTGCCAGCAGCACAGCTTCCCATTCTTTACATCTTTTCTTCTGTCTTTGTTTCATTTACACAAATGAAAAGTAATAAATAAAACACAAAAAGCATCACGCAAAGTTTTCTCATATTGTTTAAGTTAAACTGCTATTACTAACATTTCACCATCGCACTCTGCTGTCAGGTTAATGATTTCACATTTGCTGGAGTCACTTCTGAAATATTTACTCATATCGATGTAAATGGGAGTTAATTCGTTGTGTATGGTTCAGTGTTATGAATAATCCTTCCATTTCTCTTTTGTAAAGACTGTAGTGGTTTTAGAGTGTGTATCACTTTGAACAGGTCCTGCCCAGCCTGGGTTTCCTCGCAGACTCTAATATATTCACTGCTAAAAAGCCGTCTTGATCACAGCTTGATAGCTGGCTCTGTTTGCACAGAGCAGCAAAGCCAATTCCCAGTGTTTGAATATTAATCCTGGAGTGGCTTTTATCATGTTCAGGCTGTCTGACGGGTGTTTGATAGGTCTCCACTGTAGGTTTAAACTGCCTGTGTACAGGAAAAGTGACGTACACGGTCTCTTGGATGACATGAGTCAGTGTGTTATAGGTTAGAAACTTCATCTGAAAAATATAAACAGATAAAGAAAGGACTCTCATTCACATCAAGTTGAGTTATTAAAGAAAAAAACGAGCATGCAAACAAATAAAAACGGTTAAAAACATGAACATTTGTTCTTTAAAAAGTAATAAGAACAAATCCTGCTTCACCTAATGATGAGATGAGTTCATATAAGAACAGGTTGATTCCAAAATGTTTTACAGTTTCTGCATTTTATAAATTACCATGAATACATGACAAATCTCAGTCTTTTTTTGGTTTTTTTATAAATCATCTCTTTTTGGAATGAAACTGTTTATTTGATGAAGCAAAATGGCAAAACACACTGAATGATAGTGAAAGGTGACATACAATGGTGAAAGGTATAATGAAAGGTATAATCAGGCGTAGGTGAGCTCACCTTAGCAAAGTCTGTCCGTAAGGAAAGTGAGAAAAGGCAGAGAAATGAAGACCAGCAGCAAGCAGAAGAAAGGTTAGGATAAAGAGGGGTGCTGCTGTTATTCACATTCATGGTCTATTACCCAATACTCAGTCTCAGCTAGTTAGTAGCTGTTAGTATCTGTCCCACCCTCAAAGGGCCGGTGTTGTGTTGCTGTACAGCAGCAGTGGTTATACAACACTGGATGCACAGCTCTGAGAATGTTTTCATTTGTGTAGGTGTGTAGTTTGTGTAGGTGTGTAGTTTATGTAGGTGTGTAGTTTGTGTAGGTGTGTAGTTTGTGTAGGTGTGTAGTGGTGCAGTGTACTGTCTGTCACAGCACATAATATTATATAAAGTGTTTCTGTCACTGCTTTGCTGTCAGACAGACACATTTCTGATCGTGTACTGGCAGAGAAGTTGGTTTTAATCATGGAAAATCTTCTTTGGTTAAATACTCACATAAATCAAATCCCATTATTTACCAGTTTGACTTTTCTTGTGTCTTTTTGCTTTTTCAAACTGAACTCGAGCTGAACCATGTCAAGTGATCTTACCACAGAGTTTTCTGTCTTGATGGATTTGACGTGCACAAAGTCCTCCATGCCTCTGGGTGAGCCGTTGTCTGATATCTTGTCCTCCCTCTGGATTCTCTCTCTGGGCCCCGCCTCGTTCTCGCCGTTCTCCCTGGGCGCCGGCGGCCTGGGCGGCAGGTCGCTGCGCTGCTTCTTGGTGACGTGGGCTTCGGGGCCGTGGACCGTCTTCACGTGCTTCCTGAGAGAGCTGGGATCTGTGTATCGCTTGGTACAGCCGGGGATCTTACATACGTAGGGTTTCTGCAGATGCAAAGAAATATACAGAGAATTCTTCTGTAAACTGGAAGTTCTATATGTAGCTGGAGGAGCTGCAGAATGAATGAATGAATGAAAACGATGCTGATGAGACAGATATAAGTCAGTACTGAGTAAAACGAAATAACTGGAAGACGAGACACACTGAGCTCTGGACATTTTTGTCCTTCTCTTTACATTTTATGGACTAAACATTGAATCTGACTGAAAGAAAATAACAGGCATCTTGTTTTAATATTTCTCTGTAATGCAATCAGTCACAAGCAGCTTCTCAGTGTGAGCGAGATCATCAGATATTTATTGTTCGAGTATTGTTCTCATTTTGTTGGGTTAGATTTATTTACCAGTTAATGCTGGTGCACAGGTGTGTTCAGGTAAATCTGTGTGTGTGTGTGTGTGTGTGTGTGTGTGTGTGTGTGTGTGTGTGTGTGTGGGTTGTTGCAGCGACGGTGAACTCCCTCTCTGCGGTCCTGCTGATGGATAAGCAGTGAGGTTTCTGAAACGCTTCCAGGTTTCATTTTCCATTCGCCGTCTGCAGGTGGTCCCACTCTGCGGGGCGGAGGGGGAGCGGTGAGCATGATTCGCCCTAATGCATTGTGGGCCGTCGTGCTCATTATGTCTACACCTCATTATTTACTCACAAACGTCTGCAGACATACACAGGGGCACTGAAGCAACACACAGACACTGCCGTCGACACCTGTACGGAGGCAAATGTGCAGACTGGAACAATCTGCCTGTGCTGCCTAAAATCTAATGATCTCCATGCAAAGGAAATTTGGGCCACAGTTCGCCGCAGACGAAGATAAACTCCTGTCACTCTGCAGTTTTTCATCTGGGCTGCTTCAGTCAGCTCGTGCAGAGTTTAGCTCTGTGAGGGAGTCAGTGTGAGAGCAGCTGTAGGAGGAAAGGCCAAAAGTCGTCCGTACCTCGTTGGAGTGTGTCCGGTTCTGGTGTTTGGCTCGATCCGAGGCGTTGGAGAAGGCTTTGTTGCATCCCTCGTGCTCACAAACGTATGGTTTCTCACCGGTGTGTGAGCGCAGATGGGTTTTGAGATTCTCCAGACGAGAGTAGGCCTTGGAGCAGCCCTCAAACTGCAGAGCAACACAAAAGAAAGCAGGCAGTGTCAGTGTGTTCAGCAGCTGACAGGAGCTTCAACATCTCTTTCAAACATTAATGGTAGTCAGTATTCATAAAGTTAAATCGATCACTGTCCAGACAGACAGTCAAACCATTATCTGAATGTCAGTACGATGGATTTTGGAGCAACTGAAAATTGGTTTGTTAGTAAAGTTTAAAACTTCAGATAATCTGCTTCATCATTATCTGAAATCATCTGCAGGCTTATTGGTTAAAACATTTATGCTAAGCTTGTGTCACAAACAGTTCACAAGTAAATATCAACCTCTACTTATGCAATTAAGTAGGTTGTTAAAATTTAAAAAGATGGAGCATAAAAAGTCTGATCTGGGCTCCTGAAACAGAGGTTTGTATGTACCTTCTACTTTCTGCAGGTGGATGAAAACTGATGAAGATTTGCTGGGTTTCATTTTGCTTTTGGTGTCTCTGTAATTTCTAAAGACCGTTAAATATTCAGTTATCAGCTCGTCCAAAGCGAATATGTGCAGCTGAGTGCTGGATATCACACTAACATAAAGCAACAGTGTGTTAAACCAGGAAACAGTGAATGCGCAGTTCGTTTATTCGCTGATAAACAGCGTATTGTGATTGGTTTATTGGCTGTTCGTAGCCTGATGATGACGGGTCAGGTCGGGTCACGTGGTGTCGTTGGCGACAGGTGAGAAAAACTCTAATCACATCATGGAAAATAAAGCTCGGAGCGGTGGAGCATCGAAGAGAAAGACGAAAAATGAAAAAGGTATCAGAGGAAGTGAAGTTCGGTCAAACATATTTTTCTTTTCTTTCTTTTTTTGTCTTTTTTAATTTTTTGTTTTTTTTTGGTGTAAATTCTTCTTTCTGGCATTAGCCAGTAACCTGGAGAGGAGGAGGAGGAGGAGGACAGTACGGCGGCAGCAGCCACCAACGTCCGCTCAGCCTCGGCCCGACACAGCGGCAGAGAGGCCGCCCTCACTCCCACGTCAGCCCGACACGGAGGACAGCAGAGACCCGCTGGGTAGGGTTTTATATTTTTATATATATATATATATTTTTTTTAAATAAAAGAAAGTTTATTGACTTAATCGCGTGGTTAAATAACAACAACATAACGTGACCGATGGCGTTTTCAGGATGCAATCATATTATGTAAATCCTGTATGATAGAATATATCTACAGGTGTGAGTGTATGTCCTGTATGAGCTACAGGTGAGGGGGGCGGGGCCTGTTCTCAATCTCTCTCTCTATATATATATATTTATAATAACATAAATGAGCCCTTTGTCAGTAAAGGTGTGGACAATGAATAATGAATCACTTTGAGATGAGATGAGTATAAAAAAGAAATCTTCGGCCCTGCCGTCCCAGGGGTGTGTGTCTGTGTGTGTTTTACCTACAGCATCTTTGAAAAAACACTGATGTGGGTGTGGGTGTGCAGAAATGTGTACAGTGTTTAGAGAGTGTGAGTTGCCGCCCTCCAGGGGCCTGCGGGGGCCCGTGGGGGCGCCGAGGCCATCCGTTACCCACCGTGCACTTGTGTGGTTTCTCCCCTGTGTGTCGGCGCATGTGAACCACCAGCATGTACTGAGCTTTGAAGGGCTTCTGCTCCCGCGAACAGTCCTCCCAGCGGCACACAAACTCCTTCTTCTCTCCATGGATGTGGTCATTATTGATGTGCTGTGGGACACACACACACACACAGTGAGAGAAATGAGTGTTTTTCTGGAGAGAGTTGTCCACTAAGAGGCTCTCATGTTGTTCTGGGCAGGATTTTTCTGTAGAAATCCATCTTATCAGTGTAAATCTCAAAGGAAGGCTGCAGCAGAGAAACGTGTTACAGTCCCACTAATTAGGACCACATAGATTCTTTGCATCAGCCCAAATGAAAGTCGAGTTTAAGAATCAAATCCAAAGCGTCTCCCACAGTGTGAACACCCCAGCTGTTACGAGTTTTCATTGTTTTATTTCAATTGATAAAATCTTCTGGGGCAATAAGAATAATTTCTCCTATTTCTACCTGCAAACTTATTTTGTTCTTGATACTGTGGTGTGTGACAGTCACTGCTGGATGAGATTAAGTTTTTCTGCCAGTCTTACATGACCCAAAGTTTGAGAAGCAGACACAGAGAGAGGGCGCTGTTCTTCCAGAGCAAACAGAGTTGAATCTTTCAGCAGAAAAAAAAGAAAAAATCCTTACATGTTTATCTTTAAGTCTAAGGGAAAAACAGTGGAGTTGTGCCAGGAACAGGAAGGAAGTAATGGAGTTTATGGGAAATGTGGTCTCAATTTGTAGAAAACAATAGCACTGTAACAATACTGCTCACAATTATGTCGACCACAGTCTCATTTGTTTACAGGAATCACTTCAAAGCATCAGAATCATGTCGACAATGAAACACTGATGTTTAAAATGCCACACATAGCTGCTTTAAAAGTCTGTGAACAGTCGCAGAGGTGAGGCGGCGGCGAGGTGGAGATTTTCCTCAGAGAGAACGAAGAGTCTGAGTTTATTGAATGATGGACGGCGGCCCCCCACCCCCCCGCCCCAAGACCCTCACTAATCCCCTCACCCTGCGCCCTCTTTTCTCTCTGTGCTTCAGTGGATGTGTGGAATGCTTAAGACCCTTTTAACCAAGACTCTGCTTGTTGTGATGGGGAGAAAAAATGAAGCATGATGGTTCAGATGGAAGCAGAGGACGCAGTGGAAACCTCAGAACGTGCGTCTGCAACAATTCAGTGGAAACAGTGAAGTCAGAGTTTTCTCATCAGTTCCCAGGTTTCTCAGGTGTTTGCTCAGAAGTTCAGTCTTGAGCTTGGAAACAGACGTAACTCTGGAAATCCGAACAGTGTCCATTTTGCATCTTTTTGCGTGGTCATAAATGTTGGGTGGTGCACAGAGTTCATGATGCAGACCACGAATGATCTAGTTTAGAACCTTTATCTTAGATTTCAGAGGCTGCGTTGCTCACACTGCACCAGGTATTTATCCTGGCAGTGTTTTGCATGTCATGGGTTGGAATCCATCTTTGGTTGAGTTGATCTCAGGATGTTTAGCTTGTTTGTCCCTTTGACACCACAGACAGACAAAGCCACACTTACATGGACCAGCTGGTCCTGCGTGTCGTACTCCTTGCTGCAGCCCTCCCAGTGGCAGTTGGTTTCATAAACGGCCTCGGGCTCCTGTTTGCATTCGTCCCGGTCCACGTCGTCCTTCAGGTCCAGCAAGCTGCTGTGGTGGTTCTGTGGAGAACCCAGACCAAACATCAGAGAACGTAATGTTAAACTGATCCATGTTTGTTAGACGGGACTAGAAAACCCTGACAGCCATTGGACTGAATGATGTTCCACGCTGATTTGCACACACGTTTCGTCCTCTGAGGCTGTGTTTGCACATGTGGAACAGTTTACAGCCTCAGATACAGCTGTTAGGAATCATATTCAGCTGTTTGTTCATGTTTTACCTCATATGAACACCAGAGACAGTAAATTACAGATTAAAGTGCACACAGTTCCATCATGCTTCACTAAAGTTAAAGAGGTTGGAATCACATTTGTTTTGACAACTTCCACCACAAATACACACACGTGACTTGTGTTTACAGCTCCCAGTTCAGCTTGTAGTTAGGCAGTGTGAACCTTAACGAACCAAACACAAAAATACCACAATGTGAACTCTGTTTCAAACAACAGAAAATAATCAGTTTTCACACTCAGACTGCAGGGTTCAACAGGTGGCAACAGTTTGATAGAGTTTTAATCCTTTGATCGGGCCTTTGAAGAAATGAAATCCAGACAAAATCTCCTCACATTTCAAAATGTTTTCTCACTTTCAGCGCTCTGACTTTCAAAAAAAAAAAAAATTCACAGATTTTCCCAAAATATCTGAACGTCCCGAAACTTTCCCGGTTTCTTAAAAACCTCGTCGCTGTCATTACTTTCCCAAAAAGCCTAAAAAAAAGTGTAAAAGTCCCTCACTTTCCAAAAGCAGAGTTTTCTCTTTCAAAAATGTCCATGTGCTTAAAAATGTGCTTTTAAGGATTTTTAGATTTTCTAATAAAAGTGCTTAGTTTGCAAATACGTCCACATCCTGTAATATTATTCTGACTCTCCCCCGAGTTTGTGAAAATCTCCTGACTTTCTAAAAATGTCCTCACTATGAAAAATGTCCTCATACTACAAAAATACTGTCCAAAGACATTTTCACTTTCCTTTCATATCATTAGTTTTTCCAGGATGTTTCGATCACTCACCTTCCAGAACAGTTTTTACTGTGACATGCTCACTGTTAAAATGTCCTCATGTCTAAAGCTCAAAATGTCTTCGCAAAGACAGTTGTACAAGACTGTACATACGTGTGTGAGACAGAAACTGACACATGGCTTGTCCCACCCGGCTTCCTGTATGCCTCCACCAACACAAAGACACACACACACACACACACACAACATGCTGACTGCAGCATGTTTGTCTCTGCCCCACGCACGCTATCTTCATCAATTCTGGTGGCCCCAAGACGACTGCGCGCACCGCCGTCCCCATGCATCAAGCCCAAACCTGCCTCGCTATCGGAGAGGAGCCGCAAATTTGTCAAAAGAAAGAGAAAAAAGCTCCTCAGATGACAATAAAGCCCGGCCAATATTTCATGAAAATGAAGTGCTCTGGCACAGTTTACAGTGGCGAGGGAGGGAGAGGGAGAGGGAGGGAGAGGGAGGGAGGGGGGAGCAGGAGCGGCCAAATGAATGGATGCAAAGCTCTTATCATGTGGAGTTTTTCTTTATCTGAGACATATTTTACAAGGGGGTCAGGAGAGGCTGCGGCCCCCCCGGGGCTGCGAGCCACGCCACGGAGCAGGACACAAACCGAACAGCCGGGAAAATAACACACTGGAACTCATCACTTGCAAATTCAGACGCTTTCTGAAAATGACTGCACTTTACAAACCCTGCCTCGACTTTACCAAGCTGTCCTCACTTTCAAAGAAGCGTCTGGACTTTCTGAAATGTCCTCACACGGCCAGACTTTTTCAAAGTCCCTCATTTTGAATGTGTGAGTGTTTCGATCAGCTAAAGTCAGATAAAGCTCAGAGTGAAAGAAAAGTGATTTTTATTTCTCATACCGGTGAACAAGGAGAAGAAGGCCTCAGTCCCTCTGCCTCACTCTTGACCTTTGACCTTTTGGTGATTATGGGGTCGACTGTGCTGCTGACGGCCGAGTCTCCTCCGGGGTTCTGAGGGCAGAAGAAGATTCAGTATCCAGATTCTTAGATCTGATGGAAGAATTCACATTAAATCATTTAATAAAAATCTGGAATAAGATTTTAGTCGACTAATTCAAACATAACCTGGAAACAAAACTGCAAACTGGACTTTTATTGTCATTATGGCAACACCTGTGGTTCAAATCCAGGTCAAAAAAATATGTCTTCACTTTCTAATCAGTCCTCACTTTAAAAATGTCCTCACATGTCCAGACTTTTTGACAGGATGAAAATGAGCCGCATCAGCAGAAAATCAGAATTATAAACGAATTACAAGACTTCCAAATCACCCGCAGTCCATTGTTTGGCCTTTCTCCTTTCTCTGTCATATCAGGCTGAGTCAGAGATCACATGACTGTCTCACTGAAGAAGAGAAAAACCAGCTTGGTCCTGTGTGGGTGGAGGGAAATGATGGGTCTCCCTTCAAACTGTCTCCCCCACTGAGTGTTTACCTCTGAGGGGACGCTGCACACATCGCATGTGCTGAGGTGGAATCCACAAATCATAACCCCAGTAAACTGTGACCCAGCAAAGTGGGCTGATAACACTGACTTTAAGAGGCAGCGACGGCAAAACAAAGTCCACCGGCAGAACAAACATTTGGAAACTGGAGAAGTGAAATTCCAGGTTTGGCTAAATAGTGTTTCAGCAGCTGCCAACGTGAAATACCTGGAGAGCAAAAAGGGGAATTTCCTTCATCCAGAATCCACAGAGAAATCATTCGAACAATGGAGGACTGAATCATCCTGAAGTACACAAAGTTCCAACGTTAACCCACAAATGTTCCAGCAACAGGAGCACAAGTTGTTTTTCTTTGTGAGACACTGAAACTTGTGAAACATCGAGACTCCAGTGCTGCAAAAAATCTCCGTCCTACCAAAGCACCTCTGTCTTTAATTACACCCCTCAAAAGTTTGATCTCTGGAAACAAAAAAACTTCCAGTGCAGAAAGAAATTTTTAAGTTGTTTCCAAGTGGAGGGAGTTTTTAGGCTTGATCTCAGACGAGCTACACACAATACGTATGATCAGAGATAACTGACATTGTATCCACCCTTATTTCAAAACAAGTTATTTTTCAGGACAAGAATTGTGCACAAGAATATGACTTAAAAATAAAAAGAGCTTCTTTTGACGTGTGTGTGTTTACCTTGGACGTCAGGTCGCTGTTATGGCCGGAGGCGGGCAGGGTGGAGAGGCCGAGGCCCGGCTGCCGGCCGGAGAAGGTTGGCGGCGGCTGGATGAGGGGCGGAGTGTGTCCGAAGGCGCTGAGTCCCCGCTGCTGGGAGAGGAGCTGCTGGTAGGCCATGGGGTTGATGGGATGAGGGAAGGGGAAGGACGGGCTGTAAGGAGCAAAAATGAGATTCACGTCACTGAATGACCAGTATTTTTCACAGTGTGTTTATTTAGACTTGATCTTCAAATGAGTTACCTGAGTCCTCCGACCGACAGGTGTCCGTAGGAGCTGCTTGCGGCCGAGCTGGACCGTGAGTTGTTGATGTAGGCCACCAGTGAGTTGGGCGAGGTGCGGATCATCGTCTGGAGGTCGATGCTGGCGTCTGACAGCGGTGAGATGGACAGAGCCCTCTTCCTGCTCAGCCTGGGCGTCAGTCTGGGGCTGGAGAACCGAGACGCTGTGGACACACAGGTGGGCCGACAGGTCAGTTCATTTCTCAGGCTGTGGTTGTTTGAGGACTTTGTGAGTCAGGTTTAGGGCTGGGTCTCTGCAGACACCTGGTTTTACTGGGACAGAGGTAATAAATGCTGCACACCCCTTCACCTCTGACCCCACAGACACCCTCCGCTCACCTGTGAGACTCGAAACACGCTTAATCTGAAAGAATGATCCCTGAAATCTAAACTGCCTCTCCTCTCCTCATCACTTTGTTGTCTTCTTAGCGTCGGCCCGTTTCGCTCGCTCGCGCTATTTCAGGATCGAGGCATTAAAGCGTCGAGGAGGGAGAGAGCTCTCTTTGCTCCGGCCGGGACCGACATGATTGATGCCACCGCAGCCTCCCCGCGACACTCAAACCCCACGGACACAGAACAACCCTATCAATAAGTGCTGGGGATTGATTCACAGCTAATACAGTAAACAATTTGTTCACGGTGATGGAAACTGAGCCTGGCACAGGATATTATGAAATAAAGTGAAGCCTCCAGGAAGCATGCAGAGACATTTGTCCCAGTGACACCGATTTTAAACAGAAGAAAGGTTGAGAGGTTTAGGATGAAAATCATAGAAAGAAAATGTCTTCGATCGTTGTGAGAGCGACCTGCGCCTCTAAAACTCTGACGTGTTGTGTCTCATTTGTTTAACCTGTGTGAAAACCAAAGTGTAGAAGTGCTGGACTGTTTGAGCAGAGACTTTCAACCACTTAGTGTCAGGAAAGAGTCCAGCACATAACTAGTTATGACTGAATGGATCCCTCAGACTTTAACAGGGCGGCAAAAACACACATTTTGTTTGTGTCCTGGGCTAAGACAACACAGTAACCCCCCCATGCTGCCTTCTTGTCCTTAGCTTTTATGTCTTGAGTCTTTGGTCCTAAGATTTGTCCATCTGAAAGCCAGTGGAGCTGTGCGGCTGACATCTGGCCACATGTGGCGATCCCATTAAGATTCAGACATAACTAATCAATCTTCCCACTATAATTCCCTGCAATTACTTCAGATAAACATCACAGTGTCTGGGTTGTACTTCATGATGTTAAATGAGGGCAATTTACAGAGAATTGATTTGAACTGCGAGGAAATGTATGCAGAGCGATGTGATCGATTCTCAGCTCTGAGATGTAAATTCAGACGAGGACTTGAACTTAAACTCTTCTACGAGCAGAGGAACTGAACAGTTTGATGGCTCTAAGCTTCCTGTTTGCTTCTGTTGGTCCATTGGAGTTATTTCTGATTAATTATTAAATATCCAGAAACAGAGATGATTATTGATCAAAATGTCCCAGAGCCCAATGACCAACAGTTCAAACTCTAAAACTAACATGTTTTAAACACCCAGCCGGTCTCTGAGCTCTCCTCCAGGCTGCCACCCTCCACATGAAGATCATCTCTACTGATCACTTTACAAAGAAACCGTTTTTTTTGAGTGGGGCACATCTGGTGTGGATCAAACCTTCACTTCCTGTCACAGACTGTCAGGAAACCAACTTCTCCCTGCGACAGTGAGAAGCTCGGTGTGTAACCTCCCCGACCGATTAATTCTGCTTTGTTTGCTTTCACTGCCGTCCTTAATGACGGGGGCTAAAAAGTTCTTTCTGCGTACGTTCTCCAGGACAAATCTCTAACATATGTTATCTGTTTAGAAATTGGCGCTTTGAGACGGAGGAGGGGAGATATCTTTATCCCAGGACATATGGAATTTGAATGATGATACAACAAATCCACAGAAGAGAAAAACATCAGCACTCGTTTCTCGAGGGATGTCTCTGCTCAGGAGGTTTATTTCCAAAGACGTTCCTGTTTGTGGGACTGGTGTCATGGGACGCTAATTTGGACATTTAACCAGCTAAAGCTGAGATGTAGCTCAGGTTGATGGTGGTGGAGGTGGAAGTGGGGGGCAGGTGTAGAGGATCAGGTGTGTTTTGTTTTTTTGTTATCGATGATCGCGGCGGCTCGGATGAAGCCGTTCAGGACTGGCAGCCGTATTCATCTCTGTTACTTCCTCTCACCTCTGGGGAGATGTGTTTATTAATGTACCACTTCCCCTGATAAATGGAAAAGCCTGGGTCGACCCCTCCACCCCCCTTACCCTCCCTACCCCCCATCCCCACCCCCACCATTGTAATTTATATCAGCAGCCGCCACTGGGAGGGCTGGATAGGACAGAGAGGTGTGTGAGGACTCATTTGGAGAGCGAATGAGTGTGTGTGTGTGTGTGTGTGTGAGTGTGAGTGTGTGTGTGTGTGTGTGTGTGTGTGTGAGTGTGTGTGTGAGTGTGTGTGTTGCAGCCCCTGAGGCTCGTGTTGCCTCTGTGGTCTGTCTGCAGAGCTGCAGGTTCAAACGATGCCACAGCTGCTGGGAGACATTTTTCTCCTCAGCTCGGCTTTAAAGGGCCAAACCGCTGTTTCTGTGCGTTTTGTACGAACCAATACGACGTCATGTTTTGGAAACTGATGAGCAGTAATGTCAGACGTATGATTTGTGAAGCTACTGAGCTAAGAGCAGTCTGAGTATTCGAGTACATGAGTGAGAGCCACATCAGCAGAAAGATATCTGTTGTGTGTTTGACTTTTTATAATCTTTGAGTTTGGATGCAAACAGCCTTCCTTCCTCTACTCTGGATGTCTGAGAATGAAAATGTTAGTTCTCAGCCTGCTCCACAGTTTCAAATAACCAAACACACACCGCAGTTGGCAGGTGGAATGATTTTTTCTGCTCGCTCTCTGCCCCTCTCACAGCCACATCCAGCAGTTTCACTGAATAACTTAACAATGACATTTTGGTGAGACAGAGCCAAACGTGCTTTCCGTTTGTTTTGGCCTCAGCGCCTGCACAGTGTTTGGAACGGCAGGATACTGAGTTATGACAGCTTTAGTGAGGCCGGCTTCACGCTGTTGGCAGCCCGCCGTCGCTCTCAGCAGCAGCAGGTTTGGCCTCCGACACCATAACACAGCAGGCTCATTCACAATCCTCAGCTCTGTCTGCTGAACCTGCAGGGAAGGGTTTAACCCTGACCGACCGCCTGTTCAGCCACTCAGCTCTGCAGCGTGTGGTTCAGGGATGGATATCAACTTTTCCACTGACCGTAAACTCACCAAATATGTAGTGTTACAGCCAGTTTGCTTCTTGGATGATAAAGTTGGTTTTTACCTTTTCACCTCGTAAACAAACGCGTATGAGCACTTTAAACAAAGAGCAGAAAAATCCCTGAATCCAGCTCCTGAGCATCAGAGCGTCAGAGGAGAGAAGGCAGAGACTAAGATGAGGAGTGTAGTATGACGTTACTCTGTCTGCTGTTCATCATCAGGAGTTCCCCTCCGCCATCAGTCTCCCTCTCAGACACGGCTATGCCTATTAAGGTGCTGAGCAAAGCGCCGGATCAAAGTAGGCACTCATTACATTAAATACACCTGATGTGCCCCGCGGTGGCGTGCACTGGAAATGTCACAGCGGCACAATAAGTCCTCGATGTTTATGGAAAAGTGCTGGCGGCGGCTCGGTGGGGAGAAATACTGTGCAGAGTTGGGCCGGTAGCTGAAGGCCCTCGGCCGTTTGAAGTAGTTTGACATGAAAAATGTATACAAGGCTTTTTTATTTATTCGCCTCTCCTGTGATCTTTGTTTCATCATCCACCTGGACTCGACGCTCTGATAGGAATTTCATTCTCCTTAATCAGTGTCAAAGCAGCTCATTCGATAGAGCAGGGTGGGCTGCTGGGAAGGCAGACCTTCCTTTCACTGCACGGCCTGGGTACAAGCTCTCAGTTGTACCAGTGGAACTGTCCTTTACAGGTGCATGAACATGACAGGCTGTCCTGACGTTCAGCATCAGACACCAGGAGTCGGACATCTTCCCTTTAACCGTTTGATTTGTTTCTGCATCGCTTAACTAAAGAAAAGAAAATTGTTAGTCGCAGCTCTTCTACTTTTAACATGTTTGTTCCCAGACCTACTCACCGTCGATGGGGGTGATGTAGTCGGACAGGTGGGCCCCTGTGGGGGCCCCGGCCCCTTGCATGAGCAGCTCGCCATAGGGGCTCCGGTGGGTGGCCATCAGGTGGTAATACTCTGCAGGACTGGCCCCGGGAGGAGGAGGAGGGAGTCCAAACAGGCCGCGGTCTTTCAAATGCTCATGGGCCACTGGAAGAGGAGAGAGAGGGTGAGGAAGGAGGGAGGGAAGAGGAAGACGTGGACGAGGGAAAAAGGGAAGGAATAAAGGGTAGATAGAAGGATGCAGGGAGGGTGTGAATGAGTAAAGGGAAGCGGGGGGAGAGGGGGTGAATTCCTGGTGTGTCACGCCTTGCGCTGAGGAGATCTCTGAATGGACTGAGGGGCCGGCAGGGCGGGGTCACTGATGTGCAACGGCCCGTGTAGGTGCTCCCACCCCCACCTCACTGTTTCCTCAGCCCCATCAGCAAAACAGTGAGACTCAGTATTTTCTTATTTCTCTATCTCTGTACCAAAGATGCTGGAGTCGCCCTGCACACAGTAAAACACTTTTAAAAGTGTCAGTACCAGTAAGACTCCGATGTGAATTTGCTTTTCACTCCCCTTCTCTCCTGAAGATGCCGGTCTGCCCCCTGCCCTCATCTCAAGTGATGTTTCAGACGACATTAGTGCTCAGGACTTAAAAAAGAACAGACGCCGTGCTCGTGCTGCTCTTACTTCTCGCTTACAGGATCATATTTCCGCCTTAAAAACATCTGAATGAAAATAAAGCAAAGGTCACCTGGAGCACGTAAAAGCTGACGGCCTCCGTTTCCAAACCCGAGGCCTCGTCTTTCAACAAGCTATTTGCATTCCCTCCGCCGCGGTCTCGCCATCCTTTCTCCTTTCGCACAGCTTTATCAGGCCCAGATCTCAGGCGCGGCCGCTTATTTAAGTTTAAAAGCATTGCCACATTACCACTGACAGACTGTAAAAGAAGATTTATATCCCGTCGCGCTGCTGCGCTCCAATCTGTTATTGTAATTCAGCGCTGAAGAAAGAGTTGTCATCACATCCTGGTGTATTTGGGGGGTTGATAAGTATTTGCCAGCACCGTTTTTCTTTTATCAATTTCCACAGATTTTTTTAAAAGGATCTCCTCTTGGTATCAAAGCACCTGGGAGCGCAGGTCAAGGTTTTTCCGCTGCGAGGCCATTTCATTTAATAACGTTTGTGTGTAGCAACCAGCAGTCACGTTATTCAGTTCCCTGCTCCCTGCTGAATATCATTTTTGGACTGAGGCCTTTTTAGGTCCCTCTTCCTGCTAAAACACCACAGGCTTCTCTGGTAATGCGTTTCCACTCCACTGAGTCTTTTACCATTTGAAATCAAATCTTTTTTCAGAGATAAAGTGAAAGGTAGAATCAGATCAGGTGTTTTTCCATCTGAATAATGTTTTAAAAATCAGTAATCAGTCTGTAATAAAATGTGTGAGACAGCAGAGAGACCACAGCTTTTTGGACATGAGTGAAAGATTTTAAAGATCTGAAGAGATTAAAAGCTCCATGTGAAAGTTACAGTCACTGTCTGAGGGGTCTGAGCTTACGGTCAGCGGGGCTGAGTCCTCTGGCGGCTGAGATCATGGACAGGGTCGGGCTGCTGTGCACAGAGCGCAGGTAGTGCTCCATGTGAGGGTTGACGTACGGGTGAGGTGGGCTGAACGGAGACTCGCCCGTCGCTACGGTAGCAGGAGAAAGACGGATCAGGGAGATGTCAGAGATGACGGGGCTGCCGGCCAAACCTGAAGGGCTGCGGGAAAGACAGGAAAACCATAAGGTGACAATTAGCAATGTCACGTAATAATTAAGAAGAACATTCTGTTAGTAGTAAGACTGCGTAAATTCTCCCCTGGATGAAAGTCTGAGATATGGTTTTATCAAACAGACAGGAGGAGGTGGTGTGTTAGGGACAGATTTCAGCCGCACTGTGACACGACCACCTGAGGCGCCTTCACACTCGACTGACTCCTCCGGCGAGCGTCGTGCGTAATCCATCTGCAAACCTGATCCTCTGAGCCTCCGCCTCAGTGTGTACACAGACAGCGTTGAGAGTGAGATCACGTCTAACACGGTTCCTCTATCATGCTTTTGATCTGGGAGAGTCAGAGGACAGGGTGAGACGGGGGTCATGGAGACGAGTAGACCGGGTGGGAGGAAGTGTTGCATGGTGGGTAACCACCTCTCCAGATTACACTTTTATCCACAGGGCATTGTCGGTGTCGTTTATCGGTGTCGATCGTGGGACGTCTGATGTGAGTGTCACACATCAGATAACTGTGTCCCTTCCTCTAGTTTGCAGACTCCATAATGTTTGGAGACATGGTCTATGCATCTGACCCCTGGACTGAACATGTCTGATGGAAGAAAGTTGTTTTTATTTATGAACAACGAGTCTTTAACATATTTCAGAGGTTAAAAAGTCAGGAAACTTCAATACACGATTAAAACAATAAAAATGTAATTTGTCATCTCCAGTGATTAAAGTTAATTCAGATGATGTTTCAGGTCACTGATCCTCAGATCTGTGTGTCAGCCTTTCCTCTGTTTACCGAATCATCTGTCTCTTACCTGGTTACTTCTTTAAAACACACTCTACACCTCCAACACACAACAAAGGCTTCTTATTAGCCTGCAGCCACACTGTTGGATTGCATCACGAGTGAGGCAATGTTTTTCTTTCTCTCCGTGCAGAAGATAAAGATGTGATTTTCCACCTGAAAAGATAATCAGCCTCTCAGTCTCTTGTTAATAATTCATGCTCTCATCATGTAGCAGCCTGCAGGTGAGCTCTGTCTGTCTTTGAGTTCAGTCTGAGAGGGTTTGTTTATCGTGGTAACAAGCTCCTCCAACAATCGTCTGAATCATATGAAGAATATGAATATGAAAGCTTAGGTTAAACAGGGAGGACTTTGCAAGTGCTCGTGCTGAATAAAGTCTGTAATATTCAGATGCTCAGAAAGGGTCTGACTGTGGGTGAGTTTTCTGGGTGTGAACACAGTGCTGGACCTTCAGAGCGGATCCTGGTTCGGCTGCAGGGTTTGTGTTTCGGGAACGATCAGACAGTCTCCGCCGTTCAGACTGATCTCAGCAGCTTGTTTCTGTCGTTCAAATCTGTAGATTCGTTGTGAAATTAGCTGCAGTTTTGAGAAGCTGGGAGTTTACAGACATTTTGGTTAAAGAAAGAAAAGTGAATCACGTCCAGAAAAGTTGAATCAGTGAGATTTTAGACCTGGCTCACTTCAACACGCTGAAGGTGTCGAGATTTATTCAGTGTTTCAGCTTCTAAATGTTCCCTTGTTGAAAGCTTGAGCTCAGTTTCTAAAATGTCAGAGTCTGGGTGAAGTGAGAAGCAGGCAGCGGTGCCGTGTGGAGCTGGTTTAAAGGGAGTGAATCAGGCATGACGCCTCTCACACCTCCTGGCAGACATGACCTTATTCCCTGTTTGTTACTGCTGTTTACATTTGTTTTTAATGGCACAGACTGTGGCAGGTTGTTCACATGATATCAGCACCGTTAATGAGGTGTATGACTTTGTGTTAAACACACACTCAGCACCTGAAGGAAGCAAAACTTTTTTGAAACTTTCTTCGGCTGAGGAAACGAGCAGCGTGACAGTGCTGTCACGTCATGACAGTTTCATGGGTGTTTCTGCTCATGTGTTTAACACTGGAAACTGAAACCGTCATGTTCTCTGTTTACTGGACCATCACTTTATACTGTTGAACACAGAAAAGCAGGACTGTTCGAAGCTGTATTTGATAAATTACTGATTAATTGTTGAGTAAAAGTTCCACCTGCAGTATGTGTGTTATTGGACATGACAGTATTCATGGCATTCCTCTATGTGCATCTGAAGTGTGTGTCTTTGTTTGTACCTGCTGTGTGAGTGTTTGTGTCTGTATCATGTGTGTGTGTGTGTGTGTGTCTGTGTCTGTGTGTGTGTGTGTGTGTGTGTGTGTCTGTGTGTGTGTGTGTCTGTGTGCTGTGAGTCTGTTCTCGGCGACACCGGAGATGAATTGCAGCGTGACAGTGAGTCTCGTCTCCGGTGTCGGGGCTCAGGGAGCTCTCTGATTTAGATAAATCACGTTGTCCAGCTCACGGCTGAATAAACTCCCACTGTAGGTTTATGAGTCTGCTGCATGAAGCGGACTCCTCAAACTTAACAGGCACCCACCTCCACCCCCCCACCCCCGCATGCCGAAACCCCCGAACGCCTTCCTCCTCATTGCAGAGGAAGAAATGACCTAGATACAAACAAACAGATCACGCTGCTGCAAATCATGGCCTCCTTAAAAAGTCATTTCATCATCTCATCCTCCGGTTTGTTCTGCTCTCAGAGCTGGACGGCCACTTTTTATGTAAGAACCTCGGCTTGAAACACTTTCCACAGCCGCTCTGAATTTTTCATGTCTGCTCGCACAGTGAAGCTGAAACACGATCCTTTTTAAAAATTCTTCACAAACACAACACACTTCCGAAAACAAATGCAGCAGTGACGGTCGTGTGACACACACACACACACACACACACACACACACACACACACACACACACACACACACACACACACACACACACACACACACACACACACACACACACCAGATGTGCAGATGTCTTACATCTGCGTGCATTTTTCAGATTCTGGTTAATATGTTTTTAAAACACAAAGCGTGGGGGTCTCATCAGCCTGACAGCCCCTCTCAGACCGTGCCTTTGTTTTAGTCTGCTGATTGCTCTCTGTGAATGGCAGCCGTCTGAGCTGAAGGTTTAATGTGCGTCAGCAGGTTAGTCCTGGTTTAACTGACACTTTGTTTGGTCTTTGTTCTGGTTTGAAGAACTTCATAAATTCAGTTTTGTGCCTTTGTGTTGAATGTTCCTTTATAAATTTGCAGTAAATCAGCATGATGGTGGCATTAGCATAGGAGGGGAGGCACTGGGGGCCAGTGGAGGCTCAAGAGCTCATTTTTGTCCTGGGACTAGAAGGTAGAAACACCTGTCTGGCCGAGGTGGAAAGGTTTTTCTTACAGTAACGGATTCACCTTGTTGAGAAAGGAACTCTTTATTTGTTTGTTTGAAACTCTGAACAGTTTGAAACATGTTCAGAGTAAAGCTGTTGTTGTGTTGTGGCTCTCCCCTCAGGGCAGGTCGTGTTTTAAGGATTAGCAGAAGATCGCTGTGCTTCGGGAGTCTTTTTGAACTGCACTGCAGGGAGCTCCACTGTTAACTCTGCTGTGTTTTAAAGCTCAAACTGAAGCGTAGAAATTTCAGCGCAGGACAGGAGACCACTTTCTGACAGGCCAGACTGTGTTTGGGAATATGTAGGTTGTATTTGTGCGTCTCAGTAACATCCCTGAGTTAAAGGAGAGTGGGACTGATGGTGATCAGCATTTAACTGTCAAAAGTGACATGAAATGGTGCTGATAGTTTCTCACTGTGTTGCATTTCCTGTAGAAACACAATGTTCTCATCACATGTAGCACAGTGGAAAATAAAAACTAAGTTTGCTGAAAGAAAAGCCACTTGATTTGACAGGAAGTCCTGAGGAAGGAGTTTGTGTGTGTGTTTGCTCTGTTGGTTGGACTAGTTTGCAGCCACTGTTCTGACAATCGATTCATCATTCAGTCATTTTTCAAACAAAACTAGTGAAAAACTGCGACAGTTTGAGGTTCCAGCTTCTCAAAGTACAGGATTTGCTGCTTCTCTTTGTCGTACCTAACAGTAGACTCAAAATCCTTTAGTTTTTTCGATATGCAAACAACTTTCATGTTATTCTCTGGTGGACAATGAAGAGAGACCAACTCCGGAGTAAGACATCTCTTCCATCAGTCTCCTTAAGGTCCAGCGTTTGACCTGCAGGACTACAAATGACAAAAGTAAAGAACTCTGTAAACCACGAAGGAGTTTTGGTGTCCAGACCTGCATCAGATCTCGTCTCAGCTTCTTACGTGTTGGTGGTTTCTGGCCTCGCTTCGTCCACAGAGACGCCGCCACGGAGGAAGTGTTCCCCCGTGTTCCTCTTCCTTCGCCTCACTGTCATGTGACGACGAGGAAAGAAAAACCATCCTCGGTATCCGGTGGAAGAAGGAAGAAAAAAGAGGCTTCCCCTCGGCTGCTTTTTATGACAGGCTTGACAAAATAACCAGCCCTCTCATTACGGTATATGCAAACAATGATAAAGCGGACGGTGCGGAGATGTCATGTTAGACAATCAAGGAGGGGACCTCTGACACGCTGCCACGAGTGTATAATAAAGTACCGCACCAGGCGACAAATGACACCGCACTTAATTTGCTGTGCAATGTTCCTGTAATTAGGTGAATTTGGCACAGGCAGGGGGGAGCGACAGCTAGATCAAGGTCTTGATGAATTAGGGGTCCACTGTCAAGATCAAATCACATTAATCAAGGTGGCCGAGTCCGCGGACAGCCGCCCCCCCCCCCTCCCCTCTCCTCCCCCGCCCTCCACTTTCCCAGCCGGTGTGATGAATAGCCCTGTTTCCGCCAGGCGCGAAGTATGCATCACCATCAAATCTGTGAATTTAAATGTAAGAGTACTATTTGGAGAATTCTATTGACTTTTTTTGTTCCGGTGCCAGTTTTTCCTTTGTGATAAAGTAACTTTCAGCTCCCGCAGGAAGCTCGTTGTTCTGTCTCAAAGTGTGCCACGGACTCAGCTGCACTCTGATTTCATCACATCACCATTTTTAAATGATGATGAGCAACTGTTTGCATTCAGGAAGAAAGCAGAGGTAGTTTTGTTATTTACACTCGAGGTTTGGATACTGATTCAAAAAGTCACTTTTCCCTGTAAAATACTGATGTATAACAACAGTTAGCTTCTGAACGCTGCCGTCCTGAATCACACTGACACTGTCAACTGTTTCTGTTACGTGATATTTTCATTTTAGAAGCATCAGAAACACTAGTTTGGAAAGAAAAGGGGGAATTTTCCGGGGACTAATGGCTCCTGATACAAATAATAAATCTGTACCGTTGTTTTTTTCTGGCGTAACGTGTATAACACACACTGTTTTCTTTACAAGCTGAATTTCCCTCAGGAAAATAAATGGGATCGCATCTCTTATTGAACCCCACAGCAGCCTGGAAGCCGGACTCACCACCAGCGCTGCAGCAGCACACGCAGCCTGTGCTGTGACCTCTGTACTCTGGGAGTTTAATTACCCCGCTAGCTCGGGGGCAACACGGCCTGCACCACACAGATTAGTCCACACAACAAGCCATTAATGAATATAAAGAGGTGCTGCACGGAGGTTGGGTGTATTATGTCATCAGTGATGGATCCTGGTCCTGCCGATTGCTGCTAATGGAGCGAGCTGCAGATTGAAACAGCCCGACCTGCACAGATTTATTTATTTTTTACCTGTTTGTTTATCCAGGAACAGAAGCTCAAGAAGCTGCACAGAAGCTTCAAGTTTCAGCAGCTTATTCTTTAGTTGAGTATTTGCACTTTCACTGCAGTGAATATCTAAGCAGCCTTTACTCCACTGAGTGAGCACACATTCTCTGTCAGACGTTCCAGTGCCTTGCTCAGTGGCACCTCAGCTATTGATGGAGGAGCTTTTTCACTTTTCCCAGTTTGGATCCCGGCAACATAAGTTCAGAGCGCGAGCTGACTTCTGGAAGCCTCAGAGTGTTTCATCCCCTGATGGTTGTAGCCAACAGAGCAAAGCCTGCCCACATAATCAAACTGTATCAGAAACAAGGGATGCAGAGGGGGAGTTCAGAACGAGCATTGATTATTCACTTTGGAAGTCAGCATGTTGTCATCTGCTTTTGATAGTGAACTTGGCAAACGCTCAGCTCTCATCAGCGCCTGCTAACATACTGTACACTCACAAGCAAATGCTCCGGAGTTAGAAAAGAAAAACAGCGTCTGTGCTGCACCTCTGTGTCTGAGTATGAAATAACCATTTGCATCAAAAAGCTCTGACAACTTTAACTTGGTTCAACCTGCATGTTAGTAGTCTCCTGCAGAAACCCCGTTAAACAATATTTACCCAACAGAAAAAAGGCCACTTACCCGTGCATGGCGTGCAGAGTGTGAGGCTCGTAGTGGTATCGTCCTTCGTGATGGCGCATGTCAATCGGGATCGGCGTGTGGAAGGTGGGGAAGATGTGGTGGGGGGCTGCAAGAACAGAAAAGCAGAGAAGAAGAGAGACTTAGATGAGGAAGGAGGGAGAGGAGACTTCAAAAAAGAGCTTGCCTTTCAAAACAAAAAAGAAATTTCAAAGGCAAAAGGGCTACAATAAAGCAACATGAATTTCAGAGCAAGCTGAGCACTTTCGTGTAAAATATTGGCACTATCACACAAGAGAAGTGGAATAAATAAATAATCAAAGTCATCCTAAGAAATCCTACATCTTGAACATAAAAGATATCCAACCGGGCTTTTGACAAAGACCTGCAGCTAGACGGTCTTTGAACTAGACGGGATGATGGACTGTGTGGAGGGAAACTGCAGCCCGACTCAAACTGGGACTGACAGCACTGGGAAAAGCTTTCCTCTGCTCGCACTCTCCCCATCCAAACAGCCCGAGTCTCCTCTGGAGCTGCAGACCACAGCCGGGCTCACAAAATGCAGCTAAACCCCTGAACTGACTAATCACGGCATACACACCAACCCCTGATGGGCACAGGTTTGACTGTTTGAGTTGTTTTCAGGGCTTAATTACTCTGCACATTAAACCTCTGGTTCTGTTTTGTGTTTTCCAGGGTTGCAGAGACACATGCAGCGTTCTTGACCTTCATTCCTTTACGCCACCAAGGTGAGAAAATTACGGGACACCTGCAGTAAACTGGCTTCTCACACGAGCCAGACGCTGAACGCAGGTTAAAGTCTAACACTTCCATGAAGTTTGGAGGGAATAGCTGAAGGGACGAAAAGACTTTTAGTCTTTTATCTTTGACTAAACTTAAAGATAAACTTTATTGAAATTGGGAGGAGGAGAAATTGGAGAAATTGCACAGGAGAAATTGGTTGGTCACAGGAGCTCAATTAGTTATAAGCAAAAAATAGAATATAAATAAAATAAAATACAAGTATGAGCAGAAAGTAGGTTTTTTCCTGTGTGCAGATTCACCCTGTGACAGTTCTGCTGTAATCACCCCCCCTGCATTTGTTTGCAATGAAACAGTCCACTTCAGGGCACAGTGTCAGACAAACCTGGGGAAGCAGCCCAGGTTCCAGGATAAAGGTGCATCTCTGCTTCCAATTTAACGTGTCTCTGTTTAACAGGCGTCTGTTGTAACGAGCTTTGTGTGCTTCATCGTGCATCCTTTTAATGGCCCTTTTTATTTTTCATTAAAACCCGGTTTTCCTTTCATGGATTCTTCTCAGATCTGGGAAGTTTACCCAAAACATCAGAACTAATTAGCTGTTGCGATAACACGAAACCACAGAAGATGTCGTGCCTTTATTTTACCAGCATATAAATGGATCCTTTTGGGGTCTTTAACTGAGTTTATGGAGTTATGTTTCTCGTTAACATTTTTCTCAGGTTTTTATTTTGGAAAAGCTCCATGAAGGCATTGCCTAACCCCCTCTGTCTCTCTCTCTTTCTCTGTATTTCCCTCATGTCCTCCCTCGCTCGCCCTCCCTACAATTTTCAGTTCTCAGATCCTGTTAATTGTAACCTGGTGTGTCCCGTCTCCGAGCTGCCGGATCGGAGAAGACAAGAAGAAGAAAAAGATGGAGAGAGAGGTGAGCCAGCTGATCTCTGGACTGCATTAAAATTCTTCCCGGGTCTCTCACACACACGCACACACACACACACACAGACCCTAGTGGGACTCGCAGGGTGACCTGGGATTTTCGTAGCGGAGGGGTCAGGGCCACGGATCATTATCTGCTCTCGGCTGAGCATGGAGAGGGGATAACAGGGCCTCCCAGGGCTCCCAGGGGCCCGGGACCTGAGTGAGTCAGCATTCCAGGTCCATTCCTCTCACTCTGCACCATGACAGCCTGACAGACAGGCCCGGTCCCTAAACGCCCGCAGAAATAGCCTCTCTTTACTTCATTTTCGGTCTGCACAATGGCACCGAGGCCTGATGGGACCAGGCTGGATTCCTTCAGGCGACCGGCTTCGTCTCGACATTTTTTCTTGTCACACCGCCGTCTGAGCTGTGTTTAGTTTGGAAGACAGCGTCCATTTCCTGTCGCAGAATATGGACAGTGTCGCCTTTCACTGATCTCTCTGTGCGATTGATGTGAATTCTGGGTGAAGTTGAAGTTGGTGCTCATCGCTGTGATGTTTCTGCAAATTCAGTTCTTAAATCGGTGGCAAATAGCTTGTTGCAGATGTGTTGTTGTTGTTGTTGTTGTTGTTTCACACCTAACTTAAATAATTTCTGCTGCTTGGAGAATACCTGGGGAAAGGTGGATTACAGTCCAGCTGCAGTCAGACTCTGGTGAGTCATCAGTTAATCTGCAGGCTATTTCTTTGAATAATCACTTAATCATGTTACTGATCACAGTTCCCGTGTGTTGGAGTCGTAGTTGGCCCCTCATCTCTGTGCCTGTCACGGAAAAAGCCTCGGGGTTGTGTGTTTAATTGACCTGAAACACTGTAATACCTGACAAAAGTCACACAGCAGCAGCAGCTGTAACTCTGAGCAGCTGTGGGGCGAGCGAGAGGGAAAGCCAGGAAACACACTGATACCTGACAGGTACCGCAGAAGGAAGCGTGTCGATCAGTCTGTTTAAATCTGAATCAGCGTCTCTGTCGCTGCTGTTTCTACCAGCCTTTGTTTCTGCCTCTTTGATGCTGTCTCTACATATCAGTCTCTGTTTTATCTCTCTACTGGTATTTATCTACTTTTCGATGAATATATTTCTGTCTGTGTCACTGGCTCTGTCTGTCCCTCCTTTGTTCCATCCTTCCTTCCTTCCTTCCTTCCTTCTTTCCTTCCTTCCTTTTCTGTGACCAAACTGTCCTCCCTCTCTGTCTCAGACATTTTGCATTGTAATTTGGCTCAGTCTTGTATAATTACCCTCTGTCTGACTCTATACACCGTGTAGGCTGAGTGGAGCATAGTAGGGAGTATGTATGTGTCTGAGTGTGAGAGAGAGCTAAAGGGCCCCATTCAAAGAGCAGCTCCAGTTAATGCACCATTCATAACAGCTGGGGGTGAATTATAAGAGGGGGTCAAAGGGGGAGGAGAAGGGGGGAGACGAAGAGCAGCTAAATCTGGGTCACCAAAACATGACGGAGAGGAGAGGAAGACGTCTTTAAATCCTATGAAGTAAAAGTCACAGTACAACAGTGGAAAAATACTCAACTACACGTAAAAGTACTCCGTTCCCATTGTTCAGCAGTACTGTAAATATGTCAGAGTCAAAGGATGCTTTTAATCTGTGCTCTCTGGTACAAAGGCTCCTTAAAATAGTACAATACATTAAAATAAGACTGAAATAGGAAACTAGCACACTGAGAAATACTGAAAAAAGGAAGGACAAAAGGCAGGAAAGGAGGATGGATGGAAAAAAGAAAGAAGAAGGGAGGAATAAGTATCAAGGAAAGTAAGTACAGTGGGAAATAAGGAAAGAAGAAGGTAACTATGGACATTTGTAGGAAATGAAGGAGTAAACACCATGGCCGTGAATGAAGCTTTCCTACCTCAGATCTGGTTTTGTGTTGATACTAAAGTTACAGAATAAAAGCTTGAGACAGCGCAGACACTGACACTTTCACAGTCATTAACTGTGCTTTAACAGAAATCTGTTTGCTCAGCCCAAAGAAAACCGGGCACGATCTGATAAATGTGCTACGAACGTTTCATGTGGCACAACAGTCACAACAGAGCAGTGGATTTCCTCTAATCCTCGGCTCAGATTTCGAAACCATAATGACCTTTCCAGTGTGGCCATGTTGGACCAGGAGGAAGTAACTCAGCCAGTCATGGTCAGCCTGTCAGGTGTTCAGCCTGTCATCCAGTCAACCAGGCCGAGGCTTCCTCTGTGGGCCTGGGCTCGGGCCAGTCAACCCGGCCCCGGCGTCCTGGCCGGGGGATTGACCAGGCAGGCTTATTCCATCACCGAGACAGCTCCATTGTTCTGCCGCCACAGGAAGAACAAAAGGCGAGCGCTCATGAGAGTTCAAGAGGCACATTTACCTGATTCACTGGCCCACGATCCCCCCTGGGCGTACGCAGCGTCAGGCAGTGCTGCCGTGCCCACGCTTAGGCTCCAGCCATCTATTAGTCTTTGCTTGATAACATTTGTTTTAGCGTCTGGTGGAGCGCTGCAGTGGGCCGACCACAGTTTTTCAAAGTCAGGGCCCCCCTTTCTGAATGCACCCAGCAGAAACACTGCTCTCCTGTAGTGCTGCAGCACGTTATCTTAAAGTTTAGTATGAGCTAAATTTAGGTTAACATTGCTGAGAGCATGCAGGGTGAAAAGACATAACCTTGTGCATATTTTAGAACCAGTAAAACTTCTGCAGTAATTCAGTTTGTTAGAAGCTCCGAGCAGTTGACAAAGCTTTTTCCTCATGACCTTTAAAGTCAGATGAACCAGCAGATCATCAGTGTGACCACATCAGTGATGTACACTGACTGTAACAGCCAGACTAAAGTCTAAAGATTCTGTTATCCTAAACAGCCGAAGATATCTGAGCTCTGCAGTGAAATCTTTTCTGTCTTACTCACTCTGTGAGGACCATCCTGGCAGGGGATTGCAGCAGAAAGAGTTGGTAATAACCTCCATGCGTTACTGGGCTGAAGCTGGCATTAACCAAACGAGGCAGGCGGCGAGGTAGCGGCGCTGATGGGCCTCCTCTGCTCACCGTGTCACGAGCAGCATGTTGTTAGCATGCTGTTTGTGTAATGTAGGTACTTAAAAGACTGCGAGGGTTCAAAGACTGATTGCACCGTCGAGTAATCAGCCACCTCCAATGCATGCCTGATTTATCACCCCCTCGCTTAATAGCACTGCTTAACACACAGGTTTGTCCAGATTAAGTAATTACCTTAAAGCAAAAGTTTATTATCTTCTTTGACGGGCCGGTGATAAAGGTTCGCTGTCGAGGGGAGCCAAAGAAAGGGCTTGTAGCTGGTGAATGAGAGCGATAATTAAAATACAATGAATTAAATTGTCGCTTCTGGGGCTGTCACCATGCTCCCCTGCTAACATCCATATTACCCCGCTGGCACCCTTGCTAGGGGGGCGCCTGGGATTATGCCTTGCCCTGGACTAGTCGAGTAGCTGAATGGGAAATTACTCCAACGGGCCATCTGTAAATTAAACAAAGACCTAGTTCTTCTCCAAAATGAGGAAGGAGGGAGAGGAGAGGGGAAAGAACCTGAGCTAAGAATAACACCTGAGCACAGGCGAGTCAGTTTTACACATTAGCTCTGTAAGGTTCTTGTTGTGATGTCTTAATGAGTTGGAGGCCTCTGCAGATACAGATGTTGGAGGAGGGAGAGAACGACGAGAGAAGAGGAACACAGGGGAATCCTTTGAGTGATGCACCTCTTCTTCGTCGTCATGGTGATGAATGCATCGCAGGTGGAAGCACAAGACGTCTTTTCCTGCTTCACACCGCTCACCTCACCAGTCCCCTGATAGTCACAGAGGAGGCCCGGACCTCCAGTTCGATCTACCAACAAAGATCGAGGTCCGTGCTGTCGCGTCAGCACTCGGCTGCCTCCCGTGTCGATAAACACTCCGCCGCACGCCTGACACAATCTGCTGAAGCAGGATTGTCTCTATTTTTTGACCCTGCTGCTCCCCTGGCTGTGCTCTCCTAACCAGCTTTATTTTACCCGCCGTGTTTGTTTGACATTGTGCTGTTGTGCGTGATGGAGAGCAGGCCCCTGGCTGACTTCCTCAGCCGTCTAAAGATGGGTCGCACCTCTTCAGCTTGGATAAACATCTTCAAACAGACACGCAGAAGCCGCAGCAGGAAATCTGAAGAAGCTTTGCTTCAAATCTCTGACCCAGGTGGGAAATCTGACGTAATGAGCAATGAATTTCTTTCCCTGAGAAACAACCGATGACACTAACAACTGAGACTGCACAGGAGCGATCATGTGCTCGGACTGTCCCTCTCCAGTGCCCCCTCCCACCACCACGGCCTTTGTCTTCACACTCTGGAGTCCTGCTCCTGCCTCGGCACAAAGCCCTCTTCACACACACTTCAAAATGACCTTTCCCCAACAATACCTCTCTCTCCTCTCTCCTTCTTTTCTCTGTTAAAGTGAAGCATGTGGGAGACGGCTTGAGAGAAGACAATAGCAAAAAGGAGACAAACCTAAAGGGAACTGACTTTCTAATCCTGATTAGCACTTTCCCACTGCTGAGAAGCTTTCTGTGGTGCATATATCTGAGCGCTGAGTGCAGGTCAGGAGGCTTAAAGGCACTTTTTAAACACAGAAGTGAGAAATGTCAGTGCCAGTCTGACAGATGGGGACATGCTAACGCCAACAACAAATGAAAGGCATCATGAGAGACCCGCAAAAGCCCATCAAATGTTCTCAGAGGGTACTTGTATTCTCTTTTGTTGTTGTTTTGATTTACAGTTATTGACATTTTGGCCTTTTAGCACCATTAAAAGTATCCTGGATTAGTGAACGTACCCATGGATGCACAGGCAGCTGTCACTGGATTACTGTGATCCTGGAGGAAACTCTCAGGCGAGTTGGGGAGCATCTGTTTTCTCTGATTTCTAACTGGATTTCTGCAGGTTTATTCTGGATGGACATCAGAGATGGTGATATCCTCAGGAAGTGGAAGTCACACTGAATGATATCAATATGTGTATCACGACAGAGTTCTGACTCTGCAGCGCCCCCTGGGGAGGCCTTTATCTTTTTCTTCTGTCTTTTTCCTCCTGAATGTCCACGTCTGTGACGGACCACATCATGGCATTGCCTCCTCCTGCCTTCAGTTTTAAACTCCAGACATTTTGCTGATGAACTGGACCTCTGTCAGGAGAGTTGTGGGAATCAAACAGGAGATTGTTTGGTTTAGTTAAAGGACAGCCACTTTAACCACACGCAAACAACATGCTTGTGGTCTTATGAGCTGCATGGACCCAATCAAGCTGTACTGAGATGAGGAAGAGAGAAGAACTAAACAGAAAAAATGCAAACGCAAATCCTGCTGTCATGAAGCTATTTGTCTGTGAGTAAAGACAGCTGCCGCAGCATGGAAAACTCAGAGAGAAGGTACTTTTACCAGGAGCAGAGCAGTTAAAGAGGAGTGTACCTGATTAAACATTTGTTCTGGAGTCTAAGCAGAAAGTCACAGAGGGGGATCTCCAGCTGTGAACGCTTCACACTACTCTTCCTCAAACCATCTCCACATCTCTGCATCCCCAGACTGAGGACTGGAATCAAACCTGTGACTGACAAACTGCAGTCCAACACACAGCACTAACAATACACCTCGCTCCTGAGCAGGGTGTAGTATTGATCTGGCTCTGGACGAGGGTGTGGAGGGGAGTTTGTTGAGGCTGGGACAGCTCGGCAGGCCTCCTCCTCCCTCCTGCATCTCATCCCCAGTGGGCCACCTCTGACCTGCACAATTCAGCCGCTGAATAGGGACGGCGAGGGCCACAAAGCCCGGCAAACATCGCAGTGTGTAATGATAAAGTGCTTAGCTGGAGAGAGAAGAAGAGGAGGCCGCCTCACACAATGAGAGCACAGCGCACAATTAAATGCTGACTCGCACCTCATCGCGTCTCGTCTCAGCAAATCGGAACAGGACAAAAGCATTTGCAGAGGAAGAGAAAACAAGCTGTGTTTTATAAAGTTTTTTCAAACTGTGCAGGGATCGAGCGCACGATTTCAAACGAAAAATAATCCCTCCTGAAATAGAACAAAACATGAAATACAAAGCAGCTTTCAGCTTTGTTCCAGCAACAGAATGTTTGGCAAAATAAGAAAAAACTGCTTTGTCCATGAAGCATCATTACACTGATTAATGTTAAAAGTCCTGTCTAATGAGTTTCCTGTGACTCTTGTATCGACCTATTAAGAAAGAGATGGTATAAATGAGAGCAGCAGTAATATACATATTTCCTGACCTTATTTCAGTCCTCTCTTGGCCTGGTTCGGTGGCTAATTAGCTTGTGCAAACACCACCAACGGTTAGAAGACAAAGCACATCAGGACAACAATTAGTCTTAAAGAGCTATTATCTTCCTGACCAAATTAGAGGCTCAGCAGAAACCGTGCACCAGCCTAAGAACAACAAATACTGAGGATGAAATCAGCACGTCACCTTTCAGTTTCACAGCAGATCCGTTTGTTCTGAGCTCTGTATCATACACACTATGAGAAAAGACCATATATGTTATGTGTAATGCAGATCTGCAGTGTCTGGGTGTAAAAAGTACAATAATTCAGACTGAAATTGGAGGAGAAGTTGAACGTCTCCTCATCTGCAGGACGTACAGAGCAGGAATATTCAGCTTTGCTCACCACCTCTGGAAACTGAATATACATTTCCAAAACCAGCTGCTAAAGCAAACATCATTAGGTCCCTGAATCATGCTAATCCCTCATTGCTCACTTCAACACTGTGATTGATCCTCTGACAGCAGAAAGCTCAGGGACCGCAGTCATTTTTCATGCAATTTGAGAGACGGAGGGGGAAGCCCTTGATTAGGAAATGAGAGCCCAGCTGAGGGGGTTGCTGAAAGAGGGGAGTCTCCCTTTCTCCAACAGCCCAGCTGAGTCTGAACGGGGGCAGGAGGCCGCCTGCCGAGGTTTCATGTTGGTCCTCGTCCTCACTTTGGCTCATGTTACCGCCGGAGCAGGGTGTTTTGTCAGACCGGGGCCCAGCAGACGAGCTGTCAGCTGTGATTGAGTTTCCCCGTCAGTAAGAAAAGTGTCATTACACCCACATCCAGGAGGTTTGCAGGCAGGTTTCTGCAGCCACTGCTTCCTGCTGCTTTCTGATGCTCCAGGAGCCGTAGGTGGAAACCAATTGACTCCTGAATGAAAAACTGTTTTTGTAGTTATGACTGGATTTTGCTTCAGAGATCTCGTTGCCCCTGGTGATGGCAGTAGACTGATGCCATCAGCTGAAAACACCCACTTTCCTATTTAAATGCAGTGAAATGGTAAAGTTCAGGTTCACTCCTCCAGCTGTGGAAGAGAGGACTGTAAACAGTTTCCAGCTCTGCCAAATCAAGACTAAGAACAGATCAATCACTGTTTGTCCTCCGTTCAAGTTATTTTCCCAGAGTCCTCTCCGTGTGATGAAGATGGGAATATTGTGAGGACGATGGAGCGAGACACCCACACCCCCTTCAGGAAAAGTACAAAGACTGAGTCAGTCAGCCAGGCGGAGAGGGAGGAGGCGTCTTCAAGTGGATGCAACACCGTGACCCAGGGTGGGTTCAGTGTTGTCACACCCACTGAAGGCAGTGACGGCAGTGGGGGAGTCGCCACGGCAACAAAAGGCAGCTCAGGGTGTGATGAGACGAGTGATGAGCGCAGTATATTTACCGACTGTGACCTTACACAACTTATTCCACAACCTTTAGTTTGTCTCATCCGAAAGAATCAAGCTTTCAAATCTGAATCTGATCCTGATGTTTTTCATTTCTGCATCTTCATCAGAACCACCGGCTCCGTCCACATCCGTCTGAACGTAATGCTGTACGGAGTCATTCCAGAGTGCGAGAGCTGATTTCCAGCTCCAACAAAAGGCCTTTTATTGAGTCTCTAATCACTTTCATTGCTCTGTGAGTGTTGAACATGAGGCTGGCTAATGGGGAGCCACTTACTTCAGCGTGTTTATGAGGGAAAATATTCCTCAGCGTGGCTCAATGTTGAGTTAAGAAAAGAGCTAAGTCATACGTTACAGTGGTTTAACAGCTGCTGTGGGCCGGTGGCGAAGCAGACGTGGGTTTGGTGTTTAGGGGGAAAGTTTGCAGCTTTCTGAAACACAACACTTCTCGCTGTCTGTCCGACCGGAGCTTTTAAAATCTATGAATGTGACAAGCTGGTGCTTCATAAAGATTTATAATTGGCAGACAAACACCACACTGTGTGTTTATCCTCATGTGCAAGCTTTGATTTCCACTGTAGCCGAGCTAATTAGCTGTTATTGCTAATCTCCAGCTGCTTTCTGCAATACTTACAAGGCAATTAGTCTGCCTCTTCTCATTTCACTGTAACTTTGTAAAGAGTGCTGTAGCTCTCAGATGGCAGCTGTGTGCTGTTTCAGAGGGCGGAGGTTCCTGCTCCAGGCCTGTCACCACCTCACTCTGTCAGCTTCAAATGTTTGGCCTTCAGAAATACAGAAAATGAATTTAGCTTGAGCCTGAAATAATAGCAACAACAAAAATGACCTTCTGGCCTTTTTTACATCTGTGCGTATGGAGGTAAAACAAGCATGAGGAACAGGTTACAGAGTAAAATCCAAACCAGATCACACTGTGATGGACAGCTGAAGCAGGGGAGCTGAATGGATGTGGGAGTCGGCCATTGTTAGTATGAACTCAGCCCTCTCACACTAACATCCCAACCCCCTCAGCCTCCACAACACACTGCAAGAAATATCCTTCTCATCGGGGAATTTAATCCTGTTTTGACCCTTTTTCCGGACGGTATCCGGCGTCTGATCATTTTTATTTTCCCAGTTTCATCCCACAGACTCTCTGGTGTTCCAGCTTTCCTTCTCTCTCTTCTGGAAGTTCTAAGTCGTGTTGGGGAAATACAACGTTTGCAGCTGATTTTTGTACGTGCTGGTCGAGTACCCAGAAACCCAGGGTTTATGTCTGACAGAGTGGAGTGAGGCTTAGCGTAACACTAGCTGACGTGAGGAAATGTGGAGGGGTTTTTTAGGTTTACTTTATGTGGTTGGTATTTGTCTTGGAGGGCAGGACGTCAGGGGATTTCCATCAGCTGGCAGAGGAGGAAGGGGAGAAATGTCCTGCCTCTGAAATACCACAGCTTCAGCCCCTAAAACCATTACTTTTCTTCACAGTTACTTTCCTGATATTTTTCCGTATCCCATCATGCCAGGGGTGGCCCTCCACGGTGTGGTTGTGCTGGTTAGAACCATAACGAGCTGCTAAAATCCAAGTGCAGTTTAATTTGTCTGGGCTTCAGCGGAGAGTTTTAGTGTTTATCTACAAGCAGTATCAGAACCTGGGGCTTCGTAAAAATGTGAGTGTGAACTTAGTCAGGATAGAAAGTTTTGGCAGGTAGTAGCAGCAATCCTCAGCTTCCACGGCTGTTTTAGGGGACACACAAGATCTCACAGAGCCATCCTGGAGCAGAGGGCTCAGATCCTCACAGGTTTTTGCTGTGTTGTGTTGTGTTGTGTTGTGTTGTGTTGTGTTGTGTTGTGTTGTGTTGTGTTGTGTTGTGTTGTGTTGTGTTGTGTTGTGGCCGGTTGGATGCACAGATCAGATCAGTAGCACATGAGTAGTCCGACCCTCACTGTTGCCTTGGTGTCCGTCTCCTCTCAGACCACAGCACCAAACAAGCATCTGTGGATTCGTTGTTGATCAGCACCAATAAATCAGTGATTACTGTGTTATGTTCTAATGTTCTCTGTGCAGTTTCCAGAGGCCTCAAGTTGCCTTTGATTGTAATTATACTTTGGAATTAGTGTGTTTTCATGCGTCTGCAGTCTTAGTGTGTGTTATCTTCTGCTGTGAACAAAGATCTGCAAATTTATTTCAGTGGTTTGTTTAACTCACTGTGATCCTCTCATCTATGAGCCCATTACAATATGGCCCCCGTAGTGACACATACACTGATCCTTCTGTTTGCTTAGTGGGTCACAAGTTAAACTAACACACACACACACAGCATTTCCACATGTTCAGTGTTTTCATTCTGACTCTCTGACACTTTGTCTGGGTTCCTACGAAAACTCGTCAGTCGTACCAGTCTGAGTCGAGTCTCCATCAGTGTCCCACGGCCCGGCCTGTTTACATAAGACGCTACAGTCCATCCTCCCACCCAGCTCTCTGCACCACCACCCCCCCTCCCCCACCATGCGGTGAGATTGTTATAATTTCATCATTTCAACGTTTTTTTACATCAAATGCAGCTGTTTGACCCAAACTGTCCTCTGTCCTCCCAAATACAGACTCACAGTGTGTTTGGATGTGTTTTAGTAGGTGTGAGTGACTCAGAAGGAAACATGCTTTGCTGTTCCTCGCGTTTGAATCTGCAGCCTGTCCAGGATGGACCGTGTTAGTGCCTGTGTGCTGTTCCGTCTTCAGGCTGAACCCAGATAAACTTGGGACCTGTCCCTAAACCTCAGAGGCCACTTCTCAGGGGGTGGAGAACTAATTTGCAGTCTGGTAGACCAGGAAAGGAGGGATACCAAACAGAAAAAAAGAAAAAGAGGTGGGGGAGTTTTGGCTTAATCCTCTAAAACATCCATATATCGCTCCCAACCTCTCACTCCCCAGAGTTGTAAATCTCCAGGAATGCAGCCTGTTGTTTTTGGAATCAGTGCAAGCAAACCTTAATGGCTTGGAGAGATTGATGTCTGCAGACGTTGCCTGAAGCTTGCGGTTGCATATTTCAGCACTGGGATAGCTTCAGTCAACCAGTGATACTAAAACGCAGAGAAACCTCACTTTGATCCTCGGGGCCTGGTGAGTGGTGAGAACTGAAACACCAGTTTGCTTTACATGAGGGCCTGTGTGTTTACTGAGACCGAGGCATTAGCAGAGGATGCCCACTCTCTGCTCCCTGATCCTGGGTTCCCAGGTTCGTAGCACTTGTGAGGTGTTCTGAGTTAAAACGTGTGAAAGTTTCCAACATTTAGTTTCCAGGCTGAGTGTATTTCCAGCAGATTGCTTACTATATGTTGGTTTCTTTTAAAGTGCATGTGGTTCATCTGGAATATCTAGGCCATGTTTTTACAAGTTTCCTTAATGACTGATCTCAAGCCTGAAAACAACCAACAAGTAAGGAGCAGCTGAGGCCAGAGAGACTAATGTATTTTTTAAAGCTGATTTTTATCCACTAATCTACCACCTGTCTATAAATAGACTAAATATAAGAAAACCCATTTCTGTTTTCACTTAGTATCTAATCTTTAGGTTCCTTGGACCAGCTTTTCCCCCCGAGTGAAACTTCAGATAAAACCGGAGGAGGGCATCTTGGAAAGTCATCAAGCTAAATGTTTACAAAGAGCCGCAGAAATATGTGTGTATGTGCAGAAACCCCATTAGCCCGGGTGATTGTGTATGCAGTAGGCTCACATATGGGCTCTCATGTGGAAACAGCCATCCAGAGAGTCACTGTGATTACTGGAAAGTGGTGCTGTGCTGCGGGGCCGTGCACAGGGGCCACATGCTGCAACAACATCTGATCTCAGCCTTAAATTCGCACTTTCCACAAAGCAAGTGAGGGAATCTGAGCTGAGTTCAGTCGTTTCAGAAGCTGATCAGCGCTTCCACGATAAAGTGACGTCGCGTGGATTCAGACTGGTGGACTGACAGCTCATGGTCTTGTGTGTAATGGATCACGTCTCTGTACAACTTAAAATACAGTTACTAATCCAAACATCGCACCCTCTGCTAAATCAGCCAGAGAATCTAACACAGTGCAGCCCCGCTGTCCCGGCTGGCAGGAAAATAGTGGTAGTTTGTGTGTAAAAAGTATTTTGTGTGTTATTAAGCCTGTTCTAATATCAGGGGGCTATTTTTCTGCCGCTGCCCCTCCGAGGCCTCCCCGAGCAGGGCCTCATTTAGACAGAACAGAGGCAGGGAAGGAGAAAAGAACTGCCGCCCCCTCTTCTTCTTCTTCTCAGGAAGATTAGTGGCCGTCCTTTTGGAGTAGGAGGTGGACCCTGAGCCTTTTTCGGTCGCATTTTTCTCTGCCAGCGGGCCTGACCCCCTGAGTGCTCCCTGTGCAGCTCACTAGCTTGCAGTGGGGGCCTGCGCATCCAGCCACTATCAATTACTCACTGTCCGCCAGCCCCCACTTTACCGGCCTGATAAAGAAATCTGTTCTTATCGCTAACCCACCTCTCTTAAAATACTATTTACACAGCCAGGCCCCCATCTCCATTCATCTACCCGAGGGGCTTTTGTCTAGAGCTCAGGATTCATCACAATCAAACTAATCCCACTGTTTCTAATGGGCAGCCTGGTCACCAGGCCCTTAGCTCCAGTGCGACTCGCTGCCTGGACGAGACCTGAGGCAGATGTCATTATTTACTTAAATCCAAAGTACCTTAAAGAATGTTTGTGACTCTCGGGGCTGACCAGTGGAAAAGCTCGCTGCAGGAAATACACTGGACCACTGCAGTCAGTACGGCTTAATCGCAGCTTGGCATCAGTTTTGGTATGATCTGCTAAAACCATAAAATCATGATATGATTCTCCTGAAAGACCATATTAATACTATTGATATTATTAATGAATTATAATATTGAACTCAAACACCCTGACCATGTGCTCAGTATTTCACCACAGCCATAAACCTCTCAGTCACAGCTGCAACACCGTTCCTTTCGTTTTCTGTTGAGCTGTCAATTATTATTATTTAGACTATTTGATAAATCATTAGTGTCTGAAAAAAAAATCTTCAAATTTATCCAACAGTGGAAAAGCCAGTTAAAAATAATCTAACAGAGAAAAACTGCAAATTCTCACAGACCCTGGAACCACATATCTTTTTTCTTTATTAAAAAAAAGAAAAATTGTTTATAAAAACTGATGCAGATGAATTTTCTGTTGAATCTGCTGTGTTTTACAGATATATATCCAGTGTTTACAAATACACTATTTAAGAGAAGAGAATAGATAATTTCCCTTTTCTTCTTTCCTGAAAAATGTTCTCAGATGTGTTGTTTTGCCCGTCAGGAGAGATATACAAGGGAACACTAAGCCTGTTTAGGTCTGCCGCCCCTCAACACCCCACCCAGTGTGCCCTGGGGCAGCCTAGCAGGTTCTAAGTACTTAGGGTCCCTCCCTGCGGACCAGCCAGACTCAGCAGAAAGACCTGGGAGGCTGCAGCGAGTGATGGAGGGAGGAATTGAGGGAGGGAGACGGGGGCGTCGGGGTGCTGAGCGCGGCACATCAATCTCCCTCTCAAATGACAAACTCACTCTCAGCAAGATGTATGTCATGAGCCACCAAAGCCAGTTAATCAAATCATTAGCGGCAGCCGGTAGTTTCCTCTGGCCTAGTTTACAGACGGAGGAGAGAAAAATGTACAGCGAGCTGCAGCTCAGACCTCTGAACACACAGCTTCCTCTCAGATATTCTACAAAACAAGAATATTCTCTGCATCAGTGACGGATTTAAAGGTCACGTATTTTCAGATTCCATATGGGTTTCAAATCACCCCTGGGTCTGGATAAGAATAAAGCCGGCAGTATTGAAATTTATGTTCACAACTACAAGGCTCATTATGAAGCTGTTGTGGATTTCACATGATCTTCATCAGCCGATGGAGTTTTCTCTGAGCAAAGAAACGACTCCTGCTTCATACTGCCTGAAAGGTCAGAGTTCATCCTTGAGCTTGGAAACAGCAGGTGAGAAAGCTGAAGATCATGTGGCATGATGGAAAGCTCCAGAACAGCCACTAAATGGACCTTGTAGCAAGATTATTCTCTTTGCCATATCTGTTTCCAAGGTCAAGAATGACCTTTTAACCTCCACATATAAGCCAACGTGGATGAGGAGTCCTGAAAGTGCTCATAGAGAAATGAATCTAAAATTCTATGGCTACTGGAACAAACCTGATTGGACAGATTTCAGGGATTCGTGTGATGCAGGCAGCGAATGAGGATCAAGTTCAGCTGTGATGCGTTTCCCAGACTCTGAAACTGCCTTAAAAGAAAAGAATGGATTTTTGAAAAGGCAATAACTCTAAATTTAACCAGTGCAGCAGAAATCAGATTCCAACCAAGCCGTCATGAAACGTCTCTGAACTTATATGTATATAAACAGAGGGACATTTTTATCCCTAATAAAGGGCGACTTTAATTCTCGGAGGGACGAGTCTAGAAATTGACACATGCATCAATAACAGTTGGTGGATTCTTTGTCATTTTCCTGCTTTTCTCACCAACATTTTCACTCTAAATACCTTCGTTTATTACGAATGGCTCTGAAATCATAAAGGTCCCTGAGATGGCGTAAATCTGAACGCCGTGGCCCGGCCTGCATAAGCAGACAGATGTGTGCTGTCAGAGGAAATACAAGCGCTCATTTGAATCTATTAACTGGGCAGCAGAGCTCTGGGCTCGGCCAGGGGAGGAGAGGGGAGGAGAGGGGAGGAGAGGGGAGTTCAGCCCAAAAAACTGGCGCTGCTGGGGCCGATTCTTGGTAAATGACACTGAACTTGGGTCCAGAAGTCACCATGCCAGAGCTTTATTTTATTTTAGACCCTGTTCCTTGACTAAGGCGGGGGTGGAGGGGTGTCAGAGCTCGTCCCAGGATGGACGGAGCAAGGGGACGAGGGGGAGGAGGTTTGATCATCAAAAAGGAGCAGATAGGAGCGTCTGGAGCACCTGGGTCCATTCTAATTGACTCGGAGCGTGGCGGATCCACTTTTTAAACAAAGTGACTCTCACTTGAGCTTCATTATATGCGCACCCCATTTCCATAGGCCTCTGGGAACGGGACCTGGGCCGCTCACATAAAATAAATGACCGCTCCATGATAAATGGTTCTATTAGCAATCCAGATTGTTAAACTGTGATATAACAGATCGGAGAGGGGCGCGGGGGCCCATTCATTTTCCTCCCTTCTGCACTCATACGCAGCTGTAAATAGCTTGTTTTTATGTGTAAATAATATTAAAACTCGGCATTAGCCATGTCCTTTGATAGAGAGGAAATTGTTCTAAATAAATAACGCGGGACGGGAATATAAAACAGGGCGGGCTGTTATACAGCCGGCGTCGAGGCTCAGAGGTGGGCATGACTTAGGTGACAGGAATTCTGCAGCCAACAGTAAACCATACACTGACAATAAACGGGCCCCGAACAGCAGCAGTATATTAGAATTGTCTGCTTTTGCTGCGGCCGGCTCGTTGGGGAATAAGCTCTCAGGTTCAAGGACCTTGTCTCATCTGCCTCTCCCTCTCAAGCTGCATATTCACTTATCAGGAGTTGGCAACTGGAATAATAATGCATATTACTGCGATAAGTAATTGCTCTGTCTCCATGCAGTGGCAGACGGTTGTGGTTTTTAGCGCTCACACCAGAGCTTCTTCGCTGATATCTGATTGGTCGAGACGGGAGCGGGTGGCGGCTGTGAATCGCAGCTTCTTGTTTATTTAAGATTAAAATACGGTGCTCTTACACAAAGCTGATAGGGAAGAAGAGTTATGGAGGGACTTTTTATTTTGGCTATGAGAAGATTAAAACCTCAGCCGCTGATGTTGAAAGTGGCCGTATATAAATATACAACAGGGTGTTTGTATTGAAGTTCAAGTGAGGTTTGGTTTAGGGTCAAAGCAACAAGAGCCATGATGATGTTCTTCAAATGGAGATTCTTTTTCATTTTCAGATAAAAATATTGTTTACCATCAGCAGCAGGAAAAGCTGGGCAGAGTAAATCTTCCAAAAAAACAAACTTGTTCCTGTTGGTGAAGTAAATCAGTGAAATCAGTCTAAACAGGAAACCACAGCAGTGTCAGGGCCACCGTCAGGAAAAAAAGACATACTGAGGAAAAAAAATATTTAGAGAAAAATGTAATGTTGAAAGACTTAAGTTGCAATTTTGAGAAAAAGCTGGACTGCTTTACATTTTTATGTTGGGTGCTCTTATTCTGAACAGCTTCTAATTTGCGGGTGCATCTGGTTTCAGTGTCGTGCTCAAGGACACTAAGGCCGTGTTCAGAGCGGCATTAGCATTAGCATGAAAAACCACAAGCCCCCTCATTTGTTAGAATGAGCCCACTGTGTTGGCGGGGTGGGGGGTTTGTTACACTTCTCATTTCCAGTTGACTTTAAGGATGTTTGGGGCTGTTTTCATCCTCAGATCAGGATTTTGGAAAGTTGACTCAATTCAGTCAAATCACACGAGAACCTGCATGACAGACGGCACTGTCACGTCTAAATCACGCTGTAACAAATATGTACACAACATATAAAGTCACAGGAAGTCAAACATTGCATGACTGAAAAGGCCCGGACACAACATGTGACCGCTGAGGCATCATCATCATCATCATCATCATCTGCTGAGCTGTGCTTTAACCCAGTGCAGGGAAAGAGTGGACTCACAGCTTTGTTCAAATATTGAAGACGGCCGTGTAAAGAAATAGAGCACCGAACGTGTCGGCTCCACACGGAAAACTGTCCTACATTGATACTCTGATATGAACAATTAATGTTGGATTTCTTCATCATGGCAGGCCACCAAGTTCCTCATGAAAGAGAAGAAATGTCACTAAACCACTGACTGTATTTCCATTTCAAAAGTGGCCTGTCACTCTGCATCCATGTCAGTCTCTCCGACGCTGTGTCGTCCTCTGCGCTGCTCCATCAGCCTCTTTTCAGTAATTCATACCTTTTATACTCTGGAGGTAAGAACAAGCTCTTTTAAGCTCATTATGCTGAGCTTTCATCACACGGTCACTGACACCTCCTTCTGCCTCTCAGGTCGTCCTCTCCTCTTCTTCATGGAACATTTGCCCCTGAAAACACCTGAGCAGGCCGGTTGTGTAGACTAAATGTGGGTCAGTGCTACCGTACAGCTGCTCTCTGGTGATAGCACGCGTTTGGCGTTGCTCTCTCTCTGATCTGCAGATGATTTTTTCATGCTGAGGGGGAATATTCCCCATATCTGGTGTTTAAATGCTGTCAGGGAGAAGCTACAGTTTGTGTTGCACAGAGCTGGATAAATCTCTCAGAGCTCTTCTCTGTTCCTCTCGTCCTGTAAAGGCCCAGAATCATCTGCATATTTCACAAAAGGAACTTGAAGGATCATCTGATTCTCACCACCTTTCAGCTTCACCTTCAGATGAGGTGGTTTAGATCATCTGGATAAACGAGTGGCTCGCAAAATTAAAACCAGAATATTCCTTTAAATCCAAGTTGTTTCTGTGGCGAGCTGCTTCCTTTCCAGCTTTGTTCCTTCTGTATCAGTTAATGAGTGTTTCTTTCTAATGGCAGGCCACCAAGTCCTTCATTAATGTGCAAAAATGTCACTAAATCACACGTTTAATTTCCATTTCAAGGGCAGCCCATCAGTGTGCGTCTTTGTCTGCCTCTGAAGCTCCGTGTCGTGCTCGGCTTCACCAGCCCCAGACATTTTTTTTGTACCTTTATACTCTGGAGGTAAGAACAAGGTCTTTCAGCCTCATTATACGGCGCTTTCATCACACATTCCCTGACATCTTTAAAACATGTATTCTCTCTTTCTGCCTGTCCCTCCCCGGCGAGAGACGATCGGTGCTACTCTTCATTTAGATCAACAACACAAACACTCGTTCACACCTGCCCTGACCCCCCCTTCTCTTGTCATGTTACCTATTCATCAGCGTTTACGGCTCAAATGGTGCCACACTCCTCGACTGTACACACCCGGCCTTGATACTGGGGGGATCCACATTAACAATGCTCTTTTAAGGTCTGGGCCTATTTAGGATTCCTATCAGACATCTACTGTAAGTCACCTCTGACTGCTGGTGCTGCCTTATCAGGTCTGCGGAGAGCCACGAGCATCAGCTCCCAAGATGGCACGTTATCTTTGAAATGTATATTTCATCAGTCGTGTTGGTTCCCCTTTGCCCCCTGGCTGATCACCTCTGAGACCACGGCTCATTCTGACACACAGCATGCAGAGGCCTGACAGACACCCGGACACCAATCTCAGATCGGGTCGCTGCCCGAGAGGAACTCTGAAAAAACGCGTTACCTCTCGTCTCCGAGGGTGAGGGTTTCTTCGGGAGATCTCCGAAACCATTCCCGTCCATTTTGTCTTTTTTCTCTGCAGCTCTCGACGCTGAAGTCTCCATGGCCGACGCCTCTGAAAGGAAAAGAACACAAAAGGAGCTGTTAATGCTGAAGGAGTCGAGTACTATCTGAGAGCCAAGCTGAGGAAAGGAAGTGTTAATTTGGGATGAGATGAGGACACTCAGGACTCACTCCACACACACTCCGGGTGCTCTGAGAGCACTTAGATGTTCCTGCTCAGGAGCCTTCATTAGAAAAGGCCTGGTCAGGAGCACTGAGTGTGATCTGAGTGAGGCTCAGTCCAAGACAGTAAAACAGATCTGCAGCTGCATAAAAACACACCTTTCATTTTCATTAACAGTTGAGAAATAAAGTTTGTCTTGTTATTCATTAAGTATTGGAAATGATTTTAGTTAGTTTCACTTCATGTGTTGTTTCATCAGGGAAAACAGCGGTGTGATGCCTAAAGTCTGGGCCGTCTCCACGTGGTGCCTGACCTGACACACAGCCCTCTGCCGCTTGTTTATCTTTCCTGGTTCTGTGAGTTTATCCTCAAACGCCGGGCAAACATGTCAGAGGATTTGGTCATGAAAGACGGCTCACCACGCGGGGGTTTTCTGTCTCCACGTGAACCCCTGCGATTCATGACTCAATTTACTTTCTGGCAGTGGGGGCGTGGGGGTCGGCCGAGGGGTTTGGGGGTTAAAGGGGACGGGGGATGAAGAGGTGGGGGTCTTAGCTTGCATGTCATCAGAGTTTATTTGACTATTGACCTTTCTGCAAGCTCTATTCAGACAGGCTTTGTGGCTTGAACAGTTAGAACAATACAACTTTATCTTCAAAGCCAGGATAGAAATGAAGAGGACTTTTCATTCAGGTTCCACAGTGATACTTAGATTTGCCCTCAAAGACTAAAGACTAAACATCTGGGAGCCCGGTTTTCCCTGTGTGTAAGGCAGAAGGCTCAGACTGGATTGAGTCCAGAACCAGCTGAAGTAAATCCGGTGTTAACCGCTGGGCACTGTTTTGGCGTGAATGCCACATCTTTAATCGGAACCGTTCTAAGAATTATAGCCTTTATTTATATGGCACTTTTCAAGAGCAGATTAGGATCACAGTGAAATAATATATAATATAGAGTTCTGCTTTTGAATGTGCATCATGTATAATATCTTCAGTGTCTCAGTGACTTGGACGTGAGCTTCCACAGTTCAGATTTTTACTGCTTCAGGTGAAACTGGCTGCATTTCTGTGGAGACTCTGACTGGAAACATCTGTTAACCCGATCACCGGCGGTTTCAGGAAGCAGACCTGCGACCCTCTGGTTACAGGACGGGCCCTGTAACAACGCCGCCCGGCCACCCGACGGTTGTAGGTCACACACTTAAATGAAGCAGCAGTTCATCGAGTTTGTAAATGACCAAACCCACTTTACTGCCTCTGTAACAAAGCTGAGTTTCTGACTGACAGCTCTGCCTGGTGTCTTTATTGCTGTGGATGAATCAGTGTAACAGGTGTGAGAGGCCAGGAGTGAAGCCTCATGGGAAGTCCCTCACCACACACACACACACACACAGTCACACACAAAAGCCCCTTTAGTTGAGGTGATATATGAGGCACATAATGGCAGTCTTTCACGCCTGCAGTCCTCTGATCTGTCCTCACAAATCGTTATTAGTCAAGCTTAACATTTGCTGTTCACACATGTAGGTGCTCAGTGGTGCTGGCACTGCAGCCTGACACCAAGATTTAGACCACAGTGTAACACCCTGCTCAGATTCTGATATATGCACATCTTCTCTTGATCCCTGTTTTTTTTTTAAGTGAGTCTTGATAGTTTTGGTTTTCATCTCGTAGCATGAAAATGACGTCTTAACTCGGCTTAAACTGCTGGTCACCTTTTTAAAATACTTCTCAAAATGTAGGTTTGTGAGGGTTTTGCAGTGAAAACGTTATATTCAGAGTCTAAATGGGCTTTTTATCATGTTGTAGAATATTTGCTTGCATCTAAATTATGTTGGAGACAACAGAGATTCTGTGCTGCAGAGTGAATTTACTTGTATGGGTAACTAACAACCAGGTTAGCAAGTCAATAGCTCAGTTAGTGGTGTAATTAACCGTCACCTCCCACTGTTGACTGTAGGCTCCTTTCAAAGGGCACACAATGATTCATTTGACTATAATGGCCAACAAAGAGATCCTTACAGTCAGGTTATTTAAGGGCCCAGCTTCAGAGTCCCCTTCCCCCTCTCTGTGGAGTCACTGTGCTGAAATCTGTTTATTCTGTCAGTTCATCCTGTTTCTCTCACTAAAGTCACAGTTAACGCTGCTTTTTCATGAACACTTCACATAGTGCTCTGTTATTTAAAGCTGTGCTGCTGATAAAATACAGATTAGTAGATTTTACAGTTTGTGACACGGATGTCATAATGAAATGATGGACTTCATAACTCCTCCCGTGGACTTTCACATAAGCTTGAAAACATTTTCTTTCCCTTCACAGAGACTGCAGGGAGGTGGATGATGCACCACGCTGGCTTCATCCTGAAACGCACCCACAAATATCAAAGTAAGTCGCCCCAGAATAACACCTCTGACACACTGTAAATTAACTAAGGGCCCACAAACACTCACAGACACACAGGATATATATTAGCCCTGTGGAGGGCCACGAGTCGCAGAAATCAAACGGCTTGCAGAGAGAGGGTATTCCCTGCGTCAGGAAAACAAATGCCTCTGCCTTCTCGGTGCAGCCGGCTTACAAGAGTACAGTTTGGCTCATCACCGAATATTACCAGCAGCTACTGTCCCCCTGAATTATTAGAGCAGCTCTTGTCAAGCAAACAAATGACTCTGTCTCAACTGAAAAGGTCACAGCGTACCAGAGTAAAATCACAGAGCACGCAGTCAATTCCTCGGCACGGTACCCCTTTCGAAGGGCCACTTGCTGGAATTTATGGTTGGACCCTACACCTATTCTCCTTTGAATAATAGCTATCCCGTAAAAGAAGCCCAGGTCGGTGGCGAGTCTAAAATAGAATATAGCTTCAACGGAAAGGGGGTTGTTTATTGCACGAGCGGCAAATGCACAAATAGAGGCTAACAGTGACATTTGAATTTATACCGACTTCCCGAGACTTGTTCCTCTTAACTTCAAGAGAAGCAATGAGACCCAAAATCCCCAATCTGAAAGCTAAAAACAGAGCACAAGGGAGAGAGGAAGAATTCCCACGAGGACCGAAATGATAAAGCCTCCTGTTTGTGTCTCATTTTATCTTTTGTTTCACCATTTGTCCTTTAGTTGATAATAAACAGAGAACACTGACTTTTTCCGAATCAACCAGCGTCACAAACAGCCTCTGTCAGAGTTCGCAGCTTCACACCCGTCACTCAGCCTGGATGTTCAATATCCTGTGGCTGATCTCCTCCTGCCCTCGCCAACAGCAAACAGATGTGGCGGCGGAGTTCAGAGGAGAAATCCCCCGTGCGGGAGGATTCAGCTCGGCTCTTTGACCGGACAGAATGAACGAACGCCTCCCTCTTGTGTGCCCGAGCAGACCCTGGCCTCACTTTTTTTTGCAGTAGCAGTGCTTAAAGGCAGCTTCCTGCTTCCTGTGAGGCTTGTATGAATGCAGACAGACCATCCATGCACCTTGGCGGTCATACGTCTGTGATTACTCCACACCTGGAGTCACACAAGTCTCTAAGTTTTCACTTCTTCATTCTTCTGATCTCAGAACCAGTTCCTGACTCAACTTTTTTGCCCCTGTTGTCTTAAGATTGAAATTCTGCCAGAGAATGATCAGATATGTTCATGTTCATTTTTCCTCTCATGAAACAGCTGCACAGTTTGTACTCAGCAGTTCACATCTATCTGACAGCAGAGCAGCTCTGCTTTAACAAAGAATGACCTGCTCTCTGTGAACCAGCAGCTTTTTTAAAGTTACACAGAGGAAGATAGAGGATGGCCACAGGCAGTCGGAGGTACGGGCTCTGAGTTTGGCTTGAGGAGGGGTTAAAAGGTTGCAAGTTTGATTCTTGCAGGTGTCAAAGTCTCATTGAGCGAGACACTAAACCCATTTACTCATCAGTCTCTGTCTCAGCGCTCACTGAGCGATAACATGCTGCAGTTGTCTGCAGTCTTCACTGAAGTCCTGCCACATGTGTGTCTCCTCAGCTCTGCATGCCGACGGCGGGAAGTCCACGCTGACCACTGAGGCCAACCGACCGCTTTGATCCCTGACCCTCGGCCAAATGGCTGGGCTACAGCACGGCCACTCGCTGTTTTACAGCCACAGTTTGGACCCCTGGCTTCCTGTTCGCTGCCGGGATGGACGCCTTCATTTATCAACACCTACAGTGAGTCTTTCTCTTTAACTTTATTCTTCCAGTGAAGGTTTTGGCTGATCCATACTGTCACACCTGGGAGATGCACGGTACAACACAGGCCCGATTAATTAACTCGGCAGCATGTCTGTGATGGACATGTGTGTTGACAGTCTCAACCCAAATATTCCCTAAGTTTATCAAACAAGACGGTGAAACTCACTGAAAAGCTCAGTGCGATGTCCAGGTGACAGCGTGAAGCCTAACCTTTAACAACTACACAGTTCATCAGCAAAATAAAACGACAAACTCGACAGCGCACAGCATTGGAGCAGCACGCGACACCGTGCTGACTCAAACCTGACAGTCCGTCCTTTATGAATGTGGGAGTGTTCAGAGGTGATAACTGTTCAGCATCGTGATATTAGTTTTTAAATGAAGCGTCCAGGGAAACTCCCTGCTGCTCTGAGTCACAGCTGGCTAACCATAACTCTGTGTGTGTGTGTGTGTGTGTGTGTGCCCATGCCTGCCTACAGGGTGAGCACATAATGATGTGTGCGAACACCTGCACAGCATAATGCAGTCAGAAATAGCGAGAGTCGAATTTGCATCTCAGTGTCATAAAAGCAGAGGTGATATTCTTTGTGTTACTGTGCTGAGGGTGGACACACACTTCTGTTTATACATCTGGTGACTGCAGACATGAACCTGCTCACATGTTCTTTTTGGCACGTGTAGTGAGGACATGCTCAGGTGATAAAGCTTACGTCACGCGGCCCCTCGTGGTCCTCAGACCCTCGTGGTCCTGCAGACCCTGCAGTTTCAGTAAACCTTTGAGTATTTCTGTGCTGGCTGTTCCAGAGCTGAGCGCCGGACACGTTGAACAGTCACACTGAATGTGTGTGCTCTCAGGTTTACAGCTGCCAAACAGCAGCAGGGCCACTCTCAGCTGAAATCACAGCTAATAGCCACTGACACAGTGGAAAACCTGCTGAGGCCCCATCACTAACAGCATGTCACAGACCTCCAGGGGCCCCAGGGATGAAGTCTGTCCCTGGCCCCCCGACGGGCACCTTCCCTTCCTGGAGGGAGGAAAGAAGAAGCGGGGGGCCTCCGGGGGCCGGACAGATTCCTTCTGACCTCAAGGTCTGATTGAGCTCACGGAAAGACGAGGCCGAGGGGGTACTGATTGCTAAAGAATACCACATGTCCCCGCAGGGACGCCACATGTTAAGAAAATTTTGGGGAAGAAAAAAACAACAAAGCTCTTTGCCGTTTGTTGCTCTGCCTGGTTGATGCTTGTGCGGTTTGGCAGCATTTCAGAGCTTGTTTTCACTGCTTGTCATATGAGGAAGAGGCAGAGGCTCTTCATCAAGAAGCAGCCAGTCAGCCTCTGCGATCATTGAACACGGCAAAGCTATCAGATCTGGTGATAGCTGCTCTGTGATAACCAAACGGGCCCCGGTGAAGGGTGGGAGAGATGATCTGTCCCTCCGCAGAAAGCCAAACACTTCTCTGAGATCTGGGATCTTTCATTTTCCCAGCGTGTCAAAATGTCATGGCGGGCGTCTCTCCTCACAGCGTGGGGCGTCCTTCACATCCGCCCTTCACATTCACACACGCAGGCATCGACTCCCCTGCTCAGCGGCTGTCAGGCCTGGACGTGGCGTTTGTGCCGTCCCTTCAGGAGTTAATTAACAGACGCATCAAAGCCGATCCTGAAGAGCTCTGTGTACACAGCAAAGAGGAGGAACTACAGGCCCCCAGCGGCCCCCGGACCTTTGATTTCTGATGTCTCTTGGTCTGTGTGTGAGTGTGTTTCTGTGTGTGATGGCGTTGCATTAAACACAGCTCTGTTTTCATCATGTGTAATTGCTGCTGCCTGATAGCTGCTTTCCTCTGTCGGAGGAAGTTTCTCATGTCATCAGAGATCTGGTAGAAAAAGTGACCAGAGTTTCACAGCAACTCACAGAATAACCGTCTGTAGAGTTCAGCGCGAGCGAGTGCGAGGGTGGAACGGAAAAAAAGACTATTGATTTAACTTTAAAAATTCACAAGTCTAGTCTTTATTTCATCAGAGCGTCCTCGTGTGTCCTGTCGGTACATTACTGTCAAAATAATCTGATCCTGCTTTAACTTCTGAACCTGTTTGTCAGTGATTAGCAGAGAAAAGCAAACAGTGTAATCCACTTAAACATAAATCCACAGCAGCTGGAACACAAACATACCAGAGGAAGTGTGGTGTGAGGGTCGGCAGCCCGAACTTTACACACACACACACACACACACACACGTTATTTTAAAATATCATGATCATTTCTGATTAAACAGCAGAGGAGGAATAAATGGCTGCAAGCTCACGTTTACATTTCTCGCTTCATCTGTCAGTTACTTTTATAATTGTTTGACTAATTGTTCCGTCGTCTTCAGATGTTTAGTTCTGTCTGAGCAAAGAATCCAAATCCCAGAAATATTCATTTCACAGTGACAGAAAACGAATGTTCACATTTCAGAGGCTGGATGCAGAGGATGTTTTGTTATTTATTTTGTTATATTTTTATTTCCATTATCAAAATTGTCTGTCTTCTAATCAGTAAATCACTGAATCTTTTGGATATTTTTCCAACAAATATGAGACGATCAGGGGAGAAACGATAAAACCTTTATACTGAGCTCATATTTGATGTTGTCCTACCCCCTCTTTATTTGTCATCACAGCATTTAATTCCTTAACTGATTAGTTAATTGACACAAAACTATTCAGGAACAGTTTTGACGCCTGGTCCGTTGGTATTTTTAGAGAAAAATATATTTCTGCTCTGTTTCTGGTTTAACTGCTGGTTCTCTCAGTCTTATGTGTTTTTGTATTTGGGTTTTTTTGTCTTACACTAGAGAGGAAATTAAAGGCTAAAACACACATGTGGCTGATAAATTATGAAAAGCTCTCAGTCACCTGTCATCGCTCCACTCGGTCCTACAAATTTAAAGTGTGTGTTTAAGCAGGTTTGGAGTTTTGGTGGTAAATGTTAAAAGATGCAGGGAAGTCTTTCCCCTTTATGTCTCGTGGATTTACTCTCCTAAAGCCACTGATGCTTCTTTTCTCCACAAAACCCACAAGGAACAACTGCCCCGGGGCCACATGGCGTAATTGGTGTGGGCTTGTTGTTTTGTGGGATAAGAGACTTTTGAGTCCTCACAGCGGGGTGTTTTACTCACTTCCAATTCACATTTATCGCGCCCTGCAACCGCCTGCATGCCAGACTCCTTTCTGTGCCTTTCTTTTTTGCGCTGAATCCATCATTTCCCCGCGTTTTTCAGTCATTAAACTCTCCACAGATTTGCCAGAGAATCGGAGCTGCGATCGTTAATGACGAGCAAACGGGACGCGGGGGTTGGAAATGTGTGAAAATGACAGCCAGGGAAGGCGCTCGGGGCAGGATGAAAGTGACATCCCCGTCACAGGTTTGGGAAGCCCCCATGTCATCCTGAATAATGTGAGGGGCCCCATTATTTCTTCACATCTTTTCACTCCCCCCTGCTCCCTGACTGCTGGAACTCTTCATCCTGCACAATAGCAAATGCACTAAAACTTTTTTTTCTGATGCAAATGAATTCAACCGGCCATTCAGTTTTAAAAAAAAATCTACTCAGAGAGAGAGAGAGGGAAATGAGCCTGGGGTATTTTGTTGTTTTTTTTTTTTTTTAGACGGGCGTCATTTTGTTGTTTTACTTAGTTATATTTGTGTTCTTTAATTATTAAAATGTGCTGATGGTTACTGCAGGGATTCAGCTTTAATATCCAACAAACGAAAACAAGATGTGACTAAATCCGAGGCCTTTTCTGCACATTTACGTGGAGCTGCAAGAAAAAAAAGCTAAATCATTGATTAAAGGCTCTAATCTTAATGTTACTGAGTAGTCCAAGCTGTGGCTGATAAAACCTGATTAAATCACAGTATTTCTTTATTTTAGCTGCTTTTAATGGTGAAAACAGACTTTTAGAATTTTAGAGAAAAATAATGAGGGAAAATTAAAGCTTTCTTCACCTGTGAACAACTTTAAAATCTTTACTGTGCAGGCTGCTTTACCAGACAGCATCTTAAATATCGGGTTGCAGATTCCTGAAATTCCAGCATCAGAGTAAACCTCAAATAATGTTAAATCAGTATTTGTAAAAGGCTCAGTGGTTTCATGCACTGAGCTGCTCTGTTATTATAAATCTGTCTGCAGTTTAAAAGGCCTGAAGTGACTGATGTCCATGTAAATTCAGAAAATGACAAACGAGGGAACATAATTTGAAGTGTTGCAGAGATCAGATGAAATTAAAAAGATAAAACTGACTTAGTTACACAGTTAAAGTGAATACGTGAATGTTGTTGGAGTATAAGTGATATTCAGCAGCAGACTCATGATGGACTCATTAGGAAGTTCATGACTTCATTAAAGCCATAAAAGAACATTTCAGAGTTCCGCTGTGATTCTGCTGTTTGTGTTCTTGGTTTTTTCACCAGTTTCCAAACTCGCTCGGTGATAAATCCCAGCTCTGCTGGTTTCCGTGAGCACATGGCTCAGACTCACCCGGCTCTCCCCGTCTCCTCCCGAGTGACTTTTGTCCGGACGGCTCTCCTCTCGACCCCTCAGCCTTGTTTTCTTCTTCACTCTAGTTCAAGTCAAACTTTTTCTCTCAGCGAGGAAGAGGAGAAAAAAAACACACCACCGCGCAGAGTTCCTCTGCAAAAAACATGAAATTCCATCAACAGGACGACGCACGGAGCGCAGCGCGTATTTTGGAAAAGTATTCCCAAAATGAGTCTGCGCCCTGAGCATGGACACAACACGAGAAGGAAAAAGTTCACTTCTCTGCGTTTCTGCGCCTCACGGATCCATCAAAGTTCAGAAAACGCAGAACAACCGGCGAAGTGAATCTGAGAAGTGAGGAAACGCGACTTTTTCAGCGTTGCGTGTTTCGCGGGGATGCTGCGGAGCTTTGGAGACTCCAGGATGCGCTGTTTTTCACCGCGCCCTCCCCTCTGCACTTCTCTCCCTCCTTCTCTGACTCCCCTCAACCTCCCCCTCTCCCCCCGTGTCTCTCTCTCCCTCTCCGGTCTCAGACGGGACGGGCCGGACAAACCCTCCCATAGTCACCGCTGCGCAGACAGCCGCGACTTTAAGTTGGTATAAGAGATCAATAACCTGATATGGGTCATTGATTACATTGATTAAGAAAAAAAAAGTATCGATTAAGTTTCAAAAACAAATGATTGTGGGTTTGTGCGCAGCCACCGGCCATCACACATTGATTATCGGTTATTGGAAATGTTACCGTCTGTTTTCTGTAGTTTCCATGTTTGTTTTCTTTCCTTTGTAATAATTTTAGCAACTTTTACTGTCAGAGAGTCAGTAAAAATATCTGATTATCATTTAATAATTCGCTGCTTGGTTCCTCTCCAGTTTGCTGTGTAATCAGTTCTGAGCTCAGTTTCTCCATTTTATAAATGTGCGGTTGTTTCTGTTGCTGGGACTGATTTTCATTTTAGTGGCTGTGGAGTTTTTCAGATGAGATGTGGTGTAACAGGAACAGCAGCTCACCTGCGCTGAAACATCAGGATTCAGGTCAGATTGTAAATCACTATAAACACAACTATATATCAAACTTTTAATACAGTCTGGAAACTTAGAGGATTTAAGTTAAACCGTGGGAGAGTGCAGGTATAACACGTGTGTTTCCGTTTGTCCTGACCTGCGCTGAACACGTCTAACAGGTGTATTCATTTAAATGAACTTCAATTCCAGCATCATTCAGCAGTTTAAATGTAACGTACCTGTGCTGAGGTGAAGCAAAGCACCATGGACGTTCATTTCAAATGAAATACTGACACCTAGTGGCAGCTTCAGTCCACTACACGTAGGCCTCAGTGAGTAGATACAGCATCAAGTGCTGCACGTTACACGCGTGATTTAAGGTTTAGCATTAGTTGAAACAGCGCTCTCTGGTGGACAAACTGGATAAAGGCAGCACAGTTTCTAAATCATGAAACAAACGGTTGTTGTTCATTGTAAAAAAAAAAAAAGCAAAATGATGGAGTAATGATGGATGGATGGAGAAATAAATAGGATTATAATAACATTACAGCTGTGGAAGGTGAAACAAACTATGAAACTAATTGTGGATTAATATTGTTTTCATTTGAACTTAATTTGCAGTTAAACCTAATGGTGGAATGTAACTGAGTAAACACACAGTGGATCAGGAAATGAGCTGATCATTAAACAGCGTCAGTCTCTCAGATGGCTTTTATTGTCTTTCTGTGAAAGTAAACTATCTTTGGGTTTGTTGCGTGGATTTGAAGAAATTGTGAAGACAAATGGCAGAACAGAATAAAAACACTGACGTCTTGTTAAATTGCAGAGTTTTCGGATTATTTCAGAAACAGGGTGCACGGTGACGTCACGTCAGGGTTTAAGTTAAAATATGGAGCAGGACCATGTGAAGCAGCCAGTGTTCTGCTGTGCCTGACCATCTGCTGCCTGATCACTGACTGTATCCAGCTCAGGTTCACAGCAATGAAAGGACTAAAATTAAATGAAAATAAAACGTGTAAGTTATATCACAACTGTTAAAGAAGGATGGTGTCACTGGTGCCGCTGCCATATGGAAACAATCTGACCTTCCAGCAATAATAAGATTGAATATCTTTTAAAAGTGTTGCGTGAGAAATCTTTTCCCCATCTCGCCATCTGATACTGATGACTTCCACAGAGCCGCGGCTGCTCGAGAGACGTCCCTGCGTTCGTATCTGTCCCCAGTGTGGGAAAAACTGGGAAGTCTGCCTTATTAGGGTTTTACAGTCCAGTACATCAGAGTGGATGGAGACAAAGTTCACAGCCTCAGAAGACTGCAAGGTCCAGAACATATAACTGTCTGAACCCACAGACTGTCTGCCATCTATCTTTAATCTGTGATTCCCAGTGTGTTTCAGGAGTTATACTGGGACAGTGTTGTGTCCCCACAGTTCCCAGAATGCCAGCCACAGCGGTTCAAATGATGGACTGTGGCAAAGAAGCGTCTTCTGTCTTTAATTCTGAGGGACTGACACCAAAATGTAATGTTTAGATAAGACAAAATAAAACTTTATTGATTCTCAGGTAGAAAAATCGCATTTTGCAGCAGCAAAGAACAAAGATAAATAAAAAAAGTTGGGCCTGTGCGACTCGTCTGAATGTTTCCGGATGAGGACAGGTCTCATTTTTGACTCGGCCCACATCTGTGCCACCTCGGTCTCAGCGGTGACTCATCTGCTTTAGTCTTCAGTAAGTCTGTCTCAGAAAACACATGTTGGACGACCCTTTGACCTTTAATATCCGCTGAGTTTATTTGCTGCGTCCCCCCTCCTCCCTCGCCTCCCCCTCTCTGATGCGTATTAAATCAGATATGGTGCAGGGGGGAACAACACCGCCCCCCCCCCCCCCCCCCCCCCCCCGCCACCTCTTACTTAACCCTCAGTGACCTCAGGTTTTCCCAAGTAAATTGATTTAGACCCGAGTCTCCACCGTGTTTGCTGTGACTGCCGGGCGGCTCTATTGACCTTAATACAGGGGAGCAGATTAATACACAGCCCCCATCTCTGCCCCTTCGCTCAGTGTTGTTTCACATGGGTGGGGTGACGACATCAGTGGAAAACAGGGAAAGGCGACGCGTGAAAGAGGTTGAACAGCTACATTCTTTGAATGTGGTTCAAAGGCAGATGCTGAGGCCACAGGTTGGTCTTCATTAACACTGAGCGCCGTGGGTCAAGGTGGAGGACAGGCCTGCTTTGTTCTGACTGTAGATCAACACCGAGCTCTTTTCTGTCAGGAGTCAGAAAAAGCTCCTGAGTGATCGTGAAATCTGAAGAGTGACGCGTCACTGATGCTTTTGAACTCAGTGTAAAAGGTAAATAACAGCTGTAGACCTCAGATTGGACTTTTTAATGATTATTATTTAATTATTCTGTGTGAAACTCTGTAAAAAGCTTTGAAAGAATATGAGCTTGTCCCTTGACTTGTAACTTATTTAAGGAGGTGGTTTAACCTAAGGACCTGAGACTTGACTGGAAACTTGCTTTGAGAGACTTGGGACTGGACTTGTCTCAGAATGCCTGGAGACCTGACGTGGGCTCGCCATCAAAGAGCTGAGGCTTCATTTTGAATGGCTTCAACCCTCGGTTTGATTAACCTGGAGCTCTGGATGTGACACAGTAAAAGCTTTATCAGTCGATGCTGTGATTTACTGCAGGAAAAAAGTTTGTTGTTTGATTTTTACTCTTCCCTTATCGTTTGAGAGCGACCTCATGGCCGTAAACTTAATGTTTTATTTTTCAAATTGACAGGCAGCGCCTGAACGCACCATTAGTTTTGGTCTCTGTGAGGCCCGTCTGGTTTCAGGAGGAGGAGCAGGCTCAGTCTGACCTTCAGATCCTCTGAGGAGCACAAAAGGAGATAATTCACCGTCTTTCCCACGCACACACTTTTAATATGTTAAAACATGACATCTTTTCATGTAGTCAAATCTCTCGTTAGTTTCTGTGAAGAGTGGAACGCTTCACTTTTATTCCATGTTGATTGGTGACTATCTACGTCAGGTTTTTCATGATGCAAGAATGAAAAGGGCGTTTTCAGTTCAAAGTGTCAGCGACAGCTTTTCAGGGGGACGCTCTTTTTCCATTAATAATAAATGATTGCAGTGTTTGTTTCTCCATTAACTGGCGGGGGACAAGATTTTTGAATCCCATGTTTGACACTAATAGTTTGACAATCTGTCCTCCGCCTCCGTCATCCATTCATCGAAACCAGCAGCCCCAAAAGTTCCCATGCTGTGTAGGGTGCCGCTTGTATGTAAATGTGTGTGTGTTTGTCTGCTGGCTCTAGGCCAAGTGAAATCTGTCAGTCTCATAGAGACCCATCAGCCTCTGTCCGCAGGACAATGAAGTCGACACAGACTCCCCTGCCGTCTCAGCCTGTCTCGCTGTCTGACTAACTGATGACACGGATTCATTCACACCCAGCAGGTCTGAGGCCGTTCATCACTCTCTGCTCTCTTTGCTCGTTTAGCTCGTTTGTGATAACGAAGCCGTCTGAGCTCGTCTCAGGGTCCATTAAGTGGAGCTTTCAGCAGTTTCACATGGTTTTTGTCAGCGGATGGAGCTTGGTCAGTTTTCATGGAACTGTAGACGCTGAAGTGTCAGTGGTCAACACTGTCTGGACTTTAACACTTACTATGAAAACTGCTTACATGTGACGTGGCAGCTTCTGTCAGTTTACAGCATGAACATGTAAAAAATGTCTCAGACATTAAACTCGTCAGTGAATTCAGGAACATGTTTGTGTTTCTGCTGCATTTCAAGAAGCATGAGGATGAGATGAGGCAGGAACAGATGAAGATGTTACGGCTGAGGCCTGTGCTGCGGCCTCTCTGCGTGGAGTTTGTATGTTCTTTAAGTCTGTGTGTGTAGTTTCTTCCTGATGCTTGATTGACGGCTGCCCACCAGAGAACAAAACCATCGTCTTAGTTTGCAGAGGAAACTGAAAGTGGCAGCTGAGTTTGGTAAACACCATTTCTGAGTTTGAGAGATGGGTAAACAGGCATTTACGTGTTAACTGCCCGGCACTGTGGCCTTCTGGGAGGAGAGATTATCCTGCATTCAGCGGGTCTCAGATGCTTTAGCCACTGAGTATTTTTCTTGCTCAAGTGTCCTTGAGTGAGACTCTCAAGCACTCAACCTGCACAGATTGTTCTGTATGAGAGCATCAGCCACATAGAACGCTGAAAATGTAAATGCCCGTTGGCTCTCTGCGAACACGAAGACGTCATTCTCTGTACAAAGCGCATAAAGCAGCCGCTCTAACGGTCCCTGAGCCGATTCTCAGATAAGTCTCTTTGTGCCCATGAAGCCCTGCAGATGGGAGCGTGTTTTGCTCTGGAGACGCTCCGTTCTCATGTCTGACATCATGTATGGGAGCACTTGTCCCGGCCGACTGGACGCACGTGGCCCTCTCCAAAACCCAGTGACACACCAACAATGCATGTCAGCGCCGTCGTCGAGGACTTGCGGGCTCCACGCTGGGCAGAGCCAAGGGAAAGTCACACTCAAGTGATCTGAGAGGAGATGAATGTCAAGTGCAGAGTGGGGTCCCCTCGTGGAGGTCCCGTCACATCTGACCAGTCCCATCGCCCTGCTCTCTCTGGGGTTTGGTTCACACTGGTCTCTGTGGTGAGGGGGGTGGGGGGGGGGGGGGGGGGTCCTGCATTGGAGTGGTAACTGTTTTGGCTTGGTCCAGCATCTTTTTGTTGACAGGTCAAAGGATTTTTCATGAGCAAACCTAAGCAAAGCAGGATAAGAATTCGGGGGGGGGGGGGGGGTTTAAAAGCAGTGTTTTCTGTCATTGTAAACTGAATATCTTTGGATTTGGGACTGTCGGATATGTGGAGATATTTTTATAATTACATGCATTAAATGATTGTTGTTCTTTTGGAGGGAAAGCTGGTTACTTTGATCTTACAATAAATTAAGTTGTCATTCATGAAACTCCTGATGAGACCCCTGTAGGTTCCCCAGACCTCACTTTGGGAACCACCAGGCTGTTAGCTGTGTCTCACTTGTCATTGTAAAAACACCACATGCCCTACATTTCTTCAGGCGGGTGTGTATCCGTGGGTACATACCTTTGTGTATATGTGAATGTTTTCTCCCCTTGTGGTGTCTAACTGTTCATTTGTCACATACAGAACAGCAGTAATTGCTGCATTGTGTTTTAATTAGATCTGTGCACAGAGCCTTCATTCAAGCAGCGTCTTCCCTCAGAAGCCCTTCACTCAGCAGCCATTTTATCAGGACCCGGACCACGACTGTTTGACAGGAGGAGTGGGGACACTCTGCCATGTTATTAGCACCATTGTGCCAACGTACCGCATGGTGGGCTGTCATTCGTCCGGACCGAGGCTGTGAATGAGGGACAGAGGGAGGGAGATGGAGGGAAGGAAGAAAAGAAAGGAGATTAGGGCCCAGGGATGAAGGCAGGTTTGGCCCCATTGTGCTCCGGCGTTGGGAATGGCTCGATCTGCAGCAGCGGGGCAGCTTCCGTTCATTGTCACTTGTTGAGGGGGGTTCATGGGAGGCTCAGGGTCCCCACAGCTAAACCCGCCTGTGGATTTATTAACACCGGGTGTCCACTGCCTCATTTCAGTGTCCACGGCCCACACATGAGAGACGTGAGATTGATGTGATGTTTCTATTCTCTTACTGTGATTTATGGAGGCGTCGCTGATGAAGGCCCTGCTTTCATAAGGTGGAGCTGCACTGGTGCAGGATGTGGCTACGAGCCTTTGTGAGAGATGTGGTGCAGGAGGTCCAGGTTCAGTGATAGATCCAGGACTCTGCTCCAGGCTTTATAATCCTGTGAGACGGGATTGTACAGCTCTGGGTTGGACATCCAGGTGGTCATACCGCTCCTCTCCCTCCTGATGATTGTGACATGTGTGCCATTCCTGTTGGAGGGTTGCGTGGACATATTTACTCTCATTTAATATAATTTTCCACTTTGCTAGTTTCAGTCCATGTTGACAGCGAGCGAGCTCAGTATGTCCCTGCATACCGGGACTATTTGTCCTACAGCAGCTCAGTCACCGGGCGTGATGGACGTACCATGCAGAGAAAACAAGCAGCTCTAAAACCACAAAGTATTTTCACCTGAGTAAACTCACTTTCCAGGAGGTTCCAGTTCTTCTCCAGGCTGAAGGCCTGTTTCGAATGACCTGCTGTTTAGAGGAGCTTTAGTTTGAGGCTAAATTAAAGTTGACCCAAGCTTTTGTTACAGAGTGAACCCCAGCTCGTGTAATTTGGCATGACGCCTGTGCATCTCAGCAGAGAGGACGGATGCATGAAATCGCACGAGGTTGTGAGTTCGGTTCAGAAAAGAAAACCACTTTTGAGGGAAGCGTCAGTTCCGGACTGTGGCAGAGAGAGATGAATTCAGCTTCGGCCACTAGAGGTCAGCACGCAGCCTCAGTTTCATTGGGAAGACACTGAACTTGACATTTACATTATTTCACAGACCTCTGAACTGGACTTCTGATGCATCCTGGGGATTTATATTAGATCTTTTCATCTGGGAGATCCCACTCTGTCTGACAGCTGAAATAAAATGTGTCTGGAACCTTAAAGGTTCCTTATCACAGAACAAAGAAGAGATGAAGGGAAATTCTTCAGAAATCACACATCCGTGATGTTTGTGTGGAAAAACTCCTGCAATGTAATTAATGAAAGTGTTCGCACAACTGAGTTTAACAGTAACGTCACAGTTAAAATGACAGAATGACCTTTTGACCTTTGGAAACTCAGCCAGAGCGCGTGTGTGTGTGTGTGTGTGGTGTTGTTTGTGCCCCCTGCACAGGTGTATAAACTACCTCCATGCACACAAATGGAGGTAAAGCCCGATGACCTGTGAGGTCTGAGTCTGAGTGGCTCATAGTTTTAAAGCCTTTGTAATGTTTCGGGTGGAGACAAGTAGAATACCCCCACCACACCCGCCCCCACCGTCCTGTTAGGCAGATCAGAGAAAGGCCATTTCATTCGTCAGTTTTACAGATGTTATGTGCACAGCCTGTCTCTCCACACCTGCTTTTTTTATTTTTGTATTTTAGTAAAAAGCTGTTAATGTTGGATGAGGAACGTTTTACCTCCCTGACGATGTGGAGGGGAAGGTGGCAGCCTCCACCCCAGGCCACTGTCCCATGTCGGGGGAGTGTATCACATGACTGTCTGCCTCATCCATCACTGAGCAGGAGGGGTGTGTGTGTGTGTGTGTCTTTGTGTGTGGTTTCATTCTGGACATCACTCACATAAAATATTTAGGAGAAACTTCTTTTTTAACCGGCCTCCAAAAGTCACCATTTCCTTTAAATTCCCTGCCGTCAGCTCCGAGTTTTCAGACTTTTGTCTGAGAACGGCAGAAAAATAAACCTCCGTTCCTGCGTGACCATTACATGTAACTAATAGTGGAAAGGTCAGGGGTCGGCAGATGTAACGAAATATCCCTGTGACCCTGCAGTGGTCAAGTATGATGCACAAATGTTAGCGGAAAGAAGAGAAGCTGAAGAGATGGGCGGAGGTGGAGAGATTTGTTTTTTACTTCATGACAGCAGCAGCCGGAGGACAAACGTGAGATTAATGGGAGGAAAGTCACAAACTGGAAGAGCTTCTCTAGAACTATCAGAATTATCTTTACGTCTCCTTTGTGACATTAAATACGTGTTTGATCTGCTCATGTGCTCGGTACAGTTGTGTTCAGTGCTCCACATTTCGCCACACTGGATGAATTTTTAATCAGGCCTTGTCAAAATTTGGGTAAGTTTAAATATTAATGCTACATATCGCTAACCATTAGCCCTGAGAGGTGGGGGCGGGGCTGAGGAGTTTTCTGTTACCCTGTCCATCATACTGTAGATGTGCACTTTGTTAAATGACATTTGTTGGATGAACTGATCTAAAAAGCTTTAAAGGTCGAGCTGCAGAAAAAACTATTCTGGGTCTGGAAAGCACTCAAGATGCACAGACCCCACCACTGCTGCACCTTCCTCCTCCTCCTCCTCCTCTATAAATGTTATAAATGTTAATGATCATTGTTCAGACAAAGGAAGAGATGAGAAAGATCACTGTAATTAGTTTATTATTGTAAACTGTCTGGCCTCTTATGAGACTGATGTACTTAAAACATCAAAAATACAAAATATCTTCCTATAACACACATTCACAACGTGTTTCATAATTCAGGCCTCTGATCATGAGCTGATTGCGTCATGAACACAGAGATTTTCAGAATAATTGCAAAATAAACCACTTCCTCTTACTGCTGGTCATTCATATTGTGGCAGAAATAAAGGACATGGTGAGGACTTTGAGCAGGTTTCAAAAGCAATGGGAAAATGGTCACTGCTCATGTAAAGTGCAGCTTTAAACAGCGTACTCACTCAGTGTCTCTACTTCAGGTGCCTCAGGTGCTTTCTCTCGGCCCAGTTTAACGCTGGGCGTCAGAGTCTCCACCTCATCAGCCTAAAGGTCACAGGTACAATGATGTACGGCTCTACAGCAGCTGTAAATCTTTTCAGAGTGCCTTTGGGCACGACTCTGAACCCGTACCTGCCGGCTACCCTGTGGCGCTCTGACTGGCGCCTGCTCCGCTCGCAGCCAGCCGTGTTTCAGCTTCAGCTTTTGTTCAGGAGGCAGCTGATTGGCTGCCATGAGATCAATGATATTTCCAGTCTTTGTTTTCACTGTAACACGACTGGAGGAGGAACGTGAGAAGGGAAGGAAGGTGTGTGTGGACAGAGTGTGTTTCTGTCTGAGCACGGCCGTTTTAGAATGAGGGAACATCATCTTCAGCGGTGTGTGCACCTGAGGTTGTTCTTGTATTTGACAGTTATCAGAAGCACATGTCCTACACTGGCCTGAGAAATGAGTAATGTACTGCCAAGCGAAGGCATTTGTTGGCTGGCATTTTACTGAGGCTTCAGTTCAAGATGAGGACTGTGTTCTTTTTAGAAGAAAATATGTTTTTGGTGAGACTGAAAACAGCTGGAGAAAGCAGGATCGTGTTGCTCTGTATCTGCCGGATGCGTAAATAAGCATGTGTGTGATAACAAATTGCCAATGTCAGCTACAAAGCTGATGATGTGTGTGTGTTAAGTCATTGCAGGTTTAACTAACTAGTTTGTCTTTTATTTAACCTAAACCAAGTACTTCCAGTTGGCTAATCTTAACCAAACGTTAAACAGAGATGGGTCGTTTTAGAAGCCACAGACATTTTGTCTTTCATTCCTCAGACTGGTTGAGTGTAACTGAAGTGGATGCCTGTGAGTATTTATTTTAATGATCATTACACTGTAAAAAATTCCCCTTTTATCAGTCAGTCCTGTCTCTAATTAACAAGCAGCTTTCTTACAGAAAGTGGAAGAAGCTGCCAGTGCAGGAAGAATACTTTGGATTGTTTCCAACGCAAATCAACCTGCCTCAAGAAATGACTGGAAACCTGCGTCTGTCTGTTCAAAGAGGAAAAGACAAAGGCAGGTTTCTGCACTGAAACTCAGAAAAATGCACTGGCATGTTTTTCCTTTGTCTGTAACCTCAGAATAATGACGTGACAATGTCACAAGCCGTTTGTAGTAAAGCTTGTGAAGGTCAGAGGTCACAGCACCCTGACGGCAGATGACGTTTAACCCTTAAACGGTTGTGAGGAAACGGAGAACTGCGATGAGAGGAGAATGTATTGCAGCTCAGACAAGAGAGAACAGAGAACATTAAGATGGAAATAATTAGGAAGGACTGGCAGCAGACCAAGCAAGCTTTCTGCTGCCCACAAATATTTTGGGTCGGAAGTCCTTCCTCAGCAGCTCCTGCACTCGATTACAAACAACAGCTCAGCTTCTGGTTAGTCATAACGTCTCTGTTCATGGCAAATATAGATGAAAGTTCCAACAGAAGTCTGAAATGAGGAAGTACTTAGAGCGTTTGATTTCTCATGTAATTCCTCAGAGTTTCAAACAACCCACAAACACTCACGAGTGGGAATTTTTCCTCTTTGAGTGTTTCCAATAAAGCTTCACCGCTGAATCATCTCATCTCTAAATAAAGACATTTTATATATACACAACTCGCAGCGATCCCTGCACCGTCATCACCAGTTTTATTTGTCTCAGTAAAGATCATGCTGACTTTATCTGGGACACTTGACCCTGCAGCTGTCCTGTTAGCAGCTCGCGATACGCTTCCTCTGCATTCCAGCCTGCGAGAGGAATCTCTGTCTGAAAAATGTCATCCAATAAAGTGGAGCGCACATGTTTTGTGTAAGGAGAGACGATCCGGCATCGCCGTCATCCATCCACCTGGACGCCTGCAGAAGTTGGCCTTGTGCAGTCTCAGGCGGCGGAAACGTGTCTGTTTCAGCTCCAGATGCGTCCGACCCCGGCCCATAATTCAGCACAGGCCCAGCAGATCAAGGCATTTCCTCTGAACCCCCTCTGACATACATCCCAACTTTCATTAAACCCCGATATAGCCGAAAGCTCGGACGGCCGTTTGCGCCGGCGGCTGAGCTCCACGCCGCTCGACGGCAGCGTTGGAGTTTTGACATGTGCGTGCGTGTGCAGAGGCAGGGTGGAATTCCTCTCCATCTGGGATCGAGGAAATGAGGCTGTAGGACCCCGAGCTGAGAAAAGATTTTAATAATATGGAGGCGATACACATTCCTGACATATTGGATGGCTGGGAGATAACGGGACATGTCTCTAACACAGACAGACAGTACAAATCTTTGTCATTGTTCTGTGGATATTTAGGCCTTTTCCTTTTCACTGCCGCTCATGGAAAAGCCTAAAGATGATGGTGTCGTCCAGTCAGTCCCAAACTTCAGTCTGGAGTAAAGTGTCCAGATCTGCCATCAACAGGTAACCGTCGTCCAAGAACAGGAGTCCACCCACCACCTCATCGACCCTGTGACCTTTCGTCCAGCTCTGGCCTAAAGACAGACTTTACATTTTTAGCTGCAGCTCTGGTAAAAAAAAGAAAACAGCAGCTGAATCATCAGTATGTTGTTTGTTCTGCTGTAATGATACTTGATGTAATGTACATCTCAGCCTCTGAGGGACGCTAGCAGAGTTTTGGACAGTTGTGGTGACGCTGGTGTTTATGAATGGCTGTTTGGGGCAGTGGATGTGTTTGGAATGTGTGTGTGTGTGTGTGTGTGGAGGAAAAGGTCAGTAGGCTTCCTTTGTTTTTCCTCTCCCCTCATCTTTTTCTTCTGTTCCCACGCCGCGGCAGTGATGAATCACAATCACGCGGGGTCACTTTGAACTTCAGTGCCAGGCGACCGGCCCTCTCGTCCCCTCTCTCAGATAGATGCATTTGATGACAAGCGGTGCTCCACTGCGTCTGCAACATGCCGCTCTGACATGTCATCGATGTCTGGCCGGCAGCCCGCCCCGTCGCATCATTCAACCACGGGGAGACGCGAGGCTGGGAGCGCCCTGATTGGTGGCTTTGTCCCCCGGGTGTAAAGGTCACAGCAGCGTTTTTTTAGAGCGGTGATAAGCTGCTGTTTGACCTTATCGCTGCAGCGGCTTAGACTGAGCTTTGTGACATATGATATGAAAGCTGCAGGGATGAAAGAGTCTCCTCAACACGTCAGACACCACAGCAACGTATACGTTACATCAGCTGCAGGTCCGAGGGGGTGGTAACTGTATGTACACTGCAGAAATCTGCACCTTTATACACACACAGTATATCAACTGAGCATTTACACAGAAAGTAACAAGGACACCAGAATAATCCAAATACACGTTCAATATGTTTCTTAGAAGCCTTGATGTTCCCTCTCTCACATTTTACCCATAATGCCAGGGTGGCTCGAGGGATGGCAGAGGCAGGATGGTTTGGTTCAGACAGTCATCAGTGCAGCTTTGCAGTAAAGATCACTTCACTCGTTCCCCATATCTGTCTCTTAAAAGACTAAACCCAGGTTGTAAGATGTATCAGAGGGACTGAAAGACAAAGACAAACAGGGACAGGGACATTTATGTCACACAAAATTACAGTTTGCTTATTTCATGGGGTTTTTTTCACCCACAGATGTCTAACAATGGCTCACGTGGGGACAGGGATTTGTTTTAAGACAAAAGGTTTGAGAACCACTTAACTAAACAAGAGCAGACTTCGAAACAGGGCCTTGTTCTGTTTGCTTTGTTTACAGCTCTCAGTTGTAAACAGGCTGAAAATGAACTGCATCAGTGAATCTGTGTACAGTTCCTATTGTTTCAGCTCTGCAGTTGTGAGAGTCGGTTGCAGGGCAGAGTGACCTTGTGACCTTGATTTGAAAAAACAATGAACTCTTCTCAGCCTGTTGCTGTGAATGTACAGTAGATTAGAATATCAGCGAAACCTTCCAAATGTAAGCAGAAACAACTACGACCCTCCTGCTTCGTGAGTGAGCTCCCTCTCATTCAGTCTGACACCTGGACTTTTATCAAAAGCCTCCAGTGACTTTTCATCTCGTCGGGACCTTGAGATGTAGAAACACAGAGGCGAACGTTGCTCCCACGTTTACTGTGAACCGTCGTGAACCCGGCTGAGCCACAGGTCTGGAAATAGGTGGAAGGTTGCTGGATTGAATCCAGCATCATCTGGGGAAACTGTCAGTGTACTTCAGATGTATCCCAGGCATTTAGCCACAAAGCCAGAGTCCACTGGGAGCCATACAATCCTTTTATCTTAATCAGCTCCTGATATTCACTGAGCAGTAGAGGATGGAAATATAATATTTTGAGCAATAAACTCTTATGAAGTTCTACTTAATGATGATTGGTTTTAACCTTTACTCTGTGCTTGATGCCCTGAGGTGCCAGGAACATGTTGGTGTGAACGTAGCTGACTGAAAATATGGACTGATGCACATTTTATTTTCCAGAATTCCAGAAATTAACTGAGAAAGAAGAAAAGAAATAAGATTTGCAGTGGAGTTTCGTACAGAGCTGGTTTTAGTTCAGGACGAGGATCAGGTTTAGGTGCTACAGCAGGCACAGGTATTTCATTCATTATGTTGTTGTTATGGACACCACTGGTCTCCTAAAGACCTGTTCAAAAAAAGTGAGTCAAAAAGTTCAGAAGGTCAAAAGTTATTGAAGAAGAAGTGATGAAGAACACGGCGTGTCATGTTCTGTTCTCAGTAAAAAGGGAAAAACATCCAATAAATCCTGAAGAAACCTGCTTCTTAACACAATAATCCAGCATTTTCAGGCTTTACGATGCTTTTAAATGTCATAAAGTACAGACACTCCTGCCCCATCTTTCATGTCTGGACAGCACTCAAGTCCACGTCCAAGGCTACGTGGGCAGGAGGTGGGGGTGTCCAAACAAGTCAAGGCGAGTAACCTGAGAGCGCTGACCTGGGAGATGGGCTGTATCGAAAGGGAGGGTGGGGGTCAGCCCGTATCAGGGGCGGGGTTATCGTTCCTGATCTCTGGACCTTTTCCAGCCCTCTCCACCTCTGTGTGACCCCGTGACCTCGCTGCAGCTCTTCATGTGCCGACTCTGTCCTCTGTGTGTGTGTGTGTGTGTGTGTGTGTGTGTTTGCAGAGTGCTTTTAGAAGCTCAGACGAGGTGTGTGAGCATGTGTGTGAACATCAGATAAGGACATCCAGGGTGTGTGTATATGTGTTTGTGGGTGAAGGGATTGGCAGTATGTGTGTGTGTGTGTTAGATAAGGCCATCCAGGCCGTGTGTGTGTGTGTGTGTGTGTGTGTGTGTGTGTGGTCAGAGGAAGGCCGTGTGTGTGATGGATGCTGCTTGGTGGATGGATGGTGTCCAGATCTTTAACGTGTTCTGTCCGTGGGATGAACAGTGTTCGGCACGACGCAGAGATTTCACGGACCATCGGTCTGAAAGTCTGAAAAGTAATTTCTTCCTCTGCAGCTTTCCAATCTGTCCATCCAGCCATTGTTGGGATATGTCCGTCTGGATCACACGGACTCTGCGATCTGTACTGCCATGCTGTGAGTGCATCGAAAACAGTTTAAAACCCCTCGATCATCTCAGAGTCAGCAGACACACACGTCTGAATCTGATGCCTCACGATGAAGAGAAACACTTAGACAAAGCTTAATACATTAAAAATACTTCACTGTTACAGCCTGACGAGCAAAACGTTCTTTTAAAGCTCCACTTCGGTTATTTCTTTGATGCACATTTGAACATTATCAGAGTATAAAAAGCTTGAGAGGCTATTAAAGTATAAAGTGAAGCTGTTCTCTGAGTGAATCAAAAGAAAAATAGCGAAACTGACCTCAGTCTCTTTAAGGTTAAGAGCTGAGCCGACACATGAAGAAAGAGCCGATGAGATTCCTCGGATTCTGTGTCCTTCCCCCGACACTGGATCTGCCTCCCACATCCTGTGTGTTTACACTGGATTTTTATGTCTTCTTATTCACCCTTTATGATCATTTTTACAGGAACAGAGACCTCTCCCTCTGCTTATTTTACCCACGACCCTCTGCGACCTCTCCTCATCGTGCAGGAGTTGGCCGGCGGAGGGCTGCCGGCGCTTCTACCGTGCCTCCCAGGAGGGTTGGCAAAGATTCACAGAGCAGCCTGTCAAAATGTTGATGCTAAACGTACAAATGTTCCGCTCCGAAGTGACTTTAAAAGGGAAACATGTGTTTGGGCCCAGGCAGAAATGATGAGGTGGCGTGGACATGCAGATGCACTCAGCTTCCCCCAAACGAGGATACAAACGTCCAAGATAAGAATGTCAAGTATTTTTTGGCCTTGGATGTTGTAAACCTCACACTGTAAACAGAGCAGGTTTCAGCGGGGCGTGTGGATGCCCGGGAGCTCCAGCTTTTGAGGACTGGATGCGGTTGACATTTTGCATTTTAAGCATTTAGCTGACGTTGTTATCCAGGTCAGCTCAGAGTGAGTGCAGGGTTCGATTACAATCCCAGCTGCAGAGCAAAGATACTGGAGTCCAAGCAGCGAGAATAGATGATGAGTGAGCAAGAACTTTTAAGAAAGGATTAAATGTTAATGGAGTTTTTTGTGGTCTCGAAGGAAGCGCAGGGGCAGAAGATCTGGAAAGTCACAAAGAAACTTCATTTTGACTGAGTTTAGCTTTTTTAAACTGATGTCGAGGCTCTGTGCTTAAAACAACACTGTAAAAATTTAATTCTTCTAAAGTTCTGGTCTGTAATCGAGTCCTTTAAGTCTTATTCTCTCGAAGCAAACGGGAAAAAAGTCACATTTCTGCAGTGCAGAGTATCTGTGGTTCAGATCTATCGAGGATGGAGATAAGCACACAGCCGTTGGAAAGGTCATTTTTCATTTCACTGGGAGGTTGAAGAGCACAGTCAGGGCCACTTGTCTCACTCGACTTCCCACTCAATCAAATCAGCATCAGTGGAGGAGTTTAGTGTTTAAGAGTTAACACGACGGTTTGAAGTGGGGAGGGGGAAGGCAGGAGCGACGCTAGCACTGAAGGACGCTGGGTTTAGCTTTGAGGTTTGGGCGTCAGGGTCTAAGAGAGGGGATTAAATGAAGGCCTGGGAGCCTTGTTGGGGGGTTGAGGTGGACTTGAGAGGTCCTGGTTCCCTCTTGACTGGCGGGCAGCTGCAGCAGGCATTCCTGCTGTTACAGCCCGTCATCCAGCACCTCTTAAAACCGGACGGGCCGATTGCAAGCGGCACGCCTGGGCCTCAGCCTCTGCTTTGCGCGGCTCGGCATGGAGAAGGACCGGCTTTTACCACGACTCACCCCATGGATCACTTTTAACAGCGCTGCTGACAGGGCTCTGGGCTACATGCAATTAGACCGCCAAGATCTGTGTAATGTGGCTGCTTCACTTTGTTAGCATCAGATCTGATGCTGAGGATTATCTGAGAAATGGAGTGAGGACACGGCAGCAGAGGAGAAGGTGTCTGTCCTTTCCACAGTTTTGACATCCCTGTGTTCCTAGAAGTGTTTTTGAGAGATGTCACTGTTTAAAAAAAAAAAAACTCCTGTCCTTCCTTATTTGATCCTTGGTGGTCGTGTGAATCAGCGCCGCGGCTTCTGTAGTGTGAAATGACTTTCAGCACACTTCCTGCTGACGCTCTGAAGCCGTTTGCAGGGAACTAACCTCAGCTCCACCAGCATTTACAGCTGGTCACTTGAATGTGGCAGCATGTGAAGTTATGTAAGTTTTCAGGCTGATGTAACTCTGAAACACTAAAGTGTGAATATCGATGTCGGTCACAAGCTTTTTAGGCAGTGAATGGGTTTTTTTCCTCATTGTAACAGCTCAGGAAACTGATCTTGTTTTAATGAGAGATTTTCATTTTGTTTAAAAACAAGAAAATAACACTGAATAATTACAAGAACAATCTGTCATAACCTGAAAAGCCTGGTACCAAGTAAAACAATTTCTGACAAAGACCACAAGGTCCTCTTTTCTGGGAATAAATCTGGCCTCTGCTTTACATCCGTTTACACAAGTATTTGCTGACTTTGTACTTTATTTTTTTGTGTCATTCACAAAAAAAAATATTTTTACTTTCTGTGGTTCTGAGATTTTCTCTCGGCTTAAGCAGTGATTTTTCTTTGGATTAAAGTGTCTGGGAAATACTTTTTCAAACGGAGGATTCTGGCTCGAAGGCTCGTCTGTTTCTGGTGTTCAGCTTTGGTTAGAGGGTTTGATGGTTTGGACAGACCGTCCAGCTGTGCCAGATAACCCACATCTTTTGTCTTGCACAGTCACAGCCAGCAGGTTTCCCACATTGCTCCACACAGAGCTGGATCACACAGCTCAGCGGCAGGATTTACTGCGTGTCTCCGCAAACTGTAACATTTCCAGGGGATTTAAGCTGCTAATCAGTGTTTATGCTGCGCTGAAATGGAGCCGGTCCAGGGTAATAAAACACCAGAGTTTCAGGTCCGAGCTGCACAGTCAGAGTCTAGACTTTCTCAAAGCCTAATGGGATTCGCCCAGATTTACGTGGACTAAGCCTGCGGGGCAGAGTTTGAGGCACCGTGGCCTGAACTGACACCACGCCCAACCAGAAATGTGGAAGTAAAGATCAAACTAAACCACAGACTTGGGCCTGAGTGTGTTTCTGACGTGAAAAGCCTCAAACAAGATCTTTGATCTGTGCTGGATGAAGGCAGGAAGCTTTTCAAACCAATCAACCATTAATTAACTCATCAACAGAAAGTAAACATGATCACGTGATCTTTATGGAGCAGCAGCTGTCACTGTCTGTGTCACCCAGACCTCCTCCATACACGGACGACTCTGTCACTCCATACTAACGTCACATGACTTCTCTCCTTCTTTCTCCTCCATCCTCCTCAGCATCATCATCACCATCCTCCATTCCTTCCTTTCCTCCTCCTCGCCTCCTCTTATCTCTTGCAGGAGAAACCTGCACGAGCTCTGATCTGTGACATCATCGATATTGATCATTACTTCCTGTCATCAATCTGTAAATGTTTTTAAGAAACAGTAAAAACTGTGATTAGTGTTAAAGTGGTGATACTCTGTGATTTGACTCCAGCTTCTGTCACAGTTTGTTTACAGACGTTAATGCTGCTTTTTTTAATAAAGCACTAAATAGAGCGTGTATCAGCCAAACACGGTGGTGGCATACACGCTGAATTTATTTATTTATGTTTCCCTGCATGAGATGATTCCCCGAAGGCATTAGAGGTTTTATTAGAGCACAATGCTGCTGCAGTATAATTATAATAATCAGAGCGGGACTGAAATGTCCAACTTTACCTGAGCCGAAGGTGATGTCTCCGCATGCCTCGTTTTGTCCGAGCACCAGCCCAGAACTCGGAGGTGTTCAGTTTACAATCTTTGTTTGAACTTGAGAAATTACATTAAAAAAAAGTATAATCAATAAAAAAATTGAGTATAATCAACAAAAAACAAAGGAAGGGGGGGGGATTGGGTGATGTGTTTGTGAAGGGTAGGGGGCAAAAGGAGGGGCTAGTCGCGGGGGGGGGGGGGGGGGGGGGCTTTTCCTTTGATGAATTCGTCCAGGGGTCAAGTTCATGAGGTTGGCGTGCGTAGAAATCCGCGAGGCTTATCTCTCTAAAGAGTCCAGTGAGACAATGCAGATAGAGACGAGGAGGGAGGAGGGGAGGGGGCACTATGTGTCCATCTGGCAGGAGGAGGGAGGTGGGGCAGAGAGGAAGTGGAGGAAAGAGGAAGGAGAAAGGAGAAGGTGAGGGAGGAGTGAGGGAAAGGTGAGAAAGAAGGGGTAGGAAGGAACAGAGTGAGAAAGAAAGGTTGGAGGAGAGAGAGGAAGAGGGGGAGACAGGAAGGAGTGAAGTAGGGAGTAAAGGAAGGAAGGAGGTGAGAAAGGGAAAGATGCTGGGAGACATACGAGGAAGGAAGGAAGGAAAGAAGGAGAGAAAGTTCCAAAGTGGAAAAAGACAGATGGAAGTTTGTTGTTCAGGTCGTCCTGATTCTTTGTTCTGTGATCAGAGTAAAGGTCAAACATTGGATCTGCTCTCGACTCGTTCTGATGATGATGAAGATGATGATGATGATGATGATGATTTGGACGTAACATTCTGGTAGATTTATTGTTTCATGGTGAATTTGGTGAATCTTGGTTTATCAGCAACAATAATTCCTAAACGGTTGGAATAAAACAGGGTGATGAGGCTGATGTGTCACAGCAGCTCGCTGCTGACGCAGCGTGTCCACACAGTAAACACTTACAGTCAATCTTTCTCATCAACTCTGTTGCTCAATGACTGGATATTTTTTAGTGCGTCACAGTTGTGTGGTAACTGGGTTGTGTAGTTTTCCTCTCGGCTTTAATGAATGGACCTGTGCTGGGGTCGGTTTATTTGCCGTGTGGCAGACGTGTTGAAACGCGTTTACTCACGTTTGTAAGTGTTGCACAAATTCCCAGCTGCTGATCGAGCGGCTGCGTCATCCTGCTGATGAGGCCTCAAAAATCAAAGCTCCTGATTCTGATTGAATAATAAAGCACCTTGGACATCTTACCTTAACTGATGTGCAAAGAATGAAACAGGTTGATGAAAAGTCCATTTAAATGTTAAACTTTTAACGCTTCTCATTTTGTGATTGCTGGAATGTTTCTGCAGTTCGAGTTTATTCATGTCAAACGGCCGATGGAGCAGCTTCACAAACGTTAGCTGCAGCTAACAACATGCACCGCGTGTGTTTCTGATCTCAGGAATCGCAGGGAAATCGTTCCATGCTTTGCCTCTGCTGTGTCTCCCTCTTCCTCTTGTCTCTGTAAACTCATGAACAGGAGTTTTTCACTCAGGGCAAATTATTCCCGCCTCGCACAGAATCACTTTGGTTTTTGTTGCGGTGTAGGAGAAAAAGGTCACGCGGTGCCCGGCTCATGAGGATCATGAGTCAAGCCTCATCCGTCACTTTTTGTTTTCATCTTTTTGCTTCCTGTTTGCACGTGAAGTTGTTTATTGTTGACGTGTTTTGGAGGCTCTTCCTCTGCTTTCACGGCCGTTTCAGACAGATCAGAGCAGTGAGAGTGAGGAGACAGAAAAACCCGTCGGTGTCTGTGAGAGAGCAGATGATCCTTTTTATGTTGAGGAGAAAACTACAGCTCTGTTTAAGGCCGAACGCTAACAGAGTCCAGCTGTGTCGCTCACACAGCCGCACAGTGTTACAGACAAAGTGAGTCTTCGTGATCACATCACTTCGTCTGAGTCTGTCGCCCTCCTCGTCTCGCTCTCTGCTCCGGCACGACAGTTGACCTTCGCAGGAAGTACACCACAGCTGACTGACCTGATCACAGGTTCCTCATCTGTTTGAATTATGGCAAGAGGTTCTTTATGGTCCATTGTTCTTCACCTCTCCAACCACGTGTGTTTGGTTTGGTGAGTCCTTCAAAGGCCTGTAACATTTCATTTAAATCTCATTTATCAATGATCCCAAACCAAGTTTTTCCTGCTGAACAGTTTTTCTTATTTTACTTATAATTTCACTGAGATCGATTCGCTCTTTCCTCCAAATGTACAAAAAGATGCACAACACATTTAAACTCATTGTTCAGCCGTGAAATAACGTCAGCTTGGACCTGGATAACTCACACAGGGAGTGTGGAGGAGCAGAGAGAGGTCACTCAGACTTTATTTTCTGTGTGTTTGTCTTTGTGGACACTGAGGCGGGAAGGCTCATATGGGACCCAATCCGTGGCCGTCCAGGACACGTGGTCCCAGATCCGAGGGCCTTCACCGCCACACCATGTCTGAGCTTTCAAAGAGGACTTTTGATGAGGGAGTGACGGTTTTGATGGTGCGGGGGTGGGGCGGTGTTGTGGTGGGGTGAGCGTGCTTCAAACATGTGGCGAACGTGTGGCTTGAACTCTTTCTGAACCCCCCTCGCCACCGTGGCACTGCATGGGAGTCATTAGCAAATGTTCAGAGAGGCGGCGAGAGGGTGTTTACGTGGCTGGCGTGCAGTTGAACGCTGCGGTGCTGAACGAAGCCGTGTCTGAACATGGACAGAACATGAGGGTTTTGGCTACATCAAAGACATCCCGGCGGTTTAGACTTTGTTTTCCCGTCGTTCTGAGGCTGATGGGTGCACCCTGTGGCTGCGGGAGCAACAGCTGCAAACAACCAGTCTGAAATCAAATGACTCTTCAAGTTTGAAGGGGCATTTATTTAAAAGGCTTAAAGGGCGATTCCCCCTTTTTACAACTTGGCTCTTATTTTGCGAGTTTTGACCAGTGTCCCTGTTGTTTTCTGCTCTTTGATTTGTCAGGGTGGGGTCTGATGGGATACAGTCTACAAAAAAACTCTACCATCATCTCTGTAAAAACCACATTCACTTCAGAAGGATTCAGGAATTCTGGAATGATAAATACAAAACATACAAAATTAAAACCAGCTTTTTACAAAATACACAGTCTGCGAGTTGAGAATCTGATCCAGTGGACTCGTTAACAGGGGTTCCTGTTCTGAGGCTTCGATCCGAATCAAACCTTGACAAAGCAGAACGTAGGTTAAGGCTGTTTTTCCCCCGAGCCGCTCGGTTTCCTCCCCCGATGGGCTTCCTTTTGTTTTCATTTGTGCTGTGAATCGATTTACGCTAATCAGCTAATGAATCGTTTAATCCACCAACAGATTACAGGAGCCGGGGAGGCGGGCGGGCAGCAGCCGCTGTCAGCGCTCCATCACAGTCCCACTTCACTCTGACGGAGCTGGTGACTCACTCACCTGCGGCTTCCACAGCATCGAGCGCAGTTAATTCCAAACGGGGCGAGTCAAACAAACCGCGGTGCTGCTCGCTGCCAGACATCACTCAGCACGAGTAAAAATGATTCACGGGCGGAATCATAACTCCTGCCCCGGGCTGTGCGATATGAAACCCTGCTATAATCGTCCTGTAGTGCAGACAGCTGGCACGTCTGATCCCCACAGATTGGTTTTAGTGGCACAAATAAAGCTGATTAGCACCAAGTCGCTAGTCCCACTAACCTGTCACAGACACCTTGGGATGCCTGATGAGTGTGTGTGTGTGTGTGTGTGTGCATCTACAGAAAATACCCATCATGTTTTGATGATGAAGAGTGTCAGCACGTCTCCTCTTTATTCTCCTCAGACCTGCAGTGCATCACTGTACACGGCAGGACGGACATGGACGTACAGAAACAATGCAGAGGCTTCCACATGTTGGACAGCACTTTCTGTTGAATAAAAACGTCCATACTTTAACAGTAGGAAAAGCTGCCACAGGAATCACACTCTCTTCATTAGTTAGCTCTTGACCAGTGACGTCTCAGTGGGACGTCATGGGACTGGACTGTCTCCTCGTCCAGATGCTTGCAGTGCAGGTGCTCTCACCATCTCGGACTGCTCAATATTTAATGCTGCTGCCTCTCTCAAATGTCAGAGGGCCTCCTTCAGCACCACAGGCCAACCTGTGAAAATAAACATCCGCTTTTTCAGTAAAGCTGCTTTTGTCCGACTCTACTATCGAGTGTCCTGTTGTAGAAAATCCCTGTTTGACTGATGTGCGGTGCTCTGTGTGTGTTATTGTAAAGGATTTAGAGAAAGAGGGGAGGGTTGATGAAAAGTAGAGGAGGTCTTTGAAGATGCTGTCGTCTGAAATCTGCTGACGTTTATGGACACATCAGTTATGTCTTTTGGTTTTAACTCCCAGAGGAGGATGGAGCATCAGACACAGGGGTCACAGGGAGCACATGTCCAGCTTTAAACCCTAACTCAGTCCTGTAAGTGATGTGTCCAGTGGGTGTGCAGCTCTTGATGAGATTTAAGTGGGAAAAATCGAACACAAATACTGAAGCTAAGGGTGAGAAAGCAGTGAAGTGTTTTTAGAACAGAGTCGAGTTTAATATTTGTCATTTTTTAAACATCTTGCTGTGGTTTGAGGTCCTGTTTGTCTCAAAGGGGCGAACATCACTTTGACATTTCTAGAGTTGAAGGTTCAGTTCTCTCACTTCCTCTTTGTGTCAGGAAGCCGCCACACGTATGAAAAAAATGCAACAAGTTGAGGGGAGAGGAGTAATTTCATCTCACAGGCAGAAAAAAGACTCAATAAAAGATGAAATTATTTAAGGCAGACATTTTCTGAAGTGCACCAGTGCTCTAAAGTGGCATTTTAATGTTGTGGCCTCGTGGTTACACAAGTGCATCTCAGCCACATCTGAAGCGTTGTGTGGACGGCTCGGCATGTATTTACAATGATCAAATTACAGGGTTGGACGTTTTCGCAGTGATCTTTTGGGGCGACATACACAATGTCCTAATCCGCCTTTGAAAACCTCCACAGACAGAGGGAATATTGCCTGAGAAATTCTTAAGTGATTCAAATATTTTTTGAGCTATGACTGGAGCGCGCTCACTGACCCTGTGTCATGTTTCGTCCTCTGCTCATGTTCAAAAAGGCCTCAAGAAAGAAAGTTTGTCCTCAAACTAAACACAGTGAAAAGGCAGGTATCTGGTGTCCTCACTTAAAAGGTGAAAATCAACCTCTGTGCCTTCAACAGAGCTCTCCATTGTCTGACGGTTTACAAAAGCCACCTTGCCTAAGATAGAGTTTAAAGCAGCCAGTCCAGATTAAGTTTCGATGTATCTGCCGCGCTGTTGCCAAGTTTTCAATTGTGTTTCACGTTGGTTTTCAGAATGAACAAAGCCCGCCACAGTTGAACTGTAGGTTAAGAAGAGAGCGGAAGGGAACTGCAGAGATGTACAGTGAGATATTTTCGTCGCATTCTTCAGGACTATGAAAGTAATCTCAGATCAAAGCCGCACAAAAGTGACTGTTTGGTGTGTTCTGTGGTTCTGGCAGCCCCCCACCTCCCGCAACCACCACCCACATCCCCTCAATGACTAGTGACGTGGAACAGCGAGGACTTAAGCAGGACTTCGTGCTCAAGTCTTCTGTTGTAGCAGAAAGATGCAGTAAGACGTGTTTCTGAGGCTCAGTTCCTGTGACCATCAAATATTCATTTCATGTATGGTTTCATAGTTTTAATCTGTTCTACAGTCAAAGGTTTAATCCCAGTTGTAGTAAAATAAAGTCAGATGTTAAGGTTTTCTTTTCGCTGGTCCAAAGGTCAGTTAATGCCACAGCTTCAGTGTTTCTGCTGCCGCAGGTTTCAGTTTTAATCTCAAACCTTTGAATGTTTATTATCTTGTTCTCTCCCTTTTGGTTTGGTCGGGACAGACTGTCATTCTGACACAAAGACCACTAATGCTAATCAGGACTTTACTGGTCTTGATGGGTCGTGAATGAATGAATTCCTTGATAGATGATTACTCTGTGATAAGATTTTAATGGCTTAATCTTGTAGCTATTAATCTGGTAAGAAGCGTCTTTGTGCTGATTTGATCAGCAGGACCGCCTCTGGGACGCATCACTTTAATTAATCCCCCGGTGTTGTCCTGCAGCCATATGACTGCAGAAGCAGTGTCCGAGGACGTCCTCAGCACGTCACTGTCCCGCCCCTGATGGTGCTGCTCTCCACCACAGACAGATCTTATACTTCTTATTCTCTGTAATTAAAGAACATGATCCAGTGGGACCATCTGTTTATTCATTTATTTATTTATTGTTTATTTTCTCAAAAACACAAGAAAAGACACGAGGGGCTTCACAGAATAATAAAGTGGGTAGTGAATATGTATATTATAGTGCAGTTAATAGTACTTTGTGCAGTAGCAGTAGTAGTGTTAGCAGTGGAAATAGTAGTAATAGTAGAAGAAGTGGTCAGTTAGTAGCAGAGGGAGTAGTATTAGTTGTAGTAGCTGTTTTCCTTTGTTTAAGTCAACTTTCCATTTATTGATTCATATTCATCGTAACAGTAAAAGTTAATCATAGAAAGATAAAATGGTTGGAATAATAAAATAGAACTTAGCAGCAGTTGTATCATGTGATTCTTTCCCTTCATAGTCTCGGTGTCACACAGAGCCATGATCCATGTTCTCACTGATGTCCAGCAGCACTGAGCAGAGACCAATGCTCACTCGTGTCCTCGCTTCAAAGATCTGTCTTTGTCTTTATTTCTCAAACTGTACACAGAAGTTTGTCCCTCCTCAGGCACCCATACCTCGTTGCTCCATCCCAGAGAAGAAGTGATGGCCCGGTTTGAGTCAGGAGCCACAGTTTGGGAAACTGATCTGATCTGTTAGATGCTGGACTGTGCAGCAATCTGGGCCACGGCATTAACCGCAGGAAGGATTATCCGTATTCAACGACGCTTATGCTTTCACATGTGACAACAACCAGCACAAGCAAACAAACAAACAAACAAACAATGCATGCAGACAAGATTAAATCCCCCGTCTGTATTTAACGTACAGCACAGACTTAGAGCTCTGCTCTCTGCCCGTGGAAGACGCTAACTGATCACCGAGGGATTTATCTGAAAATGAAACCAAAGCACATCCCAGCTCTAAACTTTTAGGCCTGTGAGAGACGTGTAGTAAAGTTTCTGGAATTAGAAACGGTTTGTTGTGTGTTTTGAGTCACTAAAAAGATGAAAAGTTAGTGAATTTGTTAGAATAGTTTATTAATTTCCTCCTGAAAAGAGAAGAATAGTTTAGGAGCCAGACGTCAGAAGATTACAGGAATAATTTGGGATAAAATTAATATGATTAAAATTGTAATTTTAGGTTGAAGGCAAAATCATAAAAGCAGTAATACATTTGATTAAAATCTTAATTTTGGCTTCACATCATAAGACTGATGACAGAGTGTTAAAGGTGGAAATATGAAGTTAGAATTTCAGATTAAAGTCATCATTTTTAATCTGAGTCTAATTTTTGGCCTAAAACTAAAAAGATTAAATCCATAATATTCTGAAAACAAATTGGACTAAATTCATCTCACAGCTGAAACTTGACTTTTGAGATGATCTTACTGATGTTCCCAGTTTTTTCTGCATGTTTTAATCCATAAAATCTAAATCTTCCTACTTTTTTTAGGAAAGTTCCACAGACAGACGCGGTTTCAGTCAACAGCTGATAACTTGACAGAAATGAAAGCCTTTAACTCGTCACTGTGATGAGTTATGTTCAGTTCGCGTTGAATGTGCTGTCATACTGAGATGAACTGAGAGTTTGTGTGTGGACGAGAAAATCCGTCTGAAACCACGTGAAAGTGCAACTTAAATAACGAAGCTGCTGCTTGCAGACATTGACATTGCGTTGACTTTGTGTAGGCTTTAAATGTACAGAGGATGTGTAGTGCTCTGTTGAAATGTGTGTGTGTGTGGGTGGGTGTGTGTCGTCCCCTCCTCTCCACGGTGAGATAAAGACCCCTTCGTGCAGAGCGAGTCGCCTCAGGCCCGACAAAAGCCTCTAATGCAGATTTAGATTTTCAATCCTGTGCCACAATTCTGTTCGCTTTGACAGGTCAACAAGCATCCAGCAATCTGTTCGCCCCGCCAAGATTTGTTTTTCCTCGACTTAAATCACTCATTACCTCGGAGGGAGGAGGAGAAGGACAAGGAGGAGGACGAGGATGTGGAAGGAGGAGAAGGATGGAGAGGAGATGAGGGTGAATAAAAGCACAAGAAAAGAAGGAGGAAGGCGTAAGATAGAGGAGAAGAAAGATAAGGTGGAGGAGAAACAGGAGGTTATCTGAGCAGAAAAGGGAGGTGGAAGTGGGAGGATAGAGGTGAAGGAGGGAGGAGGAAGGAGAGGCCGAGGAGGAGATGAGTAAAATCCTAATTACAGGTTGGAAAAGCCTGGAAGCGGAGCAGAAAAGTGCCCAGCTTAGGGGCCTCTTGTTTGTTGTGGTAATTATTGCAGCCTGCAGACTGTAACTAATCCATAATGCTCCTAACGCAGCACAAGCCGCTTTTTAGGAGATCTTTAACCAACGCACGGCCGTGTTACTGTCCTGTAATCAGCAGGTTGTCAGTTTGATTCCCAACATGCACACACACAGTGCTCTGTACATAAGGGAACCTGGATTTGGACAAAATTCAGTCAAAACTCTGAGCTAAAAGAGGCTTAAAGGAGCTGCAGGGCTGGTGACAGTCGTCTGTGGGCTCAGCTCCGTGACTCTTTCCTGTTACATGCAGTCATTTGATCCAGTGTTAGTCATTAGTGTCATTTAAACCTGTAGAATCACAAACTTAGTTTAAACAGAAGTTTTAGATTGTTAAGGGCCACAGTTCATCGTGTCCATAAGAGCCTCAAGTGCACTTCCTGCCTTATTTCCAGACATGATAACAATGAAGGTAAAAAAGAAATAAATAAACAAACACATGGGGTGGACGCCTGTGTTCAGTCAGACGGCCTAACTGCTCTGGGATCAGGACAAAACCTTAAATGATGTAAAGGACGTGTGTTGTTTAACAGGACGGAGGTGGAGCTTCCTCTGTTGTTGGAAACATGGCGGCTAATCGTTTGGTTTCATCACACACGGTAGACAGACAGACCTGCGCCACACACGCGGCCTTAAGCTCGGACAGGAGCCTCTGTGTGGAGTAAAGTCTCGGCCCTCACCTCCTGATCTCACACCGGAGCAGGAATGAAAAGCGTTAGAGCTGCTTAAGCCCCGGAGACCTCCATCAGAGCTGGACTGTGCTGTAGCTCCCTGCAGGTGATGAAGATGGTGGACGTTTTTTAATGGACGACTAGTGATTCTCCTCCTCTGTCCTCTGTCCTGACCTGTGAGCGATCTGCTGTTGGCTTGTGTGCGCTGATGATCCCTTTTTTCTGCTTGTGGAGTTCATTTCAAAGAAGAGGCGAGCTCGGACTGTCTGACCTGTTCTGGCCTCTGCTGGAGACATTACGCAAGTCTGACTCTGTGACTCTGTTATTTTTCCTTTTCTCTCTAACCTGAAATGCCTGAGTGTTATGAATGAAAATGAGATTATGGCATCGCTGAGCCGGCGCTCCCTAAGCTCCCCGGTTCCCTCCCTTTTCTGCTCGGACCCGAGAGGCCCCGCGGAGCCCCTGCCATTCCCACCTGGGGAGAACAATATCCTAAGATCATCTTAGTGTGCTTCCCAAAGGCTTTGGCTAACAGATGGTTCTTCAAATCCCCTGGTTTCCTCCCAGCTTGAACATGTGTTTGTGTGATCCTGCCCTAAAAAAACCCCACAAGAATAGGAGATGTGTTTTGGTCACTTACATCCCACCGTTGTGTATTCACTTCCTGACAGTCCCAGTCTGGTTTTGTGGTTGAGTGAGACGAGGACACAATTACAGGCAGACACTCAGTGATGAACATTTTTTAGGTGAAAAAAAAAGGGCACTGATTTTCTTCTTGTCCATGAATTGACAACAAAGAAGCAGCGGCTGGTGACAAATTTGCATTCAGTCGTCAGAATATCCTCCGTCACCTCTGAGCCTGGATCAAACACTGCGGTTTCATGGTTTGTGACTCGGAAAGACCATCGGTCTTTAAGAAATGGGGGGACTCGAAACCCGCCTGTCTTTTCTCATCTCTTCAAAAAAGAAAACTGACAACAAAGACAAATAAAACTGATGCCAGATTCTTCTTCTTCTCTTGGCTCATCAGTCAGCTCAGAGGAGAGTCATGCATAATCACACATCACGTCCATTGTTTGTGCGCTTGCGGTTCATAATATCATATTTTGAACCGGCTGCCAAGTTCTCCCCCTCGGCCGTGGCCTCCGGTCCTGATCATTGAAACTGCCGGCCTGGAGGAATTTGACTTTGTCTGCCCAGTTTCCCACAGTTCACTTCTGCTCACGCAGCTTATTGTAGTGTTTGTTTGTTGCTGTGCTTCGGTCTGTGTTAATGGGCATTTGGCAGCTGTTTACTACAGAACTGCTTTAATTGGAAACTGTTGCAAGTAAATTAAATCTTACAATAGAGAATTAAAAGCTTCCCACTGAAAACACGTGATGAAGCCAGTCAGATCTGTATCAGAGGCTGAACACCTAAATTCCTCTCTGACAGTTTGCAGCTATTTTTCTAAGATCTGAGATTATGATCAAAAGCTCCTGAGCAGCTGCAGCATTGACCTTTAGGTGAGAACGAAATACGGCTCCCGTGGTCAAGAATGACCTTTCATCAATACCAAGACGTTCTTAAAGGGCCTCAGGGGGGAGTGTAGTGCAGCACGGACAGCAGTCAGTGTTCCAGCTCAGTCCACAGGTGAAGCCAGGAACAACAGTTCTTAAATTACTCTCTGACACACTCCGCTGTTTTCATTTTGCTGAATTATAAGCAGTTTGTTTACAGCAGGAACATTTGAAACGAGCTGATTAAACTGAACCTGAGCTCACAGCTTCCTTATCATCCACGCTGCCTGGGAACCGTCTGAATGGCGTGTGTGTGTGCGTGTGTGTGTGCACGTGTGTGTGTGTGCGTGTGCATGCGTGTGTGCCTAATGAGCAGTGATGAGGGAGAAAACACGGCAGGTTGTTGATGATAATGACGACGTCTCCGTCAGTGAATAGCAGCATTGTTCCTGCTGCCGACTCCAGAGGTAAAAGTTGGCATTGTGCGTTTTTCCAGGTCAGTTCATACATATTTACCAAAAAGGTTTAGTGAAACAAAGGCACATGATTATTTGCTCGCCATCACCGGCTTAATAGACTAATTGTGTTCGGGTGTTGGGTGTGTGGTGATGAGCCCCTCCCCCGCAGCCCTCCCACCTTCTGCAGCCAATTATTTCATTATGAGCCCAGAGGAACGCCTCCACCCGGGCCGCACGCTGCTCCTCCACGTCATTCTCACCTGTCATTTCACAAAAAACCTGGAAAGCTGCATCTTCACTTGAGTTTTCCAGCTTCAATCTCAAGTTGTTGCTGCGCTGTAGTATTAGAATGTAGTATCTGAAAGCAAAGTAATTGAAGTTATAGATGATATAACAATAGCTCATACCTGAGTCTCGTCCTGAATCTGGTGTTATGAAATGGACAGGTGGAGCGTGGCGGCGCTGTCAGCGGAGCGCGGTCACAGCCTCGTCCGCCTGTATCTGTTATCATGGCCGCGTATGAAAAGCGATACAGTGAAATCATCAGCGTGAAGGGAAAGGCGTCGCAGGTGTTCTGTCATCCCTGACGAGGCACCGACACCCTGCTCATCTTTTCAGCAGCACCTGTCAGAGTGACCGGGCCTTTTCAAAAGCCTGCGCCGCCCCTCCGACATCCCAACAACAGCTATTGTTTATCACGGCCCACCTATTCAACGCAGGGTACGGGAGCTGTCATCAATAAAAGCTCGCTGTCAGCTGGCGTGGCCCTCAGTCCCCTCCACCACTTCCTCCTGAGGCAGGAAGGAACATCAAGGCATGAGAGACTGAAAGTCCCTCATGCTGCTGTACACAGCTGCAGTAAGCACAGCAGCACGTCAGCCTGGATGATTAGGACAGAAGGTTCGGCGAATAACTTAATCACTTAACCGACAACGTTATTATTACAAAAAGAAACGAGGCCAAAGCTGCGACAATTAACCGCCGAGTTAGATGAAACCAGAATGGTCCTTTAAGTCTTCAACCACGGCAGCAGAGGCCAACAAAGACATGTTATATTTCCTCTGAAAGCTGCTAAGAACGGGCCAACATGTTGCACTTGGCGGAGCTTCGTGTCCACAGAGACAGAAATTTGTTTTCCACAGCGCCGGCCGCACGACTTGAGTGCGGCCTTTTGTGCGCCGTGCTGCGCATCATCCAAAAAGGCTTAAGCTGTCAAAAAACGTTATATCTCTAAGAGAAGTTGGCCTGCGCTCCGGTTGCTTTTTGTGAATATCCATGGCCAGTGCCAGGGAGCGCCGCGCCGGGAGTGCTGAGAGTGCATGCGCCAGTAATTAGATGCAGTTTATTGTCCGCACAGGGTCAGTGGAGTGAGATTTGGGGCTTTACTGCTGCTTGAACGCGCCGATTCACTGCTGACGTTGATAGGAACACAGCAGGGGGCCTCTCCAATGACGTGTGTGTGTGTGTGCGCGCGTGCGCAGGAGTACATTAAAAGAAAGACGTCCAACACACACACACACATCGTTACACAGATACATGCATGCACACACACATTATTGTGCTCCCAGTCATGCGATGTCCCATCTCACAGCATCACAGCAGGGGCCTGTGACATCCTCCGCTCCCCACAAAGCTCTACTCCCTATTTTGTGTGTGTGTGTGTGTGTGTGTGTGTGTATTTCTATACCCAACACAGGGAGGAAGCACCAGAGTGTATAGTATGCATGTGTGTGTGTGTGTGTGTGTGTGCTAATGCCCCATGGATGTGCCATGAGGGAGCCTGTACAGACCGAGTGAATACATACTGTGTGTGTACGTGTGTGTGTGTGTGTGTATGAACGTATGAATGTGTTACTGCACTCAGTTTCTTCATCCCCTCAAAGCACGACCTGCGTGGAGCTCATTAGTGTCCTCGCGTAGCCTCGCCCTCCTCTTCCTCCTCCTCCTCCTCCTCCACCTCTCCTCCCTGTGACATCACGGCCTGGAGGAGGATGTGGGACCGGCAGCGGTGACGACAGCGGCAGCTCGTTCAGCATCTGCCAGCGCTCTCCGCGCAGACACACGCCTGCTCTGTGAGCCTGGGAACAGCCTGCTCGTGTGCTGTGGCTGGCTCGCCGTCACACTCCGCAGCTGTGAGTCCTTGTCGACGGCAGCAGGTCAGCAGCTGCTGCCGTCCTTCTTGTGTCCTCACGGTGTTGACGGCCCAGCATGCATCGTTTTAGTTACATGAATGAGTTGTAAGAAAATAGACCTGAAGCCTGAAAAGTCCCTTCAGGTACGGTGGAGTAAAGGCGAGCCATTACTCGGCTGGTGCGGACAGTTCTGTTGAGCTTTTGTTGTGTCAGCAAACATCCCAGAATAAAACGTGTTTTGGGGACGTGTGTCCTCTGGCAGCTGTAGGAATTAAGACTCTTGTCAAACGGGAGTGAAGGAGGAAGTCAGGTGACATAATTATTGAGACAGTAAGATGTCTGACGTTAACAAGAGAGACCACTGTTCACTTCCGGTTTCATACCAGCACTAACTTCCCTAAAGTTCCCGGTTCTTACCATAAACCAAACCACAGTCAGTCAGCAACACAAACCCAACCTTAACTGTGACGTCGTCACATCATATCGATGGAATTTTCCGGCAGTGAGATGTAACACAAACATTTTAGTCCCTCAGTGAAATGAGCAGTAATTCCTCCAAATGACGAAACACGTAGTTCGTCCATTTTCTCTCCAACACGTTTGTTGATCTGACTCCTGATGCCTGAGGAGTATTTTCCCTCTGTTCCTGCCTCGTGTCATCAGAGATCAAACGGCCGCACCGAGACGATCCAGGACGGTCTCTTGTTCTTCTCTTATTGTCGCCCTGGTTGCACGCTTGTTTATTACATTGTTCGCCCAATCGCTTATGGAAATTGTTATTTTCCAAACACAATGATGAGCAGTGTTGAGTGAAAGGAGCGCTCAGTGCCAAAGCAGTAACGGTGAAAGAAGTGATTTTTAAGTGCATCTATTCTGCCCCCTCCACCCTCTCCACCCCCTACCCCCCCTCCACCCATCTCCTTTTGCCCTCTCACCAAACTGTCACCACTGCATGCCTGCCAATTCTTTCTTTCTCCATTTCTCTAATAAATCAGCAGATAACAGCCGTGACCGCTGCCCATTGTTTTGCCTGGGTAAACAGTTTAAAATGAATTTTAACCGGCCTGGCCTGGGAATACATTTCACATTATGAATGTCAGCTTTGTACAACGGGTTCTTTTGCATCCTAAAAAAAAAAAAAAAAAAAAAAAGAGGATAGTGGATCGGAGTGTGATGCCAAAGAAGTCCCGGGCAATCAAGTCCTCTCGCTGAGCCTGTAGGCCAGACAAAAGCCTCCACACAATCCCGCAGGCGTTAGCTATGCATGCTTTCCAGTTGCCGTGGTTAGGACGGGTCGATTCGGGGAGGGGGGGGGCGTACATGAGGAACGAGGTGTGAGTCTCTCTCTGAGTCTCCGGTTGGACTGAACTGATGTGTTTCTACGTGAAGCTGACTCATATTTGCATTCTTTGTTTGAACAGAAGGAAAGTAGACAGACAGTCTGACTTCAGACCCGAGCTGATCCTGGGTCTGTGCCTCTGACCCACTGACTCAGTGTTTGATCGATGAGTTTTCATTCTTTCTTTCTTGTTTTGACGGATGCTGCTTCAGTTTGGACACAGATGATCCGACCTCTGCGCTCTGTTACAGAGGCAGTACAGTCCATACGGTCCAAAGCTCAGATATGTATATGGTCTCTTTGTAAAGCCAGTAAACATTTTCCCAGACCTGCATGTATGGGTGAGCTGATATCAGACCTGATGAAATGCCTCTCAGTCGCTGGCTCGCTATCCAGCTGTGTGGCAGCAGGTAACTGGTCGTACTGAGTCATATCCGTGCAGGTGTACAGAACTGTTCACCTGTACCCTTAAACTGCAGGTAGCCACAGAAACAATGCTGGTGACTTGTGTCATGTGACCAGTTGATCATTGATCTCACCCAAACTGACTGCAGACACACAGCTGAGGATGTTTCTGTGATGATGCAGCTCCTGAAGCCTCTGTGTTTAAAAAAAATCAAACATGCTTTCGATGGAAAAACAGAAAAACAACAGTGATGTTTTAAACTTCGTGGTGTTGGAGAGAAACTCCTTTGATAATTTGCAGCCTCATGTTTCCTCTGGTTCAGATCTGTGGTTTCTGTTTGTTCCTCAGCGTAAAGTCAGAGTTCAGCGGAGGGCTGGGTCGCCTGCTGTGCCATTTATTTTTGTCAAATTGTACTAATTGTGATGTTTGTGCAGCCTATATGATAATTCTGCTTTCCAGAACAATACAGCTAATAGCGGGTGTAGAGGGGTCATGGGAAAAGCACAGTCTGCCAATTAGTGTGTTAGCGCTGATTAACCCTCTGTTTTCCACACCGCAAACGGCAAAAGAATCTGTGAAGGGGCCACAACAGGAGAGTCTGAATGGTGAGTCTTACTCTCAGTGCTCAGACATATGTTCCTGAAGAAACCTATGCATTAAACGTCATTAGGTGAGGCCTTTGAGACAATGTCACCCGATAAAAGAGAGGGCGTTTTGGGTGCAGTAAACTTCTAAACCCCTCGTTTGTCAAGCGTCCCATAAGAGAGATAGATTATCTATTCATTGGACTCTTTATGGCTCTCTTTCATGTCTTGTTTGCCCACATTAAAGCTCAGCAATCAGCACCATGTGACGGTTCATTATAGTTTCAGGACACTTAAGAGGTTGTTGTTCTCTTTCCAGACCATTGCTTCCTGGATCCATTTGAACTTGTGTCACTGCGGCGTGTTCCTGTAAAAACCACGACAAATAAGTTGTTGCGTACATGCCACTCTGAGGCAACATCTGCTCAGAGACACAGGAGTCAGTCACACATGCATACGCCAACACATGGGACTTCAGGGAAATGAAGGGTTAGTCCAAAGATCCTGTGCATCAGGGACAGACACTGGCCTTCGTAGTGGTTTTGGTGTAGAGGGGTAACCTGTGTGTTAGCATATGGGAATGTAGGGGTTAGACTCTTAAGGCTCAGGACAAATCCGCGGCGTCCCTCATGCAGCACAGAGGCTGGTGAACTGTATGTTTGAACATATTACAGGCTTTTTTTCCTAAATAGCTGAAGAACACTGTGGAGCATAACTATGATACCGTGTGTAGAAAACATTTCAATTTCCATTCGCAAAAGATTTTAGAACATTGATCTAAGAAATGTCAAACACTGTCTCACCTCATTCAGCTTTGTTTCCAGTGTGCAGCTGCTCAGAATATGAGACGTGGGAATGCTTTTATTTTGGCGGTGTAAAACAGTTTATGTCCATTTGTAATGTCAGTTTATCCTCCGTAGAAACCAGAGGTGCGTCTACATGTTTTGTCCTTGAGATAACATCCCTGTATCTGTAAACCAGGCCTGCCGTAACCGTCCGATTCCCACGCCGCAAATGTTTTGACTCCCCAAACTCAATAACAAGACAGTTTCTCACAAACCGCTGCTAATTTTCAAAAACACATCTCAAAACAAAAGAGCGAAGCCGGAGAGATGCTGACCGACTCTGAATAGCTCTGGTTAACCTTGGCAATGTTTGCTGCAAATGGTCGCAGCCGTAATTTCCCGTGAGAAGAAAAGTGAATCCAGACAGTTTTTATCACATCCAGGAGCTAAACTCAACACCCAGCTCCTTCTCTCTCATTTTGTTTTTTCCTTTTCCAAAGAGACACTATGTTTTATTTCATTTTGTCCCAACTTTTGGCCTCTGTCTGTCATTGCTTTTTATATTTTATTACTACTTAACTTCCTTTTCTGCACCACTGGATCTCTGGGTTTTCTTCTTCTCTGTGATTTCATATTTCTGTTTTCTACATGTGATTTCTCTCCTTTTCTTTACGTCTGTCAGTCTTTTTCTTACCGTCTTCATTCCTCAGTTCAGAGACATATACACCAGCACTGTAGGTGGAGCACACAGAGAGGAGCATAAACCCCTCAAAGAAACCAGAATGTCATGTTAATGTTTCGTAAATCTTCCCCTGCTTGGGATAATTGCTGAGGGGAAGCAGGCTGTGTGTCTGCACACACTCAACTCAACAGTTGTGGTTTGGCTGCGACTTAATGTGGTGCATCTTTCATCATTTTGTCTGTTGCCAAACATAGGTCAGGGATACACTATAGAGCACTGTAGGACCAAAACAACTGAGCCTTTTAAGCTTTTCTGTTTTTAGAGTTTTTAATCCAGCAGTCGATTTTGTTTCACTCCTCCACTTTATGTGTTGAACTCCGTGACCTCTCCGACAGCGGCGCTTCTTTTCAACCAGGGTGAGGTGGTCAAGCATAAATGTCAAGGCTAATTCAAGGTCAAACAAATGTGACCTGATAATCATCTACCTTGTGTCCTGCAGCGTCCGTGCCTGGCTGCGTTTAACGAGGAGCAGAGCAGGGCGATCCTGCAGCCGCTCAAAGGCTTTTATTGTTCTTTTAACCCTGATGGTAAAATGTGAGCGAGAGCTTGAAAGGACAGACTGGAGAGAACCGGAAAAGGTGCGAGCAGGTATCTTTCACTGACTCACTGATCCACAGTGGGCTGCAGTGAAAGCAACAGCTGAATAAGCTTTGATTCTCTAAGAAGATCCCAATCAAGCAATTAAAGCAACCCCCTGTAATCAGAGGGGCGAGTGATGCTCCACTGGCTTCATGCTGCTGATACTGAAGCTGTCTGGTTGCTGTGAGCGGTCGATTTAATATCTGCCATTTTTCTTGAAGTTGTTCGTTGCAGGTGTTTGTGGGGAAGAGTGGATTGAGAACGGGTTTCAGCTGTGCAGTGTCTCACCTGATGATGTCTCCTCTGAACAAAGAGCCTCGTTTTAAAGTGTCTTTATTCAGCGCAGTGTTTTGCTGACTTGGTAACAGCCCTGCTCCAGGTCAGGTCAGGTAAGGGCACTTTGTCTCCATTCAGCCGGGCGATAAAGGCCACCGTGTAAAAGGAGAAAGGCTATCAGATAGTTGTGGCCAGCCACCGTGGCAGAAGTCAAGCGGTTTTGAAAGGCTCCGTCTCCACGCTCTCGGCCTCAGCGTGAGAGAAACCCCTGCATCCTGATGGGCAGAGATGGCTTTTAAAAAGACCCCAGATTACAGCGTCATATAGCCTATAGTCGCCCGGAGATACACCCTTCTTTTCTTCCCTGTTTGTCTCACTTTCAATCGCTTACAACCACTTTTCCGAGCCATGCTGGGCCCTTCCATGCACAAGCTTGTCAGCTCTTCAATAGCTTTTGTCTACGCGGGGACTCAAACAAGATAGGCCGCCTTTGACTCCTTCCCCTGTTTCTCCCTGGATAAATATTTCACCTGTCACAAAGCAGAGCATGCTGGGTTTGCCTCTGTAAGAGAGAAAACTTTTGGATTTTAAAAAAGGGAACATAAAGCAGGAGGAGATGGGGGAAGAGGGGGGTTATTCAAGTTCACAAAGTCTTGATGCTTTTCTTTCATCCAGAGATGTACACGCTGCAATTTGCATAGCCTTTCATTCACTTTCTCAGCCTGAAATCTCACTGTGCTCGTGGTAATCTATTGTAAAGCCATCTCCAACTTAAAACGACTCCCTGTACAAAGCTGCCCTTTGAGCACGAGTTCCCTAATGAGTGATGGCATAAAAGAACGGAGGCATCACTTTATTTTTGGTGTGGATCAAACGCTTTGATATTTCAAAGCACATACATCAATAATCCTCCTCTCTCAACAACAACAACAGGAAGAAAAAAAAGTTCTCAGGAAAATGAGGGGTAAAGTGCTCCACATTCTGACTTAGGATAATACCACAGTTTGATGTGCAAAGACTCTTGCGACTCGTCCCTCTGTCTTTAAAGTTTTCCCAGGTGCCCTTGAGTTGAGCAGAGAAAAAAGGTGAACTGTGCATCAAAGACAGGTGTGTTGGGTGCAGATCTGGGAGCACATGAGGTTACAGCTGTGGTTAAAAGGCTGCCTCGGTTCAGGAGACACATTTGACATGTTCCTGATGAGTAAGAGAGGCCTTGGTGGGAAGTGAACCCTCTTAGATTTAACACAGGGACACTGGACGTTTCGCTTACGCTATCAGTGGATGGTCATCGCTGGCAGAAGCGTCTGGCATCCAGAGTTCCTGCAGTAAAAGTCTGATCCATGTTCTTTTAGACGTTCTCTGTTCTCTGGGATGGACGTGGAACCTGCTGTCTCTGAGTTCCTCAGGTCTGAATGGTCTCAGGTAGACTGAGAGCAGTGGGCGGTAACGGTGTTGGCAGCACACTCTGTCCCTTCCAGCCCAGAGGCGAGCTTCATTTCATTACCAGCTTGACTGAGTTACCTGTCACTCCACCCGTCCCCCTGTCGACTGACCTCTTAGAACATGTCTAAATCTGTCCCCCACTGCTGCCTGTCCTCCTTATGTCCAAACTGGCAGACTTGGAAGAATTCAGCTCTGAAAGGCAGAAAGAACGGTCGAACTGACTCACTGTTTTATCCAACATTTTCATGCATTTACATTTGAGACATTCAGCTGATGTTGTTACAGCAGCAGCATGAAGTTCACATTCCCAGATCAGAGTTTTTAATAGCAGCAGCGTCGGGGTCGTGCTCTCAGCATCCTGACAATACATTCAGGACTATGATTGATGAAAAGTGTATGTGCAGCAGAGCCATTCCCAAGCTCCATGTGCTGGGATTCATTTAGCCCATTGTCTAGAGCCAGAGCACAGGCCTGTGAGAATGGAGACCTGATTAATAATGTTTGTGAAGGACGCTCTAAAGAGAGGCTAATCAGGTCCCCCTGTCTGCTTAGAGGGACATTAACAGCTTGAATTATAAATAAATTATGTACACCCACTGCCCTGAGGTTTGGTACCCCTCACAGTCTGAGACCGTCCTCTGTTTTAGCTCAGACTTCAACCAGAGGTTTTCAGAAGCCCATAATGTTTTTTAATGTGATTCCATGTGAGGAATAAGACAGTGAGAACAGCGGCGGGACAAAAGCATGAGACACCTTGTGTTTGTAATCTTTAATCCTGCAGCAAACAGAAATCCTCGTCCTTTTGCACAGTGTCTCCTTTAGGATGGACTGACAAACAGGTTTGGCTGTTGCGTGTAGAGGACTTGTTGCTGCTTGTGTGTCCAGTTGTCATCTTGTGTGTAGTGACGGTGCAGGGACAGGGTGAGGGTGCAGGGCTGACCTCTGGTTTCACTCGTCTTTACAAGATGTTTGATGACTTTTAAAAGATTATTTCTCTGAAAACATTCGTCACGGATCCAATCAAAGTGTCCTAAAACATATTTAAAACACATTTTTCAAAACAGTCAAAAAAGCTCTTTTTCACATCTGCTGAAAAAATAGTAGAAATACTTTGTTGACATTTACGACAGCAGAAGCATCTGTGTTTCATATGGTGCATGGAGATGAATTTTACTTCTGGAGGCTCATTTTCACCGTGATACTCACATTTAGATGAAATAGTAAAAGTGGTTGGTGAATTCTGGGATCCACCGTCACTGCTGCCTGTGGGTGGAAATAAATCTCTCCAGCTTCGATTTGAACTTGAAATCTTCCACAGTGGAAAGTGTCAACAGCGTCCAAACCGAGACGTTAAGCCGAGGATTAGCTATCTGACTTCATCATCCCGGGTTTCGTTTGGAGAAGGCTTTCCTTTCACACTTTTGTTTTCTCTGCGGCTTCAGTTATAACTGGGAGCCTCTTTAATGTAGAGACCACCACAACGAACCTCAACAGTGCATTCGTCACGCAGAGTCGCGTTTCATACCAGCGTTCATACCAGTATAATGATATCTGAGGAACAACAAGCCGGGCAGAGACGTGTTAGATGTGGAGTTCTGCTCTCAGACTGACCAAGCATTCAGTTTTCTGAAGGAGCTGAAAATCATGAAGAACAGGAGGAGCTGAAAGGCAACTGAGCATTATCCTCCGTTCATTTATCCTGTGTGTTTCAGTGACACTCACCTGTAATCCAGACCGCAGCACCACAGCTTCCACAGCGCTCTGAAATAAAGAGACATGCATGTGAACCCCAATGATCGTGTTTGCTGCTGTCAACACCCGAGGGCTTAGAAATGGGAACTGGACCAGAAAGGCAAAAACACGGGGAGGGGAGGACGGAGGACGAGGAGGGGGGAGAACCACCCAGGAGTCATACGAGGGTTGAAAAAAAGGACTGTTCCCAATACGTCACGGTGGGGAGCGCTCATGTTTGACAGCTGGATGATACCAAGGCGAGACCTTCCTCCACCTCCAACAGGGACAGTCTGAGACCAGAGAGGCTGGACGGCGTAATGAGTCCTGGCACGACATGCGGTGTTTGTGGAGACAGACACCTTTTGAGGAAGCTGATTGTTTTATCTTTTATGACGATGACGTATCGGGCAACTGATCAGACTTCATTAGATCCGCCCATCACTTCTTCATCATCCGTCGGACACTGAAACAACAGCTGACAGCAGCACAGAGAGAAAGAGCCAACAGCATGAAGAGAGGAAGTTTGGCAATCACAGTTTCTCCATGCAAAACATTTAGATGCTCAATTTATCAGCAGCTTCTATACAGTGAATGTACAGCAGCAGATGTGTTTTGTGAGGGGCGTGCTGGCAGATTGTTCTCTGTGAACACAGAAGGAGCTTACACATCTGCAAAGCTGCAAAATGTCGAGTGAGTGTGTTTAAGTTCATACAACATTCACTCGTAGCAACTAAATCATGACAGAAGTTTTTGATCATGTCCAGCCTGATGCCTGCTGCAGATCGACTGGACGTGGCCGGAGCCTGTCGCCTTCCAGCCCCTGGGTGTCTCTCTTAGTCAGGGGACAGAGTGGGGGACAAGCGCCGTGCTGTGCTAAGGAGAAAGATCCCTGAGGGCGCTGTCACCCTGCACAGCCCCCCTCCTTCTGTAATCCTCCGTCCCCCTGCCTCCCTTCTCCACCAACACCCCCAACCTCTAAACCCTATATTAAAGAAGGCTCGGTGTTTTGTCCTCCACTGAGTGAAGATTCACTTTGTTTTTACTGTAGTAAATCTCTTTTGTTTAACAAGTAATTTCACACATGCAAAACATTCACCCTCCTCAGTGGATAGAAAACCAACCTCCGTAAGAACAGGTTCCTGTGGAACTACGTTCTACCAGAGAAATACAAGGAAAGACAGAGAACTGTCTTCACCACAAACACTTGGACCAGTTTCCTCGTGCAGATTTCTTTCCCAGGTGTGAGGCAGGGGTCATCGGTCGAGACAGTGTGTGTAGTTTTAGCTCTGCTATGTGATAGGCAGATGGTCTTTTATATTGTGGACAATTTATTGACTTGACTTTATGTCCATGTGCGGTGCTGGAATAGTTCTGGATCACTGACGGTGTAAAATTCACACATGGACCTAAATTTAAAAACCCTTTTCTTTGACTCCACTGTGTTTCACTAACGGATTCGTTAAGTTAATGGATTACATGAGTTACTTTTCAGATTAAGAATTTGCATTCGATTTAAATATGAAAATCTAAGATAAGACTTTATTTAGGGGATTTACATGATACACACACACAAACAGGTTTAGAGGTAAGAAAAGCAAATAGGACGTGTGCAAGTGTGTGGTAGTGTATATACACGCTAAACTGTGATAATACAGGGGAGTGATGTAAATAAGGCAGAAATCAGAGTGAATGATGGGATAGCATGTAGCATGAAGATGTAATAACGTGTGCTGTGTTCTGTTGTGAACTCGTACCTGCTGTGAGGACAGTGAATCGATGCTGTGAGCTTTGCAGAGGTTTCAAACCTTTTCTGGCTTGTGCCGGTGAAACAGATTTACAGTGTGTGTACATGAACTGCTCCATGCAGGTTTGATATATGTACAACATGTGATTCTGTCAGAGAGTGGTGAATCATTTATGGAGCAAAAATATGTTTTTGTTTTCTTCTTTTCAGCCCCTTAAATGTTTCTCCTGACCCCTCACTGGGGTTTCTCACCACTGTTTTAGAAACTTAACTTCTCCTCCATTTTTTTCCTCCAAATTTCTTTATTTCTTTCCCTCATTCTTCACTTTTCTTTCACTCTTTCCTGTTTTTGCTTCTCTGACTGGTTTGATCCCAGTTTTTTAACCTGGAGAGAAACTGCTGCTACAGTTTTCAGTCCTCCTTCCACCTCGGAGCTTTATTTCCGGCCTTGTCTTTCGGCCTCATTTTGGCGTCTGATCGTCAGCCTTCAGAGCTGAATTGACTCATCACACCTGCCGTCAGACGAGGCCCTCGGCGGAGGGGACGAGGATCAGCGAGGATTGGGGGCGGAGCTTGTGGTTAGTGGCACTTCATTCATCTGTCTTGAGGCCTGCCTTTGTCTCGATGGCAGGTGCTTCTAATCCCGCTGTCAGAATAGAGCTGGACAAGATGTTTGGACAAGCCCGTGCTTAACGTAAAACGACCCCCCCCCCCATCCCACCACCACCACACACATATTCCCCAACCCCCACTCCCAGACATGTGATATGATCCATACCGCACGGTGGAGTCATGCCTGATTATCCTGTGAAAGAGAGTGAATGAATCTGCGCCACGTCACTGATCACACCACGGGCTTCATTCATATCTGCTGAATTTTTAAAACATGCAGGAAAACGAGGAGAAGACGTGAGAATCAGCTGTTCCAACTGAAATGCTGCGTTTCCGCTGTAGAATATGCTGTGATGGAAAACGTACCGCAGTTTTTATTCCATCCTGTGTTTTCAGGTTTGGGGATTTCTGTGTTTTTTATAGAAAAGTTGAAGTTGAGTAAATCATCCAACCTGTCTCTGTCTCTGAGTCATCAAGCTAAAACTCGATGGGCTGGTCCCCCACTCTGGCCCAGACTGAAATGTCTCCACAGATATCACGTGGCGGGCCATCAGATTGTGATCCTCTTTTCTTCTAGCAGATCACGAGCTTGACATTTGTGGCTTTGGCTGAAATATCTCAGATCTGTTGAATGGTTTTTCGTTAAATGTGCTTAACTAACGACATTCCCATCAGCCTCAGCTGGGTTTGGGTTTTGTTTATTTTCGCACATCTTCTAAATAAGCGACTCCTCCGATGAGCTGTAGAAATGGAATAATCAAACTGCATATTTCCATTTTAGGGAACGAGCTGCTCTGATCCAGCACGCCTAGATAAACGCCTCAGTTCTAACGAAGCCAAAGAAACGAATGATGTCACATACCAAGCAGTTTGGGTAAAAGGTTTTGCAGTCGGTGGGTATGAACGAAGGAGGACAATCGTCTCTCTTTCTCCTTTCAGTCCATCTTGACCTTCCCTCAGGCTTAATTTCTGCAAGCTGCCCTTAACCATCCACTAAACGTCATGGACTCTGACTTTTCTATTGATGGCTGGCAACTTTATTGTCTGAGCGTCAGCTGGAGTAAAAAGGCCGACTCGTCATCGGGCACTTTTACCTCCACATCCTCTCAGACCCCGGCTGATTGAATGTAATCTTGTTGTTCCCTATAATAATAATGCCATTGATTTTGCCCTCAGGGGTCACGCGATGACCTCTAAACCGCCCCCTTTTGTTGCCTCCTCGAGGTTGAAAATCACATTACAAGCTCACCCCTTAATCTGTTGTTGTGCGAACTGAACTGATCGGATCCTGCAGATCAGGACGAGACATGGAGGACGTGAGTTCAGTGAAAATCCTTGGGAAGTTTTCTGTCAGTGTTAACCTGGTTTCTGGCTGCTGATGGTGGTCTATTTTTGGGGGGGGAGAGGGGGCCGCTGCTTTATTTTGGATTCCTGGTGGCCCGGCTGCTCAGCCCGAGGTCTCCCATAACCCAATTTGAGTTGACTTTGCCCGTTCAGGGAGAGCCGTGGCCCGGGGCTACACACTGTTATAATTCAAGTAATACAATGAAGTCAAACATAACCCTATCTACCCACACTGTCACACACACACACACACACACACACACACACTCAGATACACACATGTATACATGATCACACTCTGTTAATTCAGTTCATTTTTAAAAGGCTCTGCTCAGAGCTTCAGGATCAATAGAACAGAGGAATTTCACTTCACGGCATAAAATCTTAGACAAATGTTTGCTTCTCGTTGGCGATGGAACATAAACACACCTCAGAGCGTCCTGTGACGTCCTGTGACGTCCTCCCACGTCACGCTGCATGTGTGCTTCTCTTACGTTTCCACATCTGAAAACCCGATTAAATCGAACAATCATACAATACTTCAGAGATAAGTGTAGTTTATAAAGTTTATAACAACCTATTTTTTGATGAATATGAAGCTGTTGAAGTCCTGGATGATGGTGTAAAAACATTCAAATTGAGTCCGTTTGATTTACATATCTGAAAATTGGACTTTTATCTCAGAGTGTTTTACAGCCTGGGCCCTTAAACCCTCGAACAACTCCACGAAATCCACCGTTTATTAAAGACCTGAGTCAGTTAATTAGAGTAACGAGAACTTATTTATGTGAGAAGAAAGAAAAAAGCTTTGGAGCAGTGAGTAATTGTATTATTGTGTAACATCACACTGTTTGCTAAGTCTGACCCCAATTACTCCGGCAGAGTGGCAGCTCACAGAAACAGGCTGACCTATATTTGATGAGTGTCAGAGCAGTGCTCAGGTCCACGTGCACAGGAACTGAAGCCACTAAATCACATCCGTTTGTAGAACCAGAGGCCTGAAGGCCTGAGAGTCTCATCACATCCATGGTTCCTCGTGACCAAAACTGTCTCAGATAAAGGTTCACTTACTAGCTCGTTCCAGAGCTTTCGACCTGGGATGCACCAAAGCAGAACATTTTATTCTTTCAATACCAGCAGTTACACGTCAACTCAGCGTATTTTCAGAAACCTAACATGTAGAGATTCGTAAGGCAACATGATGTTGCTGGTGTTGCTGTGGATTTAATGGAAGTTGCTGAGGAAACACTGGGTTTTATAAAGATGATGAAGAAACTGTTGTGCTGAAAGCTCTGGAACAAATGACGAAACTGACCTTGAGGTAGTTTTTTTTTGTTTGTTTTTTTTTTTTTTTTTGAAGGTCATTTAACTGTGAAGCTCGACGTATGATTTATTTCATGGGTCCAGATATTGAGATCTGTGAAATTTGCACTTTATCATGTTCATACTGTTCAGCATTTAACAATTGATTTCCATGCATGTCCCAGTCAATACTGATTAATATCTTGATTAATCGCCTGAGGGCCCCGGGGACCAGGTTCAGTGTGTGTGTTTGTATGTAATACGTGTGCGTGAGCAGTTCGGGGGGATTTGGGCTCCACTGTGCTGGGAACTTAATGCTTTATTGAAGGGCTGAGATGTGCTTGCTCAGAGCAATAAGCCATTGTTTGACTTGGCACGGCTCGGGGCACCCCGGGGTCTGTGCCATGAAAGGCTTTCTGTTAGATGCCCGAGTGCTTATTGTTGGAAAAATTGTCCCCCGAAAAATTAGCATAGAAGAATCCAAAATGCATAATGTTCTGCAAATGACAGCTGCTTAGCTGAAACAAAGGAAGCAAAATGGCTTTTGGTTGCGCTGCACTTGTTATGGTAATGAACCCCTCTGCCTGCCTTTATGGGCAGCACCATACAAATCATGGATTCTTTTTTATTTTGCATTGTCGTCCTTCACTTTCTTTACCATGGACCTGAAAATGCTCCAGTTTGTGTAATTCATCTTTTCTCGTAAAAAAGCTGTTTCACAGGACAGGACAGTGATTTAGAGAAGTATAAAGCAGATCTCAGCCCAGTAATCAGTACAGAACTGGGATGAAAATTAAAGTCTGTTGAAATTATCCTCCAACAACATTTTTTCATTAAAGAAAACTCAGGCTTTCTATGGATAAACCTTCTTTCTTTCTTAGAAATTCGTCTGGTTTTGAGCTGAAATGTTTGCCGTCGTGTGTCATACGTAAACTTGACTTCCTGAGAAAGAAGGTTTGCGTCTGAGAAAAGGTCCCAGCTCCTCTCTCACCAGGCCCTGCCGCTGGTATTTAGTATGCTAATGTATTCTCTCTGCTAATTCAGTGCCGAGGCTGAGAAACAAAAAAAGTGAGCAGTGAAAAGGATCGGGTTTCAGCGGCGCTGCGCGGAGCCTAATGACCAGCAGATTAATCATGGGACACGTGGAGCGGAGCCGCCATCAGCGCCGCTGTCAGGGCGAAAACTTTCTGCACAAACTGCAGCAAACTGCTACCTGAAAAAAAAAAAAAAGTTCAGCCTGCAGACTGAGGACTGGATGTTTAAGTGGATACAGAAGGGAAACTCAAACAAAGGAGAAAGGTCTTTAAACAACATCTGGACAAGTCTCTCAGAATCACTCTGTGGAAGTGCACTGAAAATTAACCGAGGACTTGAAAGACTCGTCAGTCCTGCCTCAGAGTCAGAGCTCTGAGTACTCCTCAGAGGGGCTGTGACGTTGCTGTTTCATAACATTCAGGGCAGCAGAAGTAGAAATATGATGACTTCCTGTTGGTATTAAGCAGCTGAAAGTAATACACACTGTTTCATGAAGGACCCTAAAGTCCTGCTTTTGTTTAACCTTCATCTCCCACAGGTGTGAACCTCAGCAGAGGTATAGGATTAGTTTCCTACAGCACTTTAACAAAGCTTTTCTGTTTCCTTCTCTGATGCTCTGGATAAATCCAGAGGAGATATTCAGAGTTTAAGAAGTTAAAAGACCAGAAGTTGAATTATGAAATCCTAACAACCACTTCCCTCATGATTTTAAAAATGTAACGACACGGCTGTAAAACCCATCAGGGGACTTTCTGAGAGCTACATGCCGAATAGCTAAAATTCAAAACAGCAGGTAATGGATGGTTAACATGAGCTATCCTCTGTCAGGCACGTCCCAGGATGAAGTATAGCTGCAGGTCATCCGTCTCTTCATACGGCCTTCACTGCAGTTTTTATGTCTCTGGCTCAGCACCAGGCACAGTGTGAAAACTTCCATATTATGAAGTCATTTCTGTCTGTGAGTCCTAAAGCCTGATTTTATTTTATTTTTATAACCAATGGCTCAAATCTACTCCAGACTTTGTGCCATTAGAGGCCATATTCCTGCTCTTTACTGGGGCCTGGAGTCACTCCTTCATAACCTGACTGCACTGTAAGAAACAGACTCTGTTCAAATATCAGCTGGAGCTGAAAGGAGACGTCAACAAATCTAAGGAGATACCAGTGTGACAGTATCTGTGATTCCCCTGACGCTGTTTCCATGCTGAGCTCTGACTGTGGATTCTGTCCCGTCAGTCATATGTTTTCATGTGTCGTCCGTCCACGTGACACATTTAACACTGAAAACTTTACAAACTGAAGGCTTGGAAGTTTCAATGAAAGACTGCCCAGGGGCATTATGGGATTTGTAGGATGCAGCGTTTCTGGATGCAGTTGTGGAGGATACTTCGACCTTTACTGATTCCATTTTAAACTTTGTGTGTGAGTGAATGTCCCTTTATAAGAAGAGCAACAATTTTTCTGCCTGTTTACAAATGAAATCAATTTGTTTCAAGATTTTCTGGAGATGACTTTGTCAAACAGTGACAGGTTTACAGCAGAGAACCTGCCAAAGTGGCTGGTAAAGGCCCCAAACTCGCATTTAGCAGCATTCAGCTGTTGGCTGGTGGTGATTTCCCATCCCGCTCGGGTTTGCCATAAATTGTAGCTGGGCCCGAGCGTCACTGTGAAGTCCAGTCGATGGAGGTTTAACTCAGGAGTCCCTGACTTTAGATGTGCAGGAGATTTCTGTGAAAACAGGGATGGCTCAGTTTCTGCCACGTTCACAATGTGTCTTTATGTCGTTTGGTCCTGTTGCTCAGCGCTGAAAGAGATGGGCAGCGCTCGCCTCTCGCTCTTTGAAAATTAAGCTGCCGTAGCACGCCCATCAGCGCATTGTCCGCCGAGCGGGGAGCCAGGCGCTTGGTATTCCCGGCACAGAGTGGCTCTAAACTTTGGCCTTCGCTGTGTGCATTAGGAACCCGGCCCACTGCCATTCCAATTCTCTCCCTTGCCTTTCCAACTCAATCTCGCACCGTGCCCTCGCCGCTCGCCCCCTCCTTCATGCAAACCATTTGCCTTTTTACTGGCCATCACCCCAGAGGACATCTTGTTCTAGTTATTCTGAGATATGGGAATGTTCCAGCATCCTGAAAAATCTCAACTACTGTACATGTGACCCAGAGCAACATGAAAATCACTCATCTGGAGGTAATGCTGCTGCTGATGCACCGCTGCAGGCCCGGTCGTATTTTCCTTCATGTCACCGAGGGGAAAAAAAGCCATTTGTATTTTTTAGTTTGTCACGATCATCAAAGACAGCAGAGAGGTGTTTCACCTGTTTTCTCATGAAACGCTCTCTTTCATATCAGCAGTGCAGCTGGTTTCTGTTCCCGCTCTCGGGCCTGATTACAAGGCTGCGGAGGAGAGGCCCGCTCCTACAATGTGATTGGGACAGACACCTCTGATGGTGATTTATTTCCCGACATGACATCTCGTCCAAAACGGTGCCACCTGAGGTCTTGGAAACCCTCTGCCTTGTGTTTGCGTCTCCTTTGTAGGAGAACAAACGTTGCTGTGAATGGTGCAGCTCTGAGGCTCAGAGGGATCAGAGACGAGCCGTCATTAACTCATTCCTGCTTCACCTTAGTTTCTTCATCATGAGGACAGATGAATATTTAGATGAATGTCAGTCTTCATAGTGACAGAGCAGCTGTGATTGATAGCATGTTAGCTGCTAAAATAACATCGTGCTCATTACAGAGTGCCTGCTGTTCAGATGTTGTGTTTCCACTGAGCAGATGAGGACATTCACGAAGACGCCCAGACTTGACAAGGCTCCTCTGTGTCATGAGGCCTTCAGTCAGTCATGTGGACGTGTCTCCTGCAGACTGATGGATGCGGGTCTCTGCATGCTGGCATGTTTGATGAAAACGGAGTCAGAACAGGAGAAAGTCTCCACATGTACTGACGTTTCAAAGTTAATTCTGGGTTTACTCACAGAAATGAAGTTTGCTGCTTCATTAATTTGTCTGATTTTATAACAAAACCAAACATTTTCCTTGAGAACAAAATACAAAAACAAAATCTTTGCAAAGTAATAAATCGTGATCAGAATCCTGCATTTTCTGTTTTCTAGAAGAAGACAAGAGGATTCATATTAAATCAAACCCTGAATCACTGTTGGCTGAAACACTGCAGCAGTAATGTTAATGATATTATGGCGAGCAGCTAAACAGGCAGAGGCCGTTTCCTCCGAAAGAAGCTGCAGAGACATGCTGCTGAATCATGTTTGGGAACGAATCCTGTCCCTCTCCTCTCATTCGTTCACCCAGGGGACACCAGGCTCTGATGGACAGCCTGTGAGTGATGGACAGAGCCTGAGGCGGAGACACTGCCTCAGTGTGTTCAGACCACAGCCGCTCTGTTCAGGCCCCACAGGGGGCCACCGGGGCCCCCAGAGCCCCGCAACAAATCTCCCAATTGTATTCCACAACGTTCACCAGAACATGCCACATGATCCTTATCAGGCTGCCTTTAAAGTAAATATACACCCCGAACATACATTACCATAAATTATCACAGCGTATTAGGCCGTGATGCTGATTGCAACTAAACGGTTTATCCATCAGAATGCTGCTGTGTGTGTGTGTGTGTGTGTGTGTGTGTGTGTGTGTGTGTGTGTGTGTGTGTGTGTGTGTGTGTGTGTAAAGAGCCGTCGTCCTTGCCAATATTTGTTCAAGTTGCCTCGAATGAGATCTCGGGGTCCGGGCGAGATTTGTATGAACACAAGCTGCGAGTGATGTCATTCATTGAGCAGCGTTTCACATTCAGCAATGAACTGAGACAGAATGGAGTAAGCTCCTTTAATAGCTGCCTTCTTGAATCGGTGCCATCTCTCCTGGAGAATACTGCGAGTGTGTGTGTGTGTGTGGCTTTCTTTATTTTCACACATGTTAGCACGTGCTATTACCAGGTCAGTCAGTAATCAGAAATGCCCTGAAACAAGAGAGGTTAAATTAGTTGACTGGATGTTGGCTCGGCCTGTTTTTGGCGATGATTCGTTATGCACACACATCGATGGAAACCCGCTCGCTGTGGCTTTGCTTTGTCACTGTGTGGGAACCAAAAAAACCCACATCAGCATGCATGTTTAGCCCATGCTCCGAACCATTCTGAGCCCATTCATCGTTTACTGGGACTCATAAAACTGTCATATCTTCATCTGTGCCGTCTGTGACATTTAAAGGAGCATCCACGGACGTCCTTAGATTAAATGATTTGATTCTTATATATATGAACACAAACATAAAATATAATGCACAAAACGTAAACTACCCAACTGTTTAACAGCTGAGAGAACCAGTGGAGACTGTGATGTTTCCAACAATTCTACAAAGTCCAAACCAAATTTCAGATTCATGTTTACAACAAAAGCAGAGAGTAGTATGATAGCAGAGAGCTTCAGAGTGTACACTGGCATTAGTACCTTTACTCTGTATTTCTTCCACCGCTGCTGATTCTCAGGCCAACAGCAGCAGAGGAACATGAGCCAGCGGAGCTGCCACATCAGCAGGATCTCACCAAAATTTACAGTGTGTGTCCAAAACCAGCTCTTGATAAAGTACCTGGCATTTAGTGTTGATGGGATGGATGGACACGCTGGAGGAGAAGACACTTCTGAGCCGTCAGAATATTCCAGCTCACGATCGTTATTTACTTTGCTGAGCTCGGCGACGCAGGCGGCCAGCAGCCCTCGTGCATTTTGTGCGTCTGAACATCATGACTCCTGTGATTCCTGGAAAAACAACTGTGCTCATTAATCTTTCAGCTCCTGTTCTTACAGTTCAGAGCACCGAGTCGAGCTTAAACACCCGCCACACTGCCTCACAGCTATTCAGCAAGTAATCTGCTAAGTGTGTGCTTATACAGAAAATAATTCAAAACCAAATCCACGTTAAGACCTTAATAACGTTTTGTACTCCTGCAAAATTCATCTAAGCCGCTTAATTATATGAGTTGTACAGTCTTTTGACGAGCGGCTTCTTAACCGATGAAGTCACTCATACCAGGAGATTAGCCGACTGGGAGGCCTTGACCTCAAAAATGGAGCGGCGGCTCGTTGCTGACCCATGATGTGAGGTGGGTGAGGTGAGCTGAGATGCCTTCACTTGCACGTGGACTGTGGTCATTGTGTTGCTCCTGAGCAGAAAGAAAACCAGCAGTCACCGATCCAAACCAGGTGTCAGACAGAAAAACAAAGCAGACTCTGTCTGAAAGCTGCTTCTTCCTGTGTGAATGGGTTTATCACAGCCGGGTTCCAAACACACTGATGATTAAACATGCAGAAAGTACATCGTGTCCGTGAAACTGTGGCAGAGTTATGTTTTCCCAGCCTGACAGGTTGACATGAAGGAGGACTGACGAGAAACAAGCAGCGGTTTGACACTGAGAGGCTGAGTGGAAAGTTCAGAGCAGAGAGGAGCAGTGGGTGGGCCTGGAGATTCACCTTGAACTCTGGTGACCTCAGTTTTCGCCTTGAATTCATGGGTCACTGAGAGCATTCAGAGGGATCACAGCCACAGCTGGGTTATGGTCGAGTGCTTGGAGAAACCTGGAGGTCTTACATTCAGTATACAGTCAACTCTTGATTTATGTCCCGTTCTAAAGCTCAGTGCCGAAAAGAAAAGTGAGAGAATGTATTTTGTGTTAGCAGTAGACTCTTTGACGCAGAGGCTCCTGGTTTTTAACAAGTCAGAACTTAGGGCTTGATTTTTGTTCTCGAGTCTCATGTCTGTGGAGTTTTCACAGGATCAGGTCTCTGGTGGTCTTCCTGTGTCCAAGTCTCAAATCTGCTGCTTTAATACTTTTACTTTTACCTAAACTGGTTGTTTTGGGTCCTGACCTTTGTCCAGCAGCACTTTAATAAATCCTCTAAACTCTTTATTGAATCTGTTTAGGTTTCCTCAGATTCATGTAATTAAATAACTTTAAAATTGATCATATTTAAATTTTCTGAGCTGTTTAAATCAATAGCTGCCTAAATGTTTAGTTCAGTGTCCTTTCCTGTTAAACTCTGAGGTCAGCCTCCTGAGTCCAGCCACGCCCACGTGAAGCACAGACCTGATTAGCACTGATCAGGATCCGGCTGATTTTAACTGTCAGGTGCTGGAGCCAAATTCCATCAGTCCTCCAGTCCCCGAGCGGAGGCCGGGGAGCCGCGAACCTCAGGGCGACAACAACAGCTCAGTGTGCTCCGACCCCCACCTCCCCCTTCCTGCACCGCCAATTCATCAGGCCGAGCATGACACAAGAATTGCAGCCCCCTTAATGTCAAGGCAATCAGAGACTCAATCAGAGCTGCGGAGCACAGTGGGAACCACACTCCCAACACATGTGCACAGGAGTACCCTGAGGGCCCCAAATCTGCAGAACTAATGAGAGAGAATATATGTGCCCCACAAGTATGTGCCCTAGAGAGGCTGAGCAGCAGCACAGGGACCCAGCACCCTTAGAGAGAAAGAGGAAAAAAAGTAAATCAGCCAAAACGGCGCTCCTGTAACGAAGCTTTAACCCTTTATTCAGAAAGTTCAGCCTTGAAACAAGCCCAAACCTGCCTGGACACAACGTTTGAATCCTGCAGGAGGAAAAAAAACACAGCAGTATCTGCCAAGGGCACACAGTTAATGCTCCAAGGGAACGCTGTAGGTGCCTCACTCAAATGAGAGCTCTTAAATAATATTGATGTAAGCCTGGAGAGACACGTGGCCTGATTTAGATAATGGATGTGCTTTTTTTTAAGCTTCCTTTAAATTACTGTCAATTATTCAAAAGAAACATTTCAAGTGAGAACAATGCCTAATTGGGAGTTACCAAGAAAAGCAAACTGTCCCCCATTGTGCCTTTTGCAACTTGCTTTGTCCTACTTTCCTTGGGCACTGGGTGCAACAATGGAAATGTCAAAAAAAAAACAAAGCAAAGGAAGAAAGAGGAAAAAGCTGCTGCGGTATGTGAATGTGTGATCATTCTGAAACAAGCAGGTATGAAAGTCGTTTGCAGTGTCACAGTTAAATGTGTGCACTTACTGTGTGTTTTCTTCACCAAGTCATCAGCCCGATTCTTGATGCTCTAATGCTTTTGGTATGCCTCTCCCTGACCTAGAAACAGGGATAAGCATCAGGCTTAATCAGGCAACAAAAATGGCAGCTTGCTCACTGTACACTTATGAATGAGGCTCTCATTATTAGAGGTGCTGATCATCGGAGGGGGCGACGTTTCCACTGAGAAACGGTTCCTTCTTAGCCATTAGATCAGACCAGCCTCATGAATAGTCATAAGGCCGGCACGTCATTCTCATGAACCCTCTGTGGTATGAATATTCTAATGAGGCCGGGCCAGTTTTCTCTCCAAGCTTCTTCTTCTGCTCATGAATATTCATGGCGGGAGGACGCTCGTCAGCGGCGGCGCACCGTGCGGGTCAGTTGGACGCAGTGATCCAGCAGAAGCTCCGGCTTAACCAACCATCTGGAGCGTTTAGGGAGCACAATGTGCCACACCCCCGTCAGCTCCCGAAAAACAGGGTGTACAAGATGAATTACATCACTGCTGACCGCCATCTTTAAACTCCTGAAAAGACCCAATCACTGAATCAGATCTGTTCCGGCTCTTAAATTGTGGTTTGGGGCCCAGATTGGTTCCTCAGGTCATTTCTTTCAGGTCTCTTCTTTGCTCTGTGTCACCTGAGGAGACCCACCTGCAGCCTCGACTGATCAGGGAGGAGCTGTCGTTGTGATTCGGAGTCTGTGGCTTCTTTTGCTGTTTTCGGAGGTGGACACCTTGAGACAGGTGAATGCCTGAAGCATGAGTCAGGAACAACAACCAGCCGAGGAGGAAACCACAAGTCGGTCTCTGACCCGCCCTTCACCTCTGGAAGGAAGCCGAGCATCTCACCTGGATGCTCATAAACTGTGAAAGTGTCTGGTCAAGATGAACTAATGAGATCAGAATAAGGACGATCATCAACATTTCTCTGCTTTTAATTCGTTTCATTCTTTTCATGTTTGTGTTCATATTTTATTCCTGTTACATTATATTACTGCTTCTGAGGCACAAAGTTAAAAGACTGAAACACAAAGTCAGATTTACAATAAACCAGATCACAGTAACTCATCTTAATGTTCTGACTTACTAAATCAAACCGTTTCACGTATTTTCCTGGCAGAAATGAACCAAATCCAGATTCCACAAATTCCAAATCCTGCAGCACGTGTCGTAAAACCAGTGTGTAAAACTGTTACTGACCCTCATTTGTTCTGGGTTTGAGCTATCAGTCATCCTGTGAGACAGAAATCGTTTTCCCTCGGGGTCAGTCTGGATCGGAGGTGAGGTGGCGAACGTGCCGGCTCAGACCCTCACTTTAATTTTACAGCATGTTGCAGAAACCACAGAGGACTGATGAGGCGAGGCTGAAGCTGCGAGCCGCGGCTGCTGATGCCTCGGGTGAAAGAAAACCTGGAGATGTAACGTGCATATTTTGATAAGTGCAGTGGAACATTCCAGTCATTCTCCACCATAAACTCATGAGAAGGAGAAGCGGCGAGAGGCGACGCCCCTCAGAGCGAGATCCCTCGTCTCCTCTTCACCCTGCAGCTGCTGTGGCTGCGTCTCAGTCGGGCCTGGTGCTGAGCTCCCGTCGTCTTTTCTCCGTCTCACGCTCTCTGATGGCTCACATCGACATAATTGGCTTCGTCTGAGAAAGGTTCCACGTCTGACATGTTGAAAGACACTTAGATGTGTTTATGTTTCTGCTGCAGCAGCTTAGCAGGCTGTTTTTCACAGCGCTAACGTGCAGAAAAATGCAAGATCACCCACATTACAAGCAACCAGCTGTGGAAAAACGACCCGAATATTTAATTTAGCAAAACCACAGTGGAAAAATGCTTTGTTATGAGCCTCACAGTTAAATTATAAACACTCAGAGGATCATCAAAGTTATCACGGTTCATCCTGAGGGGAACATGAACCAGATTTCAGGGCAATGCATCCACTGATGTCAAGAAGTATTTAAATCTAAGCCTAAACTTTAAACCACGTGGTGGAGCCTGGAGGAACATCAGGGGATCACAGCAGTCAGTATATGTCCGTCCACAGAGACACTCCTGGATGATGACTAATAAAATCATTTATTTACGTTCATCTTAAATGTCTGAGCAGCAGCCTGACATTACCGTCCCTCCACGGGGTTTTAAATTCCCCCAGTGTTAAAATCCCAGCTCAGTTCTTCTCGTTCTTAACACAGTACTTGAGAGCATGTAATTATTTACCTTCAGCGGCCCAGTACACATCCTCGTTACTGCGGCGTCCACACGGATCGTCGTGCTGTTCGCCGGCCCTCAGTCCTCATTAACACGTTTATCATGTGTGTTTTCTCTTTTCTCTGTTTCCCTATGGCACGTTCCACCAGCTGCTCATGTAGCTGTGAGTATGAGCACTTTGTCCTGGAAACACAGCGGAGCTCAGACATTTTTTGACACCTGCAATAAAATTAGATTGAGTCATGAAGCTTAATGAGGTATAATAAGAGCCTTTAAACCCTTAGTTGAAAAACTAATGTCACCTTTTGCAGAGAGAAACCTGTAGTTGAAGGAAACTGAAGGATGAACTTCAAGGAAGTTTTTTTTTCCCATAAAGCTGCTGTTTTTTCCACATCTTGAATTCTACTTCAACACATGAAAATTACTTTTTGAAATCATCTACCTGTGCGTGGCCTTGAAATACCTCAGCTTCCTCTGAGAGTGATTTTTCCTCAGATGGAAATTCCTATCGATATTCCCAAAATTCTGTGGGAACGTCGACCTGAAGTGGACAGAGCGGCCTCATTTATTCAACACACGTGTCCCTTGAGTTGACATTAATGTGAACGCGATCCCAGCCAAATGCTGGGATCTTAGATCGTGGTGAGTTCACTGACAGTGATGTCCTCTCTGAGTGCTGTGATTAATATTTCTGAAGCTGTAAGATCAGCTGTGCAGCTCTGCTCCTGCTCACATCTGTCAGTGTGGACAGACGTGAGCAGGAAAGCTCTGCAGCAGTGAGCTGACCGAAGTATTCGTAGCTTCTGTGAGTCGTGTCAGAGTGTTTTCGTTCAGGAAGTGAAGCTAGTTGTCCTGTTGTTGTTGGAACTTTGTTGTTTTAATTTTAAACCCTGTCTGCAGACCACATGCCATCGACATCTGATTTGAAGAAGGAGAATTTCAGTCTGAGGAGAGCGGAGCTCCTGTTGCACAGCAGTTTCCAACCCCTCCCTCGAGGCGACAGGTTGTTACTGTAGCTCCTCACACACTGTAAATGTCTGATTAATGATTCGTAACCTCTCCCAGTCCTGGAACAAATTAGATCTGCTGCTCGTTCGCCGTAAATCAGCGAAAAAAAAGCACACTGAGTCCTGTTCATGTGTCTGTCAGAGCTCCCACACTGTCAAAACACGGAGCTGTTCTATCCTGCCAAGCTCCACGGCAGCATGTTCACCTGAGCTAAGCGTGTGTCGTGCCACGTGGCCCCGGGCTCTGCTCATTAACATTCCTGTGTTTTGTGGTGGATCTGCAAAGGCCGAGCAACATGATATAACAGCTCTTGTGTGTCACCTGACATCACCACAAACTAAACCTCAGCTTAAGTCCTCCACACACCCGCTAACTCAGAGCATAACCAGCCGGCTGCCGTGTTGCCGGGGCCTAGGGGACGTCTTCAGAAGTCTTCTTTTGTCCAACAAACACTTTACAATGATATGAAGCAGCAAAACCTCCCATTTAAGAAGCAAGGGCCAGAGAATGATTTTTATAACTTTCTGTCCATCACCTGACGGATAGGACAGGTTCACATTTCTCTCTCTCTCTCTGTCTTTCACTCCCTGTCTCTCTCCCTGTCTCATTCCTGAGTGGCAGCAGACAATGTCAGACCTGACTCATCCCGTCAGATTAAGAGGCGACGGTTTCTGAAACGTGTCATTTCACAGCATTGCTCACCACTTCAGATGAGGCTCGCTGGATTATTTTTAACGGCAGTTATACTTATGATGAATGTGAGTGTGGCGTGATGTGTTCGTCCATGTGCTTCAGGTATTTGCCTCACTTTAAGTTTCTTTGTTTAGCTGCTGTGCATGTGAACGTGTTTACAGCTCAGACCAAACAGAATCTTCACAGAACCACACAGACTGCGTCTCTCCTTCCAGTCATGAAGGGTGTGACCCCAGGGGTCAAACACTTGACCCTTGAAGTCCTGCTGAGATTTGCTCAGGTATAATTAGGCCTGTTTAAGTCTTTGTGTGCCTGAATGGGCACATGTAGAGCTGAGTGGAGTGGTCTGCTCTGACTCCCAGCCCTGAGGAAACAAGTTCAGCAGCTGCTCAGGGTAACACATACACTCCTCTCTGCAAAAAAAAAAAAAAAAAAAAAGCAATTGTTCTATTTGGAACGTGATAAGTGGGATTATGAGAGGCATTTTTCAGGACCAGCTTTCCAAAAAGTTGGTTAAAATATGAACAAGAACTTCAAAGCAGAGTCTCACCCAGGGCCCAGAGAAGGCCAAGGCCAGCGCTGATCATAAATTCATATTATATATCAAATAAGACATGAGAGGATTTGCTGTCAGCCGGGAAAAACCCTCTGGCATCATCTTCTCTGCTGATAATTAGCAGCAGGGAATTTTTGTGGGCTTTGACATCTCCCACCAGGTAACACGAAATGTAGAAATGTGTCAACACATGTGGGTAAACATGGCAGAAAGACCGTCAGTGTCAGCCACCCCGGGTAATTGCTCCTTGTGGTTTTTCAGAGGTACATATCACGTCAGCTGAATGTGAAATATGCTGCGATAACAGGGAACAACAACAGCTGGGCCTACAGTCACCATCTGTGACTCATACTTTAAGATGTCACATGTTTCCTCTTGTTTCCTTTGATGTGATTCTGACATTAGTGCCTTGGCTTTTCTGCCGTGGGCTTATTTTGGGATTAGAACCACTAACCTGAGCTCTGCCAGCGCCACCTTCGACCCACTGATCCAAACAAGTGCAGAGCGTGTTTGTGCATCCAGTAAAGTGTCACGACACAACGACAAATCCATACATTTGGTAATAAGAAATTTATTTTTCAACAATAACAGAGAACAAAATATTTCAAAAGCATATTCACATGTTACATCGACTGTACAGGGATCAGATGGAGCGTGCTTTACTCTAAATGATTCTGGAACAAGCACTAACAAAAAGAAGAAGGAAAACTAGGAATATTTAAGTAATTTGATGAAAAAATATGAAATATTCCATGTCTAGGTACAAAATAGAAAAGAGATTAAGCTGATTATGGACTGTTATTATACCCTGATACAGTGTTTAGGCCTCTTTTAACTGTCACAAAGTAATTTACAACAACAAAACATGACGGCGTTGCCATCTTTCAATAGCTAAACCTCTTGGCCTCTTTGGTTCCATGATTAGGTATAATACATTTGAACAGAGCTCAATTTTGCTTCTATAAAAATAACTTTTTTTATTCAATGGCAGTTTCTATTTTTATCTTTCTTATTACTAGTCACGCAAGTCCTCAGTGCAAATATTCTAACAACCATTCGCTTTGAAGAATAAGCGAAAGATTACAGTGGCAAGCAAGGTCGAGGTCGAGTGTCGGACAGGAGGCGGGAAACGGTGAGATAATAAGCATTATCTGGACCTCAGGTATTTCTGTCAAAGCTGTACCTGGTAGCGCTGAAGCCTACAAATGAGAGCAGAGTGTAACAGAGCAGTGAAATAACAGGTCGCTGAAACGTTTAACCTGAAAATCTCAAAGTGATGTCAAAGTGACTGAGGCCTGAAACTGTGTCTCAAAGTGTGTTACGGTGCCAAACAGGCCATGATGGGAACTCCACCGGGACACATTCATTTAGACTCCAAAACCACTATTCATGCATCACATTTGGGTCAAAGTTAGCCCCAGTTAGATGACATAATGGAATAAATAGAAGTCAAACCTGGTACACTGACTGCTGTTTTAACATTTCAAACATCAGACAGAAAATCTTCCATCTAACCAGCATCTTTCATGTTAATCACCTCCAAGCCCCTTAAATTTATCTAATCTGTTTAGATCATTTTATGCCATGCAACATGGACAGAAAAGATATGTCACTTCCAGCTGACATTCTGATTCTGAAGTAACAGAGATGAAAAATGCATAAGAATCTACCTGTAAAGTAGAGACAGTATTTATTCCAGCCCTGTGTCCTAAAGGTTTACACAACACAAACTGTCAACAAGTAGATTTTGACCAAAATGAAATGTCAGTCAGATGATGTTGTGTCTCGGTTACATGCTGAAGGAGTGGGAACAGAAAGTCCGTGTTTCATTCAGCAGCAGTTACGTTTTCCTCCACATTGTATTTGTCAGAGCCGTTCAGTAGTAAATAGACGTAAGCTGCAGGAGACGGGGTTGATTATTTTCCACCAGCCAAACAGAGAATTTCAGAAATGTCGTCGCTTGTGGTTGGACTGAGCGAGACCAAGTCAAAGACTTCAGCGTCAGCAGCTGGGTGGGAACTCTGCGCCTCCTCCTGCCTCCCAGCTGAAGCCCAACCTGCCCCTGCTTGCCACACTTACATTTCAAGTATTGGTGATAGTTTGTCACTAGAGCTTAAGTTCAGCTTGTCTGGTGTACGGGTAAATACTATACATTGCATAGCTCATGCGGCACTTATTTCTTTTAGAAGGACTGTGGGCAATGGCGCGCCACATAGGGCTCATTAAAGGCATTTCAATCTGCAAGTGCTATCAAAGTGTGCGTCGGGAAGTGCGAAGCTGCACCATCACTAAACTGAGCAATATGGCAACCTTTCACTTTCACTGACTGGAATGAGAGATGCGTTCAATATTTTCTGATTTGAGCAACTGGAAGGAATCAGACTCTCTCCATCAGGGAGGAGCTGAAGGAAGGTTTTTTTCTTTTTTTGCAATATCCAAATGTTAATAAGACGGATCCATGTGAGGTCATTCCTGATACTCATTCCACCATCTTCATGTGCCGGTCGCACACTATAAAAGAGTATGTGTTCAGTCTATAGGTTGTAGTGATTGTACGCGGTCTGGACTGGGCGGGTTGGTGGAATTTTGGTAAACTGTTCTCTCAAACACTAAATCAGCCTGCTCACATCGAGCAGTACACCACATCAGTCACTGCTGTGTTTAACAAAAACCTAAACCAATAATTTGATGCTTCAAATTCACAAATTTAGAAAAGGAAATAAAAATGTTGAGTCCATGGATTAGTAATTTATGAAACCGATTCATATTCAGATCCATTTTAAGGAACTGTTTATCAAAATATCCGTACCTCCCCTCACTCTGTACTGATCCCCTCAGAAGTTTGGGCTAGCGTGACGTTAACCCCAGCTGATAACAGTTAAAACAGCAGTGTCTTTCCAACTCAGAATCATCAGTGTTCCCTCAACAATGAAGATAATGGAAAGAGAATAATCCGGAGATATGAAAGGATGTGAGTGATGGTCAGAGACGTGCCACACAAACAGCTGTGATTTTTCAGGCGTGGCGCCTCACATTGGCAAGTCTGCTTTTAGTTGTCAGTGTGGAGGATTAATCAGTGGTTTGGTGACAGCGTCAGTGTAACAGAGTCCTTGCTGAAAAGTCTCTACAGTCTCTACGTTTTTCTGTTTCCGTCCATGTCTGGAATGCGTCCAAATGTTCAGATGTGCTTGAAGCCAGTTTTGTCGTGGACCAGAGTTTGTCTAAGACAGAGTGTGAATGTGGCCATAAGTGCTGTACGTTGGTGAAGCTTGACTGCTGTGAAGACATCGTCAGTGCTTGTCCCAAGTGTTTGTTGCACGCACAGTTTTTGAAAGAGGCATGGCTGAATCACCCCAGCCTTGTCTGTGACTCATGTAAGGCTCCGTAGACCTCCTCTGGAGATCTTTTTCACGTTCAGGGTTGGGTTTATGTTCTACACATGAAGAGCTTCATTCCAAAACAAGATGCCCACTTCTGAACGAGTGGCAGTTACTCTAACAGTGAGGCTGAGAGCAGAAAATTACATCAAATGATGCTGCTTTGTAAAGGCTAGTAGGTAAGCAAAAACCAGGTCCTCACTATCTTAGAGAGATTAAATGAAGAACTTCAAATATTGATTGTTTTCCAAAGTGGATGTTTAAAGATTTGGAAGCGAACTCTTCACGTCCCTTTGAAGGAGACTTGATCTTCCCCCAGAGAATATAACAAAATATATCAACAAACATAAATATATATACAGGTTTTTGTGCAGGCATACATGAGGGTGTGTAGATATGTGTGGATGAGGTTGTGTGTGCCCATTTTTTCCATCGTCCATAAATATTATGTTTCTATATTCATTTTTTGTTGTAATATTGTGAATCTGTTTACAGTTAAGTTCTTCAGTTCCACCTTAAATAAACGTGAATGAAAGATACTCAAGCACAGCCACACTCCTCCACGATCATGTTGGGAACGTCCCGCTTGACAATGTTGTACTCGTCATCGAAGTAGAGCATGGACATGGTGCTTAGCTTGGTGGGGATGCAGCAGGAGTTCATGGAGCCCGGACTCATCCCCCGCATGCGGTACTGGTTCACCACAGCTGTGTGAAAGGACGAGGCCGAACCGGGGACACCTGCCATGTAGGCCGGACAGTTCCCCTCGCAGTAGTTCCCAAAGTAGCCTGACGGCGCAATGATCCAGTCGTTCCAGCCAATGAGCCGGAAGTCTATGTAGAACTGCTGGCGGCAGCACAAGTTGCTGCTGCCGTCGCACTCCAGCCCCCTCTTGCGGATCCGGTGTTTGTTGTCAGCTTGCCGCGCCTGCACCACCAGGAAGGGCCGATGCGACTCGTCGTTGTGGTTGAGCAGGACGGGAATGACGCCATCTGCCTCGCAGCCTTCGCAGCGCACGTCCAGGTTCTGCCGCCGGTCACCCTTTTCAAACACCAACCGGACGGCATCAGTCAGCACAAAGGTGTGCCAGCCACTGCGCTTCAGGTCCACCCGCTTCTCCACCAGGTTCCACTTGCTGCCAAGGCCAGGCTCCTGGTAATACACCTTCACCGTCACCTTCCGCCTTGGACGCACCTCCACGGGAGACGGCAGCAGCTTGAAGTAGAGCCAGAGGGTGGCCTGCGTCACATACAGGTTCTGGTTCCCCTCGCTGGAGATCAGGAAGAACAGGCTGGACTTGGATGTCACCATGTCATCTGAGGAACAGAAACACACCAGAGGCACTGATTAACAATAAAAACAATAAAACAATAACAGTAAAAAGTGACAATTCAAAAGCCTGTGAAAAAAATCCATCCATGCCACACATTTCTCAAAGAACAACCACGTCAGACTGAAATCAACGCAGATCCTCCACGTGTGCAGCATTTTGAAGACCAAAGAAATGCAAAGGGGACTGAGCACTGAAGGCGAGGGTGAACTTTGGGAACAGCTTAAAGTGAGACCACAGGCCCCAGCCTCCCCTCAGCTCAGGGTGGCACAGATCCTGTGGACTGTGACAGGAAGGCGCTGGGCGCAGGGCCACTTGGCCTCCGTGTCGGCCCAGATATGAGAAGAGGGGGCTTAAGAGAGCGGCGCACAAAGGTTCAAAGGCTTTGCGTTGAATGCTGCCTGAAAATGAGATCTTATGGAGCCTAACTGTCTTCACAATGAGGCCTGAGAGCGTGTTGCAGGGCCAGGCAGCGTGGGAGATGCAGCAACAAAGTGGAAGAATGAAGACGCAAGGAAAACCATTTACATGACATTAGCTGCTTCTCAGAAGCCATGGCTGCCTCTGCAACAGACTGCAAATGGTCAGAGGCTTTTTATTTGGTCACCATCAGCTCATTTGTGGAGCGACTGAAAGGTTTGGAAGTCTGGCAGCTGAGGGGTTCAAACCAAAAATCACAATCTGAAATTCATCCAACAACTTAAGTTTTTACCCCCGTTACGTTTCCCTTGCAACTTTTCCACGACTAATGAATGCTAATAGTGAAACAGATTTTTTATCTGGGCTGCTCCACATGTATTTGCAATTTATCTCTTCACTCATTGCTCTTGCGGGTTTCATTGTTTGATTTTCTGCACGCCAGTGCTCCCATTAAGGATGCAAAGTTTTGATCTTGAGCAGAGATGTAAATATCCTGAGTGCTCCTGGGTAATTATGGTGTGATGAAACACTGCACACTGAGGAGCTGAAGCAACGCTCTCTTTAATCTGCTGCGTTTTACATTTTAGGCTCTTTATCTTGAGATGCTTCCACAGTGTTCACTGGTTCTTACTGGGATCAGACCTGAAACTCTACTCTCACCATCACCATCACTTCCTGCTTTTTTTAAGCACTGAAGCTACAGACACAGCGACAAAGAAAACACATGGAGGATCTGATTGACAGCTGTCAGGTGAAGAAGATTAGCGCCATTCATCAGGTGTGAACCTCCTGAACTCTGAGCGAAGCCGACTGCGAGGAATTGAGATTGACAGTTAGTGAGAAATCAGAGCGTAAGAGGACACAGTGTCCAGCGGATGAACTTGAGATTTCATGGCTGAACAGTTGCAAAGCAGAACACGCCCTCTGCACCGGAGGGTTTTCACCCGGAAACCACCAACCACGCGTTGTAAAAGCTTTCATGAAGCAGGTTACATCAGTGTACAAATCAGAAATGTGTGAAAACGCCAGAGATTATTCAGAGTTTCAGCGGGAGCCGACCTCTTCTGATCATCAAAGGCACTTTTTAGCGAGCCTCCACATGCATTACCTCATCCATCAGGAGACGAGGTAATCTTTTTCACTCATTACTCAGCAGCTTGAATGTTAGATCACACACTGCTGCACAATGGGGCTGCAGATCAGAGCGCTGCTGTCATCCAGGCCACAGGAAAACCAAGAACGATGCACTTAAGTGCCAACAAAATACAAACGAGGGTTAAGCTGAGCTGCAGGTGCAGATTTCACGGGTGGGATGCGTTTGTCACCACGTATTCTATCAAACTGCTAAAACCTTGACTCGCTCACTTGCTCCAAACTGCACGGATCAAAGCGACAGTGAAAATGCCTGTAATGTAGATATAAACAAATGCTCTGTAGCAGGAGGAGTCTGTTTAAGTCCCCTGAATGTGTTGGCGGCTGTTGGGGAGTGGCTGCTTTACAATGAGATCGAGGAGGATAGTTAAGTGACGGTTTGAGAGGGAATTCATTTGTCACAGACGACCAGCTGCATTGTCCGAGATGGTAATGAGGAGGTGGTGGATTCCTCACATGAACTCCAGGACATGATAAACTCAAAGACAAAACGAGGAGGAGACGAGGAGCAGGGAGACGAGCGACGATGGTGCAACAAAAGCCATCTCCTGGTATCATTTCTAAGTGGTCAGAGAGTGTCCACAAAAATAAAGTGACCATGGTGCACTGCAGGAGACACACAGCAGCTGTTCTGAAAGGCTTGACATTACATTTGGCAAATATTTAGGTTTTGATTTCTCTCTGGTGAAGGCCCCAGATGTTTAGTGAGGAATAACAGACAGATAAATAAACCGCACTGTGATTCAGCAATGATGCGATTGTGTAACATGCAAGTTACTTGTAGCATGACTTCCCACAATGAATTTCTATAGTGGTAAAAGACTAAATTTAGGCCAAAAGACCACATAACCACCTCATTTTAAAACCTCTCAACTGCTAAAAGTCACAGAACAAAACCTTGATGGTTACATTAACATTTCTGCATGAATCTTCACTGGAAATCTGTGGCACAGAAAAACTTCCAGCGATGAGGGAAGTTAAGAACATGAGAGTCTTGGTATTCAGACGGTTAAAGGACAGGCATTGAGTGGGAGCCTCCAGATCCTTCTCTCTTTTCTTTTCTTTTTTTTTTTCCAAAGATGGTTACTGAATTTAAAACTATCAAAGATCAGCTGACAACACTACAGCCGGGCTGTAGTTACCTTTATGGACACTGACTTTATATCCCACAGTTACAGTGTGTCATATGTAAATGTGCATTAAAGATTCAGTGGCTCCCATACAATGTATTCATGTTGGTGAGCAGCACTTCAGTTTAATACTCCAATAATTCGAGTTTAGTTTGCTGAGGTTTTAAACAGTTGTTGATAAGCTGCTCTGTTTTCTGTAAGAGATAACACAGCAAAATATGAACAGTATAAATACCTGTGTCTTGGTGCCATGTTGGGGGTGTTTAGGGGGATAGGACACGAAAAGGGCCTTAAGTTGAGTTTCTTTGTGGGTTTTTAACGTTGTTTGGAGCCAAACATGGCAGATCGTTTACCAGTCTGTACCTGCAGCTACAAGAAACTTTCCATCTGTCGAAGCCATGAAAACTACAGCCCTCAGCTCACAAACACAACCTGACAAAAGACATCAACACAATCCAGGTCTTCGTTTCTCCCTTGCAAAGAAGTTGTGTTTACGAAGAGGCAACATTTAGACTCCAAACTGTGACAACACAAAACACTTTCACAGTAAAAACACCATAACAAACCAACAGCATGAACTCCAGACTCTGTTTTTTCATATAGGGCCTGCACACACACACACACACACACACACACACACACACAGTGAATTCTAATGGGGTGCCAGGCTGCAGGGTTCAGCCCGTCACTCTGCATTCAGGCTGCACGACGGCCGACACAAAAGCTCTGACCTTATACTGAGGGGACTGATTCAACACAACCCTGTCATGTCACACACACACACACACACACACACACACACACAGTCCTGGATATAGATTCATGTATACGCCAACGCCGACACTCCTGGAAACACACAGTTAAGAAAACATCAATAACGCGCACAAAGACGTGACAGACACACAAAAGCTCAAATACTACAACACAAACGGGGATAAATGACACGGAGACACATGACATAATGAACACACACAGCTTCGGAATAACAGTCCTGAGTGCCGACGCGACGCAGCGATTAGCTGATGTGGAAAGCAGATGTTTCCGCGGAGCGCCGTCACTTTCTGCGGCGAGCGGACGGACACACGTGGGCGAAGCAGGTGGCGTCGTTGATCATTTTCAGCCCCGCTCCTTTCAGCCGCCCCTGAGTAAATTGTTTCTCTGAGCCTTGTCGCCGCGCCATGTCCCCGCTGGCAGCCGCTCAGTGCCGCGAACGCAGCCAACTGGCAAACTGACGGCGCCGAGGTGGAAGGTCTGCAACACAGCGGCCACAGAGAGAAACATCGGAAACTAAAAGGCTCTCAGCGGGGAGCAAACCTCCGACGACACCCAGCGAAGCTGCCCAAGTTTATGTTTGTGTGGGGCTGGGTTTTCTAGGAAAGTGAACACAACACTGGGCTAGAAGCCAGAAGTCCCAGATGTCTAACTTTCTCTTGAGCACATGAATGCAGCAGAGTAGTTCGTGCATAAAAATCCAAATTCTAAAGGAAACCCCAAAATCTAATCAGGTTGTGCCTCAGCTCCTCATTCACCAAACTGCATTCAAAATTCTGCAGTTTTTTTATCCACGTTTCTAGATGACAACATCTTTTTCCATCGTTGTTGGCAAAGACCTGCAAAATCACAACCTTTCATTTATCCCTGTGGGAAAACACAGTGTCGACACTGTGGGCAGCAAACAAACCTTTAACTTAGACAAAATCTGCACATGTAACTGGGGGAATCTGCCTGATTTTAAGGGGCCAGCAGAGGCATTTACACTGGAAACAACCAGCATGTGATGAACGTCCATGATACATGACAGAATGCAGAAGAAGACAACGTCCAAATGTTTAGAAACAGACACCAGAAAGATAATAAGCTTCCAGTTTCACAGGTAGCAGCTACAGAGGGTCTCTGCTTTTATTTTGGCGGGTTTTCAGGCGCTTGCTTCAACATCTGTTCAACATCAGCATGTTCTCTGGGCTGTTTCTCATTCAGTCAGTACATAAAGACACACACACCTAAACACACACATGCACTGAGCCGCAGAGTTGGCTGATGGTGGCTGTTTGTCCCTGGTTCACCAGCTACGTGGTTTCTTATTGCTCACATGTTGAGTTTAATGCAGACAAACGTCCTTCATCATTTATATAAATGTGTGTTAAACCCTCAGCCCAGCATCATAAAGCCACATCAAACTCTGAAACACTCACAACCTGTTGTTATAATTCAGTCAAAGTCATGGAAAATGAAAGTTTTTCCACTGAAAGTTTTCCAGCCTGGATGTTGTGTGTTTAGAGGATGTTTTTCTTTTTTTAGGGTAAAATTTGATGATTTAAATTAAAAACAGACCCTTTGTCATGATCTCAGATGTGTTTCTTATCTTTCAGAAGCCGAAATGAATAGAAGGGTTTTCCCTCTGTTGAAGATCCTGTCAGCTCGCCTGTCTCTGTGGGACGTGTTGGCTTGTTGCAGAGACAAAGACTCTCACCTCTTATTCTCTGTACAACAGCAGCAAAAATCTGCCAACTTGATGCCATTTACAAAGATTTGTCCCAGTGAAAATCAAAGTGTTTTCTTAATTCTGTTGGAACAGACTGACTGTGATCAGACTTACTGTGGTTTGTTTGGGAGAAAATGAGTAAAAATGTAAAATTGCATTGAAATCAGGTGGAACTTTATTAGAAATATCAGATTTTTGTTCCTCCTTCTCAGAAAAACTCAAATTTAAGGTTGAAAATTTGCACCTTTCTCTGCAAAGCTGATGATCTCCGAGCTCTCCTCCAGCACCTCGTTGCTCATCGGGTGTCCATCCAGGTTGGGGATCTCCACCCTCCCGTCTTCGCGCAGCTTCCCGGCGTGGAGCTTCCGCAGTGCCGTCACCATGGCCGCCTTCGGGACCGGGTGCGTGATGTTGGGCCTCTCCCGCATCTGTAGCCTGGTCAGGATGTGCCTCTTTACAGCCTCTAGGAAGTCCACGTTCAGCCGGCCGGATTCGGGGTCCTCCGGCTGAGCGATGCCGCAGGACGCGCAGGTATTCCGGGACCCCGTGTGCGCCTCGGCCTCAGTCCCGGGCGCAGCAGTGCAGCGGATGGAGAGGACGCAAGCCACAAAGAGTGCCAGTCGGAAAAGACAGCCTTTCATTTTCTGTTTGAGGAGGTGAAGAATAACTTTTCCCCTCTTTTGTCAGAGATAAAATAAAATCATAAAATAAAATATGAACAGGTAAAAAAAATCCTCTCAGTCTCGAGATGTCTCCATGCGTAACGGCGGTCCGCTCAGGTCTGACGCACTTGGATGCCAGTCGGTGCAGTTTATTTCCATTCACTGGAGGACGTGTGTGCAGGAAATCTTTTTATCACATCGTTATATGGATGTCTTTGGTCATTCTCAACCGCCTGTCAAAAAACGGGAAGCAGAGTCCTGTTTATTCCGGTTTTGAGGAACTCTCTCTTTTCGTTGGAGTTTGGAGCAGCTTCACACAAAAAGCATCACTTCTGTAAGAAGCAGAAAACGTGTCATGGTTTCATTAATCAGCATCAGCCCCGTTGAAAACACATATTCCACAGACCGAGGAGAACTGAGTGCAGATCCTTCTTCAACATTTTTAAAGTTCAATCCATCATTGTTTGGTCCGCAGACACAGAGAGATCATCATCATCCTCACTTTTTTATTCTCTAAAAACAGTTCAAACGTTCTTGATCGTGACTCGCACTGTGGTGCTGCCGGAGTGCCGATGCGCAATTAAAAGGAAGAAGAGGAGGAGAGGGAGGAGTGCCAGTGAGCGCACCGAGGAGCGTTTCCATTCTGGCGACTGAGACTCGGGAGCCGCCACACACCGAAAACTTTTTATACACAGGGGGGGTCAAAATCAGGTGGGCGCGGCCAATGAGGAGAGGCAGAGAGAGAGGGGGAGGGAGGGGGCGGTGTTAATAATGCTCCCTGAGGAGAAATCACCGAATTATTCCTGAAGGGATTCATATTGCACTTCAATCCCACACAATATTCCTGCAGTGACTGATAATAAAGGAACAAATAAGTACTGACAGTTTTGTATATACAATATTGATATGTAATACTGTAGGTCAGAAAAATGTAGTTGTTCAGTCTGAAATGAAGCAGAGTGGAGGCATAAGAAACAGAAATACCTCACACGTGTGTAAGTACAGCTCTGGATTAAATGTCCTCAGTGTCTCGCAGCTCAGTATGAAACTGTCAAACCTCTTAAATCTTCTAATTTGCTTAGAAGATTTTAGCGTCCAGACCCTGACGCTCATAAAAACAAACTAAAAGCCTTTTATTCTCGTCTAATGTGATGTTTCCTCTTGTTTTTTGTCTTGAGGCTTTTATTTGTACAGCATCTGTCTGATACAGGACGTGTTTTTTTACTGGGTGGTGCCAAATTCAAATGATCCTTCAAGATATCAGAAAGTGCTGTTACAATGGTGAAACAATATCTGAGGAGCAGAAGTGCTTACATGCTTTAATGCTTTGACAGTTGTAAATCAACTTTAACTTTATTGGCACTGAGGGGACGTTTGTGACGCAGCCAGGTGAAAACACAGAACACACTCAGACTTGAATGTAAGACACATAAAACATTATGAAATACATAAAACATGTAATAAAAACATGTAGAACGTTTTCTAAGACCTCATATAACATTCAGTGTGGGTTACATCCAGCCACAGTCAGTGATTTCCTGTTATACTGACTTACTGTGTGTTTCCTGTGAATTCCACTCGTGTCATTCCTGAACATGGACATCAATATGCAGCGGCGCCTGCGCGCTCAAAGATTCAAAGACTGTCTAATAAGTTTTAATGGTTATACAGAAAAATGCTTCAGTACCATAGGAGATAAAAACAGAAAACACAGCCGAGGGTCAGTCAGTGTTAGTTATTCATTCTGGTCACCTTGTTCATATTAATTTTCATGACCAATGTTATTCACTGTGTTATTGTAGCAGCTCATAAACCCTAAGTAAACATCCCAGCATGCAAATAACCTGAGCCTCTCCAGTCAAATTCAACACAATCCGCAACAGCTTGGACTAATGAGTGTCTCAGACATGACAGGACGTCCTGGACAACAGCATTTGTTAGTAAAAACTCCAAACCAAATCAGCTCTGCACAACACGAGGCAGCAGCAGCAGCCTCTGTAGTAAAAGACAGAGCTGAGGTGACCTTTGACCTTTCAGCTGGTGATTATCATAAGGCAAAACAACATGAAGTGTAAAAACAGGTCAGGTCTGTTTCCCCCCTCACATGACCCCGTTTTTACTGAAACCCCATCAGTTTGATTTGACTTATTGTGACACAGCAGATTAATAACACACAGTTCAGTGCAGATCTGAATTCTGTGCCAGACTGATGATGCTACACGACAAAACATGTTTTCTTCACTTTAAATGCTTAGAGGTCATTTAAAGGGAAAGCCAGGGAAGTTAGATGTGGATGCATTTTACCTCATTACAGTCTGTTAGTCAGCGCCTCTCTGATTAGCATTGGATAAAGTAATGAAATGGCGCCATCTTTGTTCCAAATATGGGAATTACACGCTTGTTCCTTTATAACCTTTGAAAAGAACAGTATTTCATTGCTTATATTCTAAGAACGTTTTACTGATGAAGCAAACTCATGATAAACCCCAAAATATTTAAAGACGGGCTCGTTTTAATATCTGTCACTTTAACATTTGATATGTCTGCTTCAGGGGCTGATTTAATTATTTGAAAACAGACAAAGTATAAAATATGAAGAAAACATTTTAAACACCATTTCACAAAATAACACCGAATAACGTTTCTGACAACCACAAATAAAATAAAGCTCCGTTTAATGTATAAATGGATAAACAATAAATAAATAAATAAATTCATAGATAAACACGAGGAATTCCGTGACATCATTTCCTGTTAATGTTATCTGTTTCGCCCTGAGAGGAGGTAAAAGCTAAGATATATCACTCCGTGCTTTTCCCGGGTTCCTGAGTCCATGAGCTGTACTCGGTAGTAAAAGCGAGGAGCAGCGTTTTACGGTATAAACCACATCCGGTGTAAGTTTACTTTAAATCACATCACGTGACCGGTGTTCCTTCGTATCAAGCGTTATTTTTTGGTAAACACTGAATGAGGTTACGGCAGAGCTGGCGGTGCCATTTTCAGCCACAGAGTGAGTCCTCTCCTCTCCTCTGACATAGGCAATCTTTGGCTGAGTCCGGGTACTAGGTGGGGCAGAGGCTCCTGGTCAACTTGTAAAAGTTGAGTCTGCGTCGCTTTGAGGCGGACTTCTCACCGGGCGACAGGAAACACGTTAACAGGTGAGTAATCGGACTGTTTCGGCGTCGTTCGGGTCGGCGTGAAGCTCCCTCCGCTCCGCCGGGAAGCGTTTTAACGTCTGAGGGAGAGAAAGCGTTTTCTGTCGCTGTTTCACTAGCTAGCTAACAGCCTCGTGACTGACGGCCAGCGGCAGCCATTCGGGGGAGCCCCGCTCACGATTTGATCCAATCAGAGGCGTTGTTGAGGCGGAAGGCGGGCTCCGGGGTGGCTGTTCAGTGTCATGTAGAAAGTGTTTTACAGCTGTCAGCTGGTTAATACAGAGAGGAAGCTGTTGACAGGGTGAATGATAGTTCCTCTTTGAGCTCAGTCAGACCAATTATTCTTTTATTTCTTATCTGTTTCTGCAGCTGAGCTTGTTCAAAGTCTCTTCCATTATTCATTTAGCCCTGACAGCCTCTCACTGCACCGCTGCTCTGGCCTCATGTCAGTGTCCTTGCATTGACAGGCAGCTGGAAAGGTCACTGACGAGTGGGGTTTTCCACGAATGTCCCGGTAGTGTATTTACTCTTTATCAGAGGGCCCTTCATCTGAATCCTCACACACTGCTGCTGGAGCTCACTCAGGGGCCTCAGTCCCTGTGGGCCCAGTATTCTTCACTTTTCTTGTTGTTTCACAGAAAAAATGAAGAATATCAATTTTCATCCAGAGTTTCAACATCTTAGTCAGGTGACAGTTTTCCTGTGATAACATTAATGTTAATGATAATCCATAAATGTAATCTCTGTTGCAGGCCTGCGTCACAGTGCGGGAAGACTTTGGTAAGTAAGGAAATAACATTTCGAAACTAAATGTTTTAGATTTAATTTTTATGGAGAATTTATATTAAACAAAACTGCTTTTTTCATTATGTTAAATATTCAGTGTGTTTAATATTGATGGATCTGTGTGTGTGTGATACGAATCTGTCAGGCTCCTGTTTTAAATCAGTTTGTATGTGTTATGTACTTTTTGTTTTCCATCCTGTGCCGGTCTCTGCCGGTCTCTGCTGGTCTCTGCTGGTCTTCAGTAGTTAGGCGGAGCTGTGAGCTGCTGGACGGACGTAGACCAGAGTCATGGCCTCCGGCAAGAACAAGAACCAGACCTCTCTGGCTCTCCACAAGGTGATCATGGTGGGCAGCGGCGGAGTGGGAAAGTCCGCCCTCACCCTGCAGTTCATGTACGATGAGGTGAGACTTCAAGGCTGCATTTCCCATGAACCCTGCTGTTTCTGTTTGCTGTCACATAATGATTTCTCTGTCCGTAGTTCGTGGAGGATTACGAGCCCACCAAAGCCGACAGCTACAGGAAGAAGGTGGTCCTGGACGGTGAGGACGTCCAGATTGACATCCTGGACACAGCGGGTCAGGAGGACTACGCTGCCATTAGAGACAACTACTTCCGCAGCGGAGAGGGCTTCCTGCTGGTCTTCTCCATCACAGAGCAGGAGTCCTTCTCGGCCACGTCAGAGTTCAGGTCTGTGGACACTTACTGCCTTGTAAAACTCACCAGTGGAGTTTGCATCATGTAACTGGTTACCAGCTTTTCCAGTTTGTGAATCTTCTCAGCCATGTACCTGTGTCACAGCTCCATGCAGAAACATGGTTCCTTTCTGTGAGTTAAAAGCGGTAGATTCCCTTCTTTACACTGTTAAAGCAGAAACGATTGGGTTAAATTTCTCTGAAATCTCAGTGATCAGTGCTGTGAAAGAGCTCGTGGCCACCTCTTACTACAAGCCGCTGCTCTCTCTTCTTCTTTCACAGGTTTCTCGTAGCAAGGTCCGATTGTTCAGCTTTTCTTTACTTCCTCTTTATTCTGTTCATTTTCTGTGTGTGTGTGTGTGCTGGTAAACGCTGTGTGTGTCTGCGTCAGGGAGCAGATCCTGCGGGTGAAGGAGGAGGAGGCCATCCCTCTGCTCCTGGTGGGGAACAAGTCGGACCTGGAGGAGAGGCGGCAGGTTTCTGCCGATGAGGCCACGGCGAGAGCGAGCGAGTGGGGGGTTCAGTACGTGGAGACCTCGGCTAAGACGAGAGCCAACGTCGACAAGGTACAGAAACACAAGCGTCATGCGATGCTTCTTGTAACAGAAGCTAGCTTCTTTCCCTCTTGCTTCACACAGATTCAGGTTCGGTGCAGGCTTGCTCAAACGTGTCTTCACCTCAGTTCTTTTTGCCTGAAGGGAATTTACATGTGCTGGCGTCCACTTATGTGTTTCCCCTGATGGTTTCTTTTTTTTTTTTTAATTCAGCTTTGCTGCCTCAGCTCTGCCAGATATTCTGTGGTGACATCTACCTATTAACACCTCTCCCCCGTTTCCTCATCTCAGGTGTTCTTCGACCTCATGCGAGAGGTTCGTAAGAAGAAAATGTCCGAGAGCAAAGACAAAAACGGACCGAGTGGCAAGAAGAAGAAAAAGCACTGCTGCATACTTTAACCTCGAGGTGACAAGGTGCCAAAATCAGAAAAAAAACAAAACAAAAAAAAAACAAAGACGGAAAGAGCCGATCAATCAGCAGCTTCACACCATATAACTGTCTGAGAGCTGCACAGTTACTTTAAAACCAGTCCAGACACCAACCTTCACTTCAGCAGCAGACGAGGGAAGCACCTGGCCGTTAGCGCCCCGATCCCCCGCCTGCTCATTTTTTTGGGCATTTATTTTTTACACCCTGAGACGTATTTTTCTCCAAATGTATAACGTCCACCTTTCAAAGCGACAGTGACCTGATGTATTTGAGCTCATGTTGCCAGTTTCACCGGAGGAATCTCACTTCCATTGTTGTGTTTTAAAGTTGTCTGGTGACCTTGGCACTTCCCTGATTCTGCTTCCTCTTTATGTACAGATTCTGTTGAGTCAAACTGCTTGATGTGGCCAAAAGTATGTGGACATTTGTAATTGTCGAACATGCGATTGTGACACCGAGGGGCGTGAATGTGCTGCTCTAACAGCCTCCGCTCTTCTGGCTTCAGTCTTTCTATCAGACGTAGAACCTGCCGCAGGGATTTGCTCCCGCTCGGTGAGGTCCAGCTCCGAGGCTGGGCGATCGGGTCCTAGCTGGTGTTCCAGTTCATGCCGTAGGAGATGGATGGGGCTGAGGTCAGGGCTTTGTGCAGACCCGGCAAGTTCCTCCACACTAAGCTGAGAAAATCATTTCATCCTGATGGTGATGGAGCAGGAATGTGTTTGTGGAGCAGGTTGATGTTTTGTTGCACCGCTGTGTGTTGGGGCCTCCAAGGTGATAATCCAAGTTTCCGTCCAAATTGTAGCTCAAATTTCAGCTGACGTTCTAGTAAATCTGAAGAAGAAGATGCACATGAATCATGTTTCCAAACAGCTGGTGGAGCTGTTTCTCCAGTCGGTGCCTTTAAAGAGGAGGTGGGCCGTGTTCACCTGTTCATCTGCAGGTTAACAAACTCACCTCTTGTTTGTTTTGATGCTCAGAAGAGTCAGTGCTGTGGCCAAAGTCTGTTTCATTTATGCATCAGTGTTACGTTTCCCCAGAGCTTCATCTGACAATCTGACAGGCCTCAGACCTCAGACTGTGTCTGACACAGGTGAGGCCACGAACTGCATTAACCTGGACGATCGCTGTTGTCGTCCACTGTGTAGGAGCCGTGTAGTGTCCATGTCCGTGTGTCCTTTTGTTTCCTCCAGAGCTTTGCTGAGCACTTTTCCAATAACAGCGACGAAGCCCCGGGCTGTTTGTTTAAAGAGAGTTCACAGGAAGCACCGAGTCTTTTTAATGTGGAAAACAAAGACAAAGGACAAACAGGTTTGGGAAGCTGCCGCTTCAGAGGGAAACTCTCACGTCATTTTTCTGGATGTTTTGACAATCTTTGTAAAAGTTGTGGGGGTTTTTTTCGTCGCCATGTCTCGGCAGAGAAAATGATATTGTCAGACTGAAGGATCCAGTGTGAGATTTTGTGCCTTAAACTGTCTTTCGTGGTCCCTGTTGTCTCTGTTAAGCAGTTTTCAAACCGTGTGATCTCTTGGAGTTGGTCAGTAGCCTCAGCGCGTGCGATACGTCTCTTTTAAACTGTGCTATTTCGGTTTTGAAGCCAAAATGTTTTGTTCAACACTCTGTCAGTCGTCAATTTTTCTTTTTCATGAGTTCTCTCCCTTAATTTTGCTTCTGTTTTGGGTCTTTCACACATTCCTGATATATAAAGACACTTCAGACACTCCTTTTATATGAAAGCTTTATTCTCCACCTCCCTACAGACACAAGTATAATTTATAATCAACTTTAAAAGGGATCTACTATTTAAATCTCTTGCCTCATTATCCTGAAGACTGTTGTATTTATGGCGTCTGTGGTTTGATGGGACTTGTTCTGCTGCACTTCGAGCTGAAATCAGTGTGTTTGTGTTGTTGTGGACTCACAGACGATGTCATATCCCTTTGATAATAAAATGAAAGAGACTGATCAGTGATGCTTCGTTTGTGCCCATCAGACGGGTTTAATCAAACCTCCTGCAGGTGTCACCTGTGCATTTTATTTCATTTTTGCTTTATTGAAATGTATAAAAATGTGTTATCAGGCAGATATGAGATTAATTATTAATTATTAATAACAGGAACTATAAACAGTAAGTTAAAGGAAAGAAAGGTGACACTTCAGTTCACAGCAGGTCGACTGAACATGTGACATTCATCTTCAATTCAACAGGAAACCAAGTTTTTAAAAATGAATGAATAATGGATGAAATTCTGCTTTTATTGTTTTACCTGAAAACAGAAGCAGATAAAAATCCAAACTTTATAGGAAATAAAGTCAGGACTGCTCACTGGACTCAGACAGATCCTGTTATTAGGATTATCTTATTATAATATTATAATATTTGAGTTTATTTCCCATGTGAAAAGAAAAACTGAAGATTGAATGAACTGCTGTGTTGATTAACTCCATTGTCACATTGGACACTAGATGGCGCTTTAAGTTAATGTTTGAAAAGTGACTCAGTTAATCATCAGACCATCTTATTAAAAACTGACCAAACTATTTCATGTATTTTTATTCTGGAAGAAAAATAAATTCTCTGATGAGCAACAGTTTTAACATCAGACATTTTACTGAAGAGGCCTGTTTCAGGTGTTTGACCTTTAACCTCAGCAGAAGGATGTTTTTACTTGCAGGTAATTCAAAATGGCAATATGTAAATAACGTTTTTGCTGCGTCAGAAATGTGAAACGAATCCTCAGACTCTGCTCCATCTCCTGGAATTGACTGTTTATGTTGCAGACACTTCCTCTGAAGCTCAGTGAAAGTATCTCCCATCTACAAGCTGTTATCCTGAAACGTCTGTCAACAACAGCACCGAGAGAAACAGTTCAGGCTCATCACATCAGATGAAAGCGATGGCTTTGTTGTTTTTCAGGAATGCAGCTCTGCATGAAGTGAAACATGGACCTGATCTCATCTCAGCTCTTATCTCATATTAGACCACGTTACATAATGATCCAGACTCTTTACCTGAAACAGGTGGAACTCGTCTGACCAGCAGCAGCGGCTCGTCCTCGTCCTCTGATTGTAACGTGGCTCACCTCCTGCAGCAGGGACGTTGTCGGTATGTTCATCCAGCTTTACGTTCACTGATTCCAGCTGATACAGCAGATTCAGAACATTTTCACGCCCCTATACTTTGAGTAATTCAAATAAAATTCAGTAAATAAAAGATTATTATAAGTAAAAGACTGAGACGGGAGACGTCCAGGTTCACTAAAATCCAAACAATAAAAAGAACATGGGTCTTTAGTCCTACGTCTCAGCAAACCTTTGCCCTGCTGAAGTGCTGCTGAGAAAAACAAGCTCTTCCTAATCCAAATGTTTGACCTTTGACCTCCCTGTGGAAAAAGAGAGGAAGAATAAAATCAAAGTGTTATGATGGACAGAGAGTTCCTCATGCACACTGCTGTGTTGAGTCCAGAGGCGATTTTTTTTTTTACACTTCCTTCCTTCTGTGAAGATGCGACTCAGTGAGAGTTTTACTGTTACCCAATTTGGCTGCAGCTCAGATATGAGACTCATTAAAGTGTCTGTAGATCCAGTGTCTTCTGGAAACAACAGCACAATAGCAGCTTTGTCTGAGTCACTGCTGGAGCCTTCAAAGCTGCTTTCTGGGCTTAAAGACAGAACAGAGACTCCTGCTGGATGCAGCGCTGCACATACCGACAGCCTCAGTCAGCTGCTGGTGGCCAGTCACTTCTGCCTGCTTCTGCTAATGTTCATGATGAGACCTTTTTGGTTCTTGGAAAATGACTTTTGGGAAAGAAAATTCAATTTGATTCAGAATGCATTATTCACCCCTCAGCAGGCAGTTTGCAAACGGCTTGATCTCTCCTGAAAAACAAAAACCCTGTTAACTTTTTACCTGGATAAAGGAAGGAAGTGTCACTTTACTTCTCTGAGTTTAGGAAATAACGTCCGTACAGCCTCATTTAGTGGTTGAAGGACAGTGTCCCAGCTAAGCGTCACATAAAGAGGGGGGATGTCTTGTCTCTCAAACAAACCTGAGACACAAATCAAAGCCTGTCCTAATTGTCTGTGGCAGTATAGAGTGAGCTCTCGTCTGTAAGCCTCTTACAGTAATGCACCTGCTGCTGAGCCGACACCACGGCTGAGCAGAGCGGGACAGGACGAGCACTCCTCATATTCAGCCCCTGAAGATGACGTTTCGGCTGATTTTCTGATTTTCCAACGTCCATGACAAGATCGTGAGGAGTGTCCGAGATGCTGAGTGGAGACCTGGTCGCCGTGTGGGAGGTGGCGCTGAGTGACGGCGTTTACAGGATTGAGTTTGCTCATGGCACCACCACAGGGAAACGTATCGTTTATGTCAACGGACAGGTGAGACCCTGTTTGTGTCTGATGTGAATGTATGTCAGTGATTTCCAACCGTTTTTGCCTTGTAACCGTTTCAGAGGTAGTTTACTTATGACACCACATCATTAATTCTCTAGTTTGAGTGTCTTTTCAAGGTCTCAGTAGGTAAAAGCATCTAAACCTCTAAATTTACACAGAAAATGTCCAGTAGCATGTGTTTATCTGTCAGTCATAAAAGGAGGTTTCCTCAACAGGAAGTCATCAGAAAAGACTGGATGTTCAAGCTGGTTGGAAAGGAAACCTTCACAGTCGGAGGTACGAACACTAAAGCCACCATAAACATCGAGGCCATCAGCGGGTTCGCCTACGAGTACACGCTGGACATGGACGGGAAGAGTCTGCAGAAGTTCACGGACAACAGAGCCAAGACCACCAAAACCTGGCTGCTCAAAGTGGACGGAGAGGACTGCAGGGTCGTGCTGGGTGAGCTGGACGATTTCACTGCTGCTGACTTTACTTTTTACTGACTGTGCAGCTGCAGAGTGGGCCAGCGTTTGCAGGAGGGAATGCAGGTGAAGACTTGACCCACTGTAGTATAATCTGCTCAGGCTGAGGTCAGTGCAGTTATTTCAGGAAACATGACAACCAGCAGCAACCTGGATGGACAAGAGAGACCGAACCTGTGGCATCTTTATAACAGAACCTCAGGGACGTACGTTCAGCTGTAATCAGAGACAGTTACAGTCAGGTCCTTCTGGTTGCACAGAGACGAGCACTAAAGACAAGAAGGTCAAATCAACCAATAAATGAATTCACATTTTGTAAATGCTAATATGTAAAATATATTTTTATTTTCACTCAGACCAGTAAAGATGTGTATGTTCTGTTGCATTAAAATAAATAAAAAAAACTTCTGTTTTTCCAACAGAAAAGGACACAATGGATGTTTGGTGCAACGGACAGAAAATGGACACAATGGTGAGAGTCAGTTAGTTAACCTGCCTGAGTTCAGCTATATGTGAATAATTTGACATCTGTAGGTAAACTCTTGTCCTACATGAAGACAGATGTTTCCATCCTCTGAAGCATTTCTTTCAAAATAAAATTTAAAGTATTGAAAGGAAACATGCCACTGCTGTGCTGACAGTGAAACCAAATTTAGAATTACATAAAGATATATAAGATATAGAAAACTTGAATACCTTCCTGACTGTACACCTCCCAAACTGTGAATGGAAACCTAAAACTGTCTTTCCGTCGACTGTCCACAGGGAGAGTTTGTGGACGACGGCACAGAGACACACTTCATGGTGGGGGAACATGAGTGCTGCATCAAGGCTACGAGCAGTGGGAAGAAAAAGAGCGGCATTGTGCACTATTTACTGCTGGACGGAGAGAAAATACCAGCTTCTGCACAATAGTGCTGGACCAGACTGTTGGAACAGAGCTGAGCATCCAAAGAGACTCTGTGAATGAAGTATTTGAGTCCAACATACAAATACAGAGCAGCATCACTGGCTGTGCTTTATGAGGAGGCATCAGAACTTCCTGTTTTTCATCATTTAGTTGGTTTTATTTGAAATTTAGAAAATACGGGTGCAAGTATGTTCATGTAAATATAGTAAATAAACACTGGGGTGTGCAACATTAACTCTGCAGCTTGACTCATTTGTCCTGTCCACCTTTATTTTGAAAGGGCCCAGCATTTCACAAATGTCAAAAATAAATAAATTGAAAGAGAAATTAAGCTGTTTTTGCTTCAGACGTTTGTGCGCAGCCTCCACGCAGTGACTATCTGCTTGAATGCTGCTTCGTCAAGTAAGCAGCAGTTAGCGTGACGAAGACCGGAAAACCAACGGAGTGGTATTCAAAATAAAAGCACTGGCTATGTCACAAATTTGAGGATTGAGGTGTATTGGTTTCTGAGAGGGGAGGGCTCATTTAGACTAACTGGCACTGTAGATGTATGATGGTGTGAGTTCATAATAGAAATGAATAGTGTGTGAAACAGACATTTTCCCAAATTACTTTTTATCATAACATCTGTTAAGCGTGTGAAACCGGATACATGCATCATCACATACAGCTAATTTTATGGAAATAAAAGGAGAAGAGCATCAAAGGTAAAAAGAAAACAAAAAAACAAAAACAGACTCCCAGAATAAACTGTAAATGTCAAAACTGTGATTATGCATTTATCATAGACTTTAATGTAAATTTTAATTTAGCTTTCAGCTGCGTCCCAGTCTTCTTCGGCAGATAGCTCCCTCCCTCCGCTGTCTCCACGCGGTGCCGGCGGAGCCAGCGGGGATCGTTATTCCTTTATTTTATCCTTTAAAGACGGATCGACGTGGAAACACACCGGGTGTACTTTGAAAATCCGCAGCGGAGCTCGCGTTGGTCGTTGTGTGTAACTTGAGCCGGTGGGAGGAAACACATTGACGGTAATGACGTTCCCGGCTGGGATACAGTGGCTCCGGTCTACACGGGATGGACTTCACCGCTCGGGAAGGGGTAAAGACTGAGCGCTCGGGCGCCGTGTGCGGGACTTACCTGTAATATACGTGTCATCTACAACACCTGGATTGATTCTGGAGGCGCACGAGCGCCGCTGGGCTCCAGGTGTCGGGGTTTAATCTTGACTGGGGGCGTAATTTTGCGCAGCTGGTCCCGGAGCGGAGACAAAACAACGGAGGGACGGGAACAGGCATCATCACTACCCCTCCACGATCCACTAAGTGTTGATCAAGCTGCCGCACTGTTACCAGCTGCTGATTTACTTTAGATTTTTTAAAACGTACGATGTGGTCTCCTCCTCAAGGCTTTAACGTCCCACTCAGTCGTTATGTAAAACGGACTTTAACGGCTGAAAATCGGTGAGTTTTCCATCTCTCCCCGGCTTGGAAGCTACAGCTAGTTAGCTTTAGCCGGCTAACCCTAGCCACCTAGCAGCAAGGCCGTTTTTATCCTCCTCGCCTGGTCAGTTATGACTGTAAGTGACCGCAAAAGCTCGTTTAACTCCAGCTAAACCCGAGCAAGAGTCGTTTTAACCGCGCACGGACTGTGAGGATATGGGGAGGTGGTGCTCAGACTGCCGCACATCTGTCGCCTCACCGGAATCGGGAGCCGGGACAACCCGGGGAACAGCTGCCCTGACCGGCCAGTAGCAGCAGTCCGGCCGCGTCGGCCAAAACAACCCTGGAGATATCACTCACTTTAAAACATCCAGGGATGTAGAGGAGGAGAAAGTGTTTTATTTATCTTGAAAGAATAAACTGCTATTGCTGTTTAAATTGATTAAGAACCTGCTGGTGAATATTGGGCGAAGTTGATCAGGATACAGAGGGAAAAAGCATGAACTAAGGTTTGTCGGAGGTTCTCTCTCCTCCTGGAGGTCACAGCTCTCAGCTTCTTATTTGTCAGCCTCTACCTTCCTACAAACACCCCGTCTCATCAAGTCCAGCAAGGGTCTGCAGATTTTTGTGGGGGCATTTTGGGATCCAGAAAGGAGTCGCAGTGATGAACTACCAGCAGCATCTCGCCAACTCGGCCGCCATCCGAGCCGAGATCCAGAGGTTTGAGTCCGTCCACCCCAACATCTACTCCATCTACGAGCTGCTGGAGCGGGTGGAGGAGCCGCTGCTGCAGAACCAGATCCGGGAGCATGTCATCGCCATTGAAGGTAGGACGGGCAGGGAGAGGATACTGCTGAATGTGGGGATGGAGGTGTTAAAATGCCCCTCAGATCCTGTCAGGCTTTTAATCTGATCCAAGGTGATTCTGAATATCAGTGTTAATGCATGATTGTCATAGCATCATGCATCATGTGTGTTCCAGTAAAAAGAAAAGTGGGATTTTAAAAGGACCCTGGTTTTTACTGAGGATGTGTCACAGGGCAGTTGTTAGCTTTATGTGATTAGCTGAGAGGTGGAGGGTTGGCAGAATGAGCTCTGTTTCTGCCAAGTCCTTTGGGTCATATGAGGTGATGAGGATGATGATGATGATGGCATGGTTTTTTAGAAAAGATTCACTTCCTGTGAAGTTTCTGTGTCATGCCTGACTGTTTGGAACTGTGTCTTCTCCACCCAGACGGGAAGCTGCTCTGGTTGTTTTGCGTTATTCGACTTTTGTGTTCTATATGATTAAAAAGAAAATGATTGCAGTTTTGTTTCTTCCTGGATGTTCATTCATTTCTGCTACAGTGGGACAGTAATGGAAGGAGCTTGGCATGGAGCAGATTTGTAGAATAGTTCGTGTTTTTGGGGTCTTAAACAAATGTGGGTGCAAAATTGCAACCTAAACTGAATCAGAGTGTGCATGAGGACCAGTTTACGTGTTGTTGTTGTTAGAGACAGTAGCACAGGGGAGAAGCACTTTAGTGAGCGCGCTCAGTGGCCACACAGCTGCACAGCTGTTGGAGCTACATAACACAATAGTCAGAGCTGACTCTCTGTTCCTCTGTTCATTTCCATTTTCCCTGAATTCAGTGGCACATGGTGACTCACTCTGCCTGCTTTCATGCTGGAAATGACCCAAAACAGCAGCAGCAGCAGCAGCACTGTCATCTTCTTTCTTTGCCCCTCGGCGCACATCTGGACATGTCGCTCAGATTCATGTCATGTTACGCAACCTCTCAGCTCGAGAGGCCGCCGTCCTAACTGTGTGTTTGTGTTGATATGTAAATAAATAGTCCATTTGTCTGAGACAGACTTGTGCTGCTGCTATCAGTCGATTCCTGACTCTCATTAAGCAGGTGAGGCCGTCGACACTTGGCCTAGTTCCGGCGCCGTGACTCACATCTCCACATGTTCTGCGGCGCTGTGGGGCTCATTTGCATGTGAGGTGTGTTTGAGGATGGATGGAAGTCCTGCCAGCCAGGTGACACTGACCCACTTTCTGTGTTTGGCCTCAGAGCTGTGGCTGCATGAAGAGAAAGCAGCCCTGCACAGAAATCAGGCTGCAGGTCCTCCTCTGCCTGCTGTGAACATTACCCACTTTGTTTCCCCACAGCAGGAAACATAGTTTGGCTTTATTCATGGGGAGATTTTTAACAAACAGGTTTGTCCTCTAAGGGTTTTACAGACTCAGATTGGACTTAAAACGCTTTATAACACAGATAATTAAGAGCAGAGGGAGAGAAGCCACATCAGAAAGTAGGAGAACCAGATTTTTGTCAGTTAAGTTCCTTGTAATTCTGGTTTCCAGCGATATGATAGAGCCAAAGAATGATATTATAACAACTGTCAGGTTTCATTCAGGTTGGTGCTGTGGCCTGTCAGAGGAAATAGCTGGCTACCACAGGTAGAGAGTAGATGACAGTAGATGAGAGTAGAACAGGTGGAGTGCAGCAGGCCTGCTTTAATCTTTCCGGCCTCTTTATCAGCACTGCTCTCCAGTAACACGGCCGTTTCTTTTCCACTTCAGCCTTTGTCTCCCGCTGCTTTTGTCTTGATTTTGTCGGCGGTCCCGCCTACAGTCAGTGAACGCACCATGTGACCCAGTTAGCCCTCAGTGCTGTGTGTTTGTTCACCCTCCAGGCTCTGTGTATCCTCTCTCATTTGTCAGGATTGTACCCACATAATGCTCATTCTCAGGTTTCAGCCGTTTGTGCCGGCTCTGAGGCAACTCCTGTCTTATTCAGGGCCGACGTGGGATGAAGCAAGGCACTGAGACAGGCGGGGTTTGGGGTTCAACTCCCGCTAAAACCACCTGTAGAAAAATAAAGGTTCCTGTGCTGTCAGAGAATGAAGTGAACACCGTTTACATTCAGGTTTTGGTCTTTTTCTGGTCTCAGAGTTTTCCTGTTCTGGTCAAACTACACGTCACGACTCAACACGAAAGGATGAAAAGAAAGGAAGGAAAAAAATCTGTAAAACATCAGAACAGCTCGAACTCGACAGCGACGAACAGGAGCAGTGGTCCTGTGATGACTCTGGGCTTTTTGATCCCAAAGTCTGCGTCAGACTTCAGGATCAGGGACTCAGAGACGAACGGTGTCACATCAGAGGAATCGGTGTTTGCAGTGGCTTGTTTACTTGTTTGTTGATTGCCACGCACTTTCCCTCAGTGATCACACAGCATCAGAACAATGTTATTGTGCCAAACTGAAGCTGGCGGCAGATCATCGGTCAGAAAGCGGTTATGTAACGCTGCGGCTGATTGACGCCTGGTAATAACAGCAGGAAGAAGTCACAGGGATGCTTTTAAACGAGGGTTTTAGCCGTTACATAACTGCGGCCGCTGCCAGCACGCCAGTCTGTCTTGAGAAATTACGCTGATATCTCTGCACCTTTTGTCCATAAAGCCCCCCCCGCCCCCAACCCACCCATGCTGACTGCACCAGATTAGGGCCAACTGCAGACATTATGTTCTCTCTGTAAAGTGGTTGTGTACTTGTGTGTTTTTCAAGCCTCAGTCATTTGTTTTCCTGCAGGCCTTCTTTCATTAGGCCTAATGTACGAGGCGAAGCATGAGTCATCGTCATCATCGGACTCAAGTACAGTGAGCGCGCTCAGTGGAGGCGGGGAGGCAGCATCACAAACCGATGATGTGCCTGTGCGTTAGGACGGAGCAGCTGACTGTGTCTGAACAGGATGTTTTACAGGTTTAGTTTGTACACTTTCATCAGTAACACCGTCACCACTGATCTGTATCATACCTGGAAACAGCTGTGCAGTAAAATGATGTCTCATCATCAGCTGTAATCATGCATCTCAACTCTTTGGCGTCCAGCTGTGATGCGTTGCTTCATGTGTGAGGGTCAAACGTAGTCTGATGTGAAATCCACCAGTGAGACGAGGTTAACTGGGATCTGTGGGATTAGCTGTAGATCACGACTTCTCCTTTTTCCTTTAATCTGCCTCCAGTGTGTTATATGGATCAGATCAGATTAACTGGACTGACAGAGAGCTGGATCCAGGTGTAAGAGCTGTGCTCATTAATAATGATTTCTAATTAGTCCCAGGGCTGGTGATAACGTAGGAACATAAGAGAATCATCACACAAAAGCTGGTGTATGGAGACGCTTTAACCGTCCCCGGGCCGCCCTGAAACGCTTAGCATCAGTGCATCACATCACAGTGCTTCTGCTCGCGCTGCATTCGTCCACAGAACGAGATTAACGAGGTAACGAGTGTCCCCAAGCAGGTCCTGTGTGGTCGGCTCCACGAGCTCGATCGATCGGTCTGCGGAGGAAGCAGCCCGGTGGGTGGGGGGGGGGCTGGGGTACATCGATGCAGGAGGAAATGTCAGATGTGTGATATGTGGGAGTGGGAGGGATTCACTGTCATCACACTGCTGTCTGAGAGGATTGATCCACATTAAAAACCTTAATACCAAGTCAAATGTTCTGTGCAGCTGGTTTGACAGTGTGTGAGCCTGAAACCTTCCTGTACCTGTGTGTTGAGGGTAGTAAGGTCCCCTCTGCTTCACACTCAGCCCAGCCAGCAGAGGGACACAAGGCAAGGGAATACGTCAATTTCATCAGTCTGTTTTCAGATGTCCTCACTTGTTGGTGTTACTGGACTCAGCTCAGGAAAGGTCACCTGTGAGCGACGGTGCTAAAAATACATCGGCTGCTTACTCTGACTCCACCGTCCACCGTCCATCGTCCATCCTCTCCCTGCTGCTGCTGCTGCCTCCAGGGTCCCAGTGGGAAATGTAGTTATCAGCCGTTCCTCTTTGTGTGTGTGTGTGTGTGTGTGTGTGTGTGTGTGTGTGTGTGTGTGTGTGTGTGTGCTTAATATCCAAACACATGACTGCACTCGAATGTTTGAACGTTTGTCCTTTGACGTCTTTATCAGACTCTGTTTGGTTGGAGGTGGTTTGCTGAGGAAGTAGAAGCCAAAGATGTTGTTTTGTGTGAATGATGGTAAGATGGTGATGGAGCAGACACATGATGGAGCTGAGCACTTTAAGTCCCATAATCAGAGTTAAAAACAGCCTCCGGGCCACGAGCCCCCTTATTATACAACAGTGAAAACCGTGTGTGTGTGTGTGTGTGTGTGTGTGTGTGTGTGTGTGTGTGTGTGTGTGTGTGTGTGTGTGTGTGTGTGTGTGTGTGGGGTCTTTTCCCCCAAAGTAGAGGACATACAGAAGAATTTAATGGAACAGCTGCTCCTTTAAACTACTCTTATTCCTTGAAGCAGAGCAGTAATGAATGAACAGACCCGTCTTGTTGCTCCAGGTGAAGTGTGAAACACACACACTGCCTCCGACAGAGATATACTCTCATGAAGTCCTTTCATCAGTCCAGAGTCTTGACCTCTCCGTCCTTTAATCACGGTGTCACTGCCCAGCCAGAGAGATGTGGACAGAAGACCTGACTGACTCACAGGCTGAAATCAAACCCTCATTCTGCTGAAAACACCATCAGCTGTCCAAATGTGCTGCGGTGTGTCGACGTGATTACAGCTGAGCGGAGCAGACACATTCACTGAGAGGCTGAGCTGCGTTCACTGACACGTTGGCTCCACCTTTTGCTTGTGCAGAGCCTAAAAGCTGGTTTTAATGTGCTGTTTTCTGCTGCTGGTTGTTTTCCTGTGCACAGACAGATTTCTGGGTGCTGATGTCTAATCTGCGTCCTCGCAGACACCCTGCTGAGACTCCACTGTTTGTTTCTTAATCCTTCAGCTCGGTCGGATCCTGTGAGGCTCTTTATGATAAGACACACACACACACTTGTACAGTGGCCCCTCCCCCACAGCGTCCAAACCAGAATGAGTCCAGCACGTGTGTGATGCCTGTCAACAGTGATTGATGAACGTCATTGTTACTGAGTCGGTTTGAGCTTTAACATTAACCAGCAGCGGTTTTGCTTATTGATTAATCGTTGAAGTCTTTGATCGGAATAAGTGTCAGGCAGGTTCTTCTGGTTCCAGTGTCTCACTTTGGACGTTGTGGCATTTATAGACATGGAGCTTTGTAAAACCCGAACAGAAAACGTGATGATTGATGAACGATGGAGGGGATACCTGCTATAAATCTGTGATGGGCCCGTATCAGTCAGACTCTCTCTGCTTCCCTTCTTCTTCTCCTCATTCTCAGAAACACTTTTAATGGGTCATTGTGTCTGAATAATGCAGAGCTCCAGGCTTTGCTGCTAAATTTGGTTTGGCATCTCGCTGCTGATTGGCTGATGTCTGTCTCCCGGTGTCTGTCGTTTCTCCTGTCATCCCTTCATTCTCTTACAGTCTGTCCAATTTGGACCATTGCGTCTTAATGTTTTCGCGTCAAACTGCTTCGCTTCCTTCTGCACTTCACGGTTTGAGGTCACAGTTCGCAGTGAGTCGTGACTCGATGGGTTTGGGACTGAAATCAGAGGCTCACGTCCCAGATGGAGAAATTCTCAGTGTTTAGAAATAAAACAAACTCATGAATGTATCCCTGCTCTGCTGCTTTCATCTCTGCCTGCAGAGCTGCATAAAACTGATCCTGACAGTTTAACACAAACCCACACATCTCTCTGCTGATGAGTTAATAAGAGTGTTCAGAAATTTGCATGTGTTGGATTGACGTCGTGGACACAGTGTCATTGTCTTGAAGCCTTAAATTATTCTCCTTGTGAGCTTGTGTGCGTCGCCACATATCAAAAAATCAGACTTATTGGATGACACACTCCATCCAGGAGCTGTGTCACGCAGCATCTGTGCACCTCTCACCTGCTCTGGCTCAGGTTTTCCCGACGGCTGCTGCTGTTTCCCACCTTTCCTGCCGCTGTGACAGAAATGTGACGCCTCTGTCCACAGAGGTTTTACCTGTCCGTCCGGTTCCTTCAGAGCAGAGCTGGACGGCTTTGTTTCCTCCCCGAGGAGACAGACTGATGAGGAACAGAGCTGACAGCTGAGGTCAAGCTGCTCCGCTCAGGCCTCCACCTGCCTGATGTCACTGCAAGGAGCAGCTCTCCTCCTCTAACCTGCCATGGCCGTGTGAGAGAAGTTAGAGATCAGAAAGCAGGAAGCTGTCGCCGGTGTTCGTCTCCTGTCTCCATCACGTCTTTACACTGTCTCCTGATCTGATTTCATCAGTTTACACCGTGAACACTTTGATTTATCCTGTCAGAGTTTTCTGAGCACACACTGTCAGGACCACTAATCTGTAGACATGCAGTGCTTTGTAATGTCAGTTATTAGTCATTTAATAGCTTTAGTTTGTACAGGTGAGTGGGTGAGTGGGTGAGTGGGTGAAATGAAGAAGCCGTTCCCCTCCGCCTTCAGACGACGTGTAGCTTTTAAAGACGTCAGATTGGACTCTGTCAAACTGCAGTGACCGTTTCTCACTTTAACTTGACAGATAAATCAAATGTCCCCTGGTGGGTTACTCTGCTCAGTCTCAGTGTGGACAGTGTCAGTCTCTAAATCACATTCTGTTTCAGGTAGAGAACCACAAGTCTGTTCTCTGTTCCTTTTCACGGCAGACAGACAGGCAGACAGACTCATCACAGCCTCAGACCGATTCGCTGTACGTACTCCTGAGGCTGAGACTGAAACCACGTAAACATGTCGTTGTATATCACCAAACCTTTTATCAATAAAAAGAAATTCCTCAAGACTAAATGCTGAGCAACTGTAGTTCCACACGTGTGTTTCAGTGTTAATACTGTTATGATGACACAGTGTTTTCAGGGAGTCTGATCTGTAAAAGTGGAGACAGGAACCAGAGAAACACCAGCTGTGAGAGAGGAAGTCCTTCGACCTGTTAGCAGGCGTCTGTATAGACCCAGACTGAGTCAGAGTCCTGCTGTGGACGACAGGGAGGGGGAAACGATGCACGGCTAAAGATCAGTCACATGTCAGAAAGGTCTGCTGAAATACTCACGTTTGAGAAGCTGAGACAAGCAAAGGTTTGAAACTGCTGTGTGAAAAATTTACCAAAACCAGTTAGTTTTCTGTCAGTCGATGAATCAGATTGCTTCAGATAAATTGCTTCAGCTGTAAATTCAGTTGTTCCCATCAGATGTTCCTGACCTTCCCAGCAGTGAATGTACTGACCTGGGGCTGACCTGTGTGGATGGCTTTCTTTGTACTTAAAGGAGCGTGAACATGAACACGATTTATTTTTCTATTCGTCCATGATCCGGAAGCAGAGACTTGGATCCGTGTCAGGGTCTCAGCAGCTGTGGTGTCCAGCTGCAGCAGGCCTCTTCCCTTTGCCCCCGCTCTCTTTACTATGGAGGGAAGCTCCAGACACTGACCTGACCAAAACAATAGCCGAGCCCAGTCCAACGCGGATCTCATGCAGGTATAAAAATAGGCCGCTGGCTCACTGGCTTCCTGCGCGTTCCTTAACAATGCTCTCACATTTTAATGTGTTGTTGGCATGTAGCAGAGTGGGACTTTGAAACGAGACTTCTCAGATTATAAAGGACCAACAGTGGTGGACATAAAAGACGGGGACAGGACAAAACAAACACAAAGCTCATGAAATGCAGAGGAGATTTTGTTACTGAGGATGAGAACAGATCAGATCGGGTGGAGGAGGAAGATGTGGGTGAGGGGTTACGACTGTCCATCTCTTCCCAACTCCCCAGGGTGGCTGATGTCACTTCCTGCCCCATTGATCATTTCTTGTTAGGCGTGGATCTCGTGGTGGTCTCAGAGGACGGAGGCAGACCCGGCTGCTGAGGCTGAAGGACAGTGTTGGTGTGATCGTCTGGTTTCTGTGAGCTCCGTTTGTCCTGTATGTTTCTGAGGCATACAGCAGATGCTGGGGAGCCCCTCAGGGCCTCGCCTTGTTCCCCGATAAATGATTTATCGCCTAATTAATTTGACTCCACAATCACCACCACCAGCTAGCCTAATTAGCCCAGCTCCCTGTCTCCGTGAATACCTCGTGTCTATAAACCAGAACCTGAATTCTGGAGAACGGACGCTGAGTGTTTCCATGAGTCAGAGCAGACTGGGATCCCCAAACATATACACCAGTTCACCTGTTACCTTTCAGCACCAGCACCACCCCCAGAGGCAGAGTAATTACCCAAGACAGACAGAAAGCAAAACTATAATGATGGAGAGATGATTTTACAAATATGAATTATGTTCCCAATTTATTGATTAAGTCAGCGTGTCCTTCAGCAGCCACGGTGGCCTCAGAGGGCCATAAACCCTACAGACAGCACGGCCACCACAGAAAGTGGTTTTATAGGGTCAACACTGTGGCACTGTTGTCCATCTGTCCTTCCTACAGAAAGTCAATCCTCTCCTCAGTGTCTTCAGAGGAGTCTGTCTTTGTACCAGGTCACCATCTGGCAGGAGGATGCTCTGTCCTCTTTTTGTTGTTGCGTGTCAGCTACACTTCCTGCTGTGGATGACACAGCACGACTCACTGTCTGCATTTACAGGGACAGGGACATTTACAGGGACAAAACCGACAGTCAGCTTTGGGTTATATGATATGTTTCAGTTTGCATCAGACTGGATGAAGCTGGACAATCTGCCGTCGACACTTTAACAAAGAGTGTGACTGCTGTTCCTCCCTGCCACCCTGACAACATCCTGTCGCCCCCGTGACGGCCAACATTCAACCTGCTGATGGAGCTCTGCAGCTGACCTCTGACCTCCCTGTGCTGGGGGCTAAGCAAACCTCCTGACAGGGATCAATAACAGTCCCATCAGGACACTGTTCCAGTATTTATGACTTCACTTAGTCATTACATGTTTTTTCACTCCTTTTCATCATTTATTGATTAGTCAGGTCAACAGAAGATGATAAACAAGAATTTTAATTAGAATTGAAGTCATTTATGGAGCAAAACATTCTGTGGTTTCATCTTTAAGTGTGAAACACTGAGCTTTCTATGGAAGAGCAGCGTCCTCCGCTTGTTTTCTCCCAAATCTGTCCAAACACATCATGATGAACTACTAGTGTGTAAAAATAAATGAGATAAGGATGTAAAAGTGTCTGCAGTGATTCGATGCCTGCTTCGAGCTGCACAGTATCACGCTCAGGGACAGCGTGTCCACCGGCCGGCCGCATAAATCGCTTCATTTTAAGTAAGGGATTATTAATCTGCCTCAGCTGTAGCTGGAGCGAAGCGCTGACCCCCGCAGGATCGGAGGGCCCCGGTTTTTGGCAGGCGGACAGGGCCCCTGGCACAGGAACACCGTTAATGCTGTAAGCTGTTTGGACTACACACTCAATTAAACACACACACACACACACACATCTTTCCAATGCATCCATTCACAGACGCGTGGATAGATGCAGGTTTATGAACAGGTTCTGTTTAATGTATTTAATGAAAGTGCAGTGTGATCGTTCTCTCTCAGAGTCACTGACTCATCAGAGGCAGGAAAATGTTTGTAAAGCAGTGATCACATGATCAGGAGCTGGAACCAGAGAATTTCACTCATAATCATCTGCAGTGTTGTCGATTCATTCTCTGTCACTTGATTAATCAGTTAATTTTTCAGCACTCACCTCCTCGCTGTTTGTATTTCCATCTGTTTTACACACTTGTGGAAGAGCCGCAGGTGTGTGTGTGTGTGTGTGTGTGTGTGTGTGTGTGTGTGTTGCCATGGCTCGGGGTCAGGCTGCAGGATAATTAAGCCCAGAGGAAGTGCTCTGGCTGTGGAAGCAGTAGCTCGGTACCATCTGCCTCCTGCAGGCTGCTCTCATGTCCAATCAGACAGGTCAAACACAAAGATCCTCTGCGTTTGACAAGATGAATCACTCGGCGCTGGCAGAGCTGACACACCTCCCTGTCTGTGGCATGTGTGTAAAATGTCACACACATGAATCTTGTATGTAGATTTTTCTCCCGGGCAGCAGAGGAGAACATCTGTGCTGATCATCATGTAAAATGTTGGGACTGATCACTTTTCCCCAGCTGAAGGTTTTGAGAGAGAAAGTGTGAGTCATCCCTGAGAGCATCAGAGCTGCGGGGCGATCGAGCCTGCATGATTTAATGAGCCCAGAGAGAGAGAGAGTCTTTGTGTTCTTTCCTTCACACAATCACACATCAGACCACTGTGCACTCATCTGTCCTCTCCTCTTCTTGTCTCCTCTCCTCTCCTCGTTTCCTCTCCTCGTTTCCTCTCCTCTCTTTTCATCCCACTCCTGGGTGATTTTATGATGACTCACCCTAAAAGCATCACTGTGTGTGTCTGTCAGTGTTTTGTGGATTTGCAGTATTTCAGCAGAAGCTCCCACTGTGTTCGATTTTCTCTCCATGTTTCTACAGACTCTTTACAGAAGAGATGAATTCTGAAAATAGATCATTTATCTCCACCATTTCATGTCAGGTACCAGTTTCAAATTTTGTAAAATGTTTGAATACAACCGTTTTGCCATTCAGTTCAATGCTCGCAGAGATTTTTGTAGCGACACCTCGCGGCCAGTACAGGACATGGCATTGGTGGCATTCAAACAGCTCTTACCTAAAATGCTAAGAAATGTAAATGGAGTTTGGGGACAGATGGATGAAAGTTTCCTGGTGCCTTCGTCACGCTGGGGGGTTTATATCCAAACTGAGCTGAGCTGTTTTGTTGTGTTGGAGCTGGAATGGACAGAGGAGAAAATAGCTGGTATGAAGAGAGAGATGATGATGGTGGCGGATGAGAGGATGATGGAGGAGGAGGAGGAGGAGGAGGAGGAGGAGAAGGATTAGAACTGATTTAGGGACAAGTGGAGGGAAAGAGGAGGGAAGGAAGGGAAGCAAGAGAAAGGATTTGAAAAGACAAGGTCAGAGGAAGCAAGGAAAGGAGAGGAAAGTTGATCCCTGCAGCCACGCCTCCATCAACAGAGCATTGTGGGAGAAAAATAAGGCCTCTGTGAAATGTAATGTGTGGGAAGCACCAAATTCCTCCAGAAGTCAAGAGGGAAAACAGTTGAGAGGAGACCAGTGACCAACAACCAGACCGACGGTCCACTTCATCTGCTGAAACTCAGTGCAACATGTGCTCATCATGAAATAATTCAGATTCCCTAAATTATAACTGTAGGTTTGTGATACTATCAACACCACCAACCCATCACAGGCTCGCTTTGTTGACACAAAGATCCCAAAATAAACCTTTCAGTCGCATTTTGAGACCCTTTTTAAACAGTGCTTCCAGGATGAATGACAGGAGATGTGTTTTCTAAAAACTGGAGCCCAAATGAAACGTAAACAACAAGACGAACACAAGTCGGAGCTGGAGCCCTGTGGCACAGAGCTGTCTTAGATTTAGGACATGTAATCAATACTGAGACATAAAACCAGTTCAGATTTATTACTGTATGTACAACACATAGCAGGGAGGTCAGAGGTCGGGCCCAAGGTCGGGTTCACACCACCCTGAGAACAAAGGAAACAGATTTATGTCTTCAGAAGACGGTGTTTAAAAAGAGACAGTAAATGTCCTGTTTGGTATTGGACCCACTCTGGGTGCAGTGCTGTCCCACTGTGTTGATCACAGAGAGGATTCACGGCTTGCTGAGACTTGGTGCTCTGTGTGTGTGTGTGTGTGTGTGTGTGTGTGTGTGTGTGTGTGTGTGTATGTGTGTGTGTGTGTGTGTCAGTGATATATCTTCCTTCCAAGGACACACACTCTTCCCAGAGATGAAGTCTCTGCAGCAGGGTGGATATATTTCATTGCTGAATGATTTTACATTGCAGTGTTTGGTTGGTGAGGGTGGTGCGTCTCAGTGCTCAGTGTGCCCTCACTTCCATCAAATAAAGGTAAAAACCAAGTGAATGGATAAAGGTGTAGTTCTAATGTGGGTCTGAACATGAACCTTCATTGTGAAATAAGCAGAACAAGTGAGTGACAGACACACATTTACATAGCAGCTGCAGTATTCTGACAGTGTTTTCAGAGGTCAGGTCACATGACCCGATTGACACCTGAACACAGGTGACTGTACGTTTTATAGCTGTAGCTCATGAGCTCTACACTTATCGTAATTCATGTGAGGTTGGGGCTGAGGCAGGGGAGTAAGTATGTCTACAGCTGTGTGTGTGTGTGTGTGTGTGTGTTTATCTCAGGGACTGTTTTAATGTGTGTGCTCCTGCTGCGTCTGAGTGTGTTTGGCTTACGGCTGTTACTGTGGTTCTGTATCTGTCTCCCTGCATTTGCATTTATTCCTGTGGGCTCCTGTGTGTGCGTGTGTGTGTGTGTGTGTGTGTGTGTGTGTGTGAGCATGTGTGTGTGTGTGTGTGTGTTGTATACATCGATCTGCTTGGCTGTGTTCTCTTCTCAGTCACATATGATTCACTCGCAGCAGAACAAGCCTCATCCTGCTCCTGCTCTTTACAGCTGAACTTCAGGTTTAACACTGATTTTTCTTTGTACTATAACTGGTTCTGTTGTCGTCTCAATTTGTGCAAAATCCAGTTCAAAACCTCCATTGGAAAGTTGCCTTTTTAACACAGGCAGCGGCCTCATCCTGTTTGGATTGTGCTGTTGAAGGCAGTGAATCACAGAAGTGTCTTCTTATTTGATGTGTGTGTTTAACGAGATGTGTCAGGGTCTCAAACCCTTTCACCATCTGTGAGTCCACAGTCTGTCCCCACATTTGACACACGCACCTTATTAAAGATTAACCACACAGTGAAATCTGACCCAGTAAATCACAGTGTACAGTCGTTCTGCAGGCACCAGCGCCCTCTGCAGGTGAGAGCAGGGAAACTGAAGTGAATAGGACGTGTTTGCTGCTCCTGGTGTTGGATTTAAAACTTGTCTCAGTAAGTTAAGTTTCTTAGATTGGTTTTTGTGGTTGTTGCCGTTTTACATTTCCTTTCATTAATTTCTAAATGATTCTCATTCTGCGGCGTGTTTGTGTTTCCTGTCTGATGTTTGTAACTCACGTTAAAATGAGATGCTTCAGCTCAGTGAGGCTCAGGTTAGATAAACCTCTCCTCTCCTCTCTGCTGAGAGTGATTTATCGTTTTTAAGTAAAGATAAACGATCTGAAAACACATTTAAAGACAGATCAGAGCCTTGGAGTCTGAGTTGGTGAGTATCAGCTTTTATCATGTCAGCGGCGCCCTCTGCTGGTAGAATGAAGCCATGGCGTGTCCTCTCCTTTCACAGCAGATTTCAGGCTCTGTCTTCACCGCTGAATATTTGGGCTGTTTTGGGGTCACAGTTGTCAGCTTCAATGTTCCTCCTCTTCGCTCACGGCTTTTGTTGTCCGGGAGGTTCGTGGCTGAATGATGATCACAGGCGTTTGTAAAAGGGCAGGCCTTCATTTAGAACGTGGAGCGCTGACTGAGCGTGTCTGATTTCTGTTTTTAAGATCACCTGAAAACAGCACAGATCTCCACAGATCACACGTTATTTCACACACACACACACACACACACACACACACACACACACACACACACACACACACTTTGTTTTGTTTTGTTTAGGAGGGAATTCTGAGTTTCCATGGGGCAGTGTTTTGAAGGATATCAGTAATAAATTCAGTACATTCCATTAAAATGAGTAAACTTAACTTTAACTTTTTATTTATTTAGATTTCCTTGATTTTAATTTTCACCGTTTTTCTGTTTTACTTTATTGTATTTTTGGCAGAATGGGGCAGACTGTAGAGTTTTTCACACCCACAGGAAATAAACTGCTAATAAAAGCTGACGCCTGCCCTCTGATCTCTGTTGTACGTGGAGTTAATAGTCAGTGAACTTGTTTTCTGTTGATCAGTTCGATCAGACCTGCTCTGTGGAGCCTGATGTGCAGTTCTGATGCTCCCCAGCAGGAGGCAGCAGTGAGCTGTGGTGTTTTCAGTATGGGAAGAATGCTGGGAATTTTCTCTGTGTGTGTGTGTGTGTGGGTGGTTGTGTGCGGCCAGTGTGTTGATGTGGTGGCTGATTTGATCCTGAGAGCTGAGAAAACAAGATTCACACTGTTCATGTTTGAGGAACTGAATAAATCTGCTCTTGCGCTCTGGTCTTTTTAATGATGTGAATATTTTAGTTTCTTCTCCACCATCTTTTCTGAAAAGGTTTAATCAGACAGAAGCCTTGAGATCAGCTGCTGAAGTGCCTTTGGGCTGTGCAGCGGTGGGCGCGGTGGGCGTGGGGAGGGCGGTGAGGGGCTTGCGTGCTCCGTCAGGTTCCTGTGGATGAATTACAGAGTTCAGGCAGGAGCAGAAGTAGGTCACACACAACACAGCGACTCACATTACTAATACATGTTCAGCACATCGATGTCACTGCTTCACTGTGGGGCTGTGATGTGTTGGTGTCTCCTGTCGCGCCTCTAACACGGGGTTTTAGTGTGAGCATTGTGGGTAAAAGCGTGATGTAATTTGTTCATTGCTCAGTCGACCTCATGGTGTTAATGTGGATGGATCACAGTTATTAAACTCTGTGATTGGTGGGAATCAGTTAGCTGCCTGTGACCCACACACACACACACACACACACACACACACACACACACACACACACACACACACACACACTTCATAGGCTTTGAATAATTAATGCCTCCTTCTCTTCGTTCTCTAATGATGTCTCCAGGGCATGTGTATACTCCTGTGTGTGTGTGTGTGTGTGTTTGGTATGTACATACATGTGTTGTCATGATGCCCACCCCACACACACACACACACACTTCCTGTGTGACATGTTGCCATCTTGCTTTGTTTTCTCAGATATTCAGAATCACTGATCAGTGACACTAACTTTTTTAAACGTATACGTTTAAATGATAAAGTAACTCTGCACATTTGGGTTGTTATGTGCTGAGGGGGACTTTCCTCATTGGTGTCACAGTTAATCAGTTATATTGTGTGGAGGGCTGATGCTTAGGATCCTTAGATAGCAGGTGAGTGCTCTTTCTCTTCATTCAGTTCTTTCTTTTTCTTTTTTTCTTTTGTATGTTGTTTGTTTGGTCTACTTTTATTTCTTTTTTCTTTGTTTTCTTAGTTATATTAGATTTTAGATTTGAGCCACTGTGGAGCCTGATCTGTTCCCCTGTTGTTTGTTAACAGTTAAAAATCTCTCCACTCATCTTATTTCTATTTTCAGTTTCTCCTCCTCCCTGTGTTTTGGGTTAAATCTGGTGGGGTTTGTCTGTGCTGTTATCGCTCCTCTCCCAGCTGTCCCTCCACACCTCCCCGTCCTCCTTACGCAGCCTTTTTCCCAAAACCTCCTCGTGCTCTGCATTTCCTGGCCCCGGACCAATCAGCTGCCTTGTTTTAACGCAGCGTTACTGCACCCCGTCTGCAGCCGAGCATCTGGTTCCTATTGTAGCCAGGGATTTAAATACAACAGCAGTGTGTGTGTGTGTGTAATTTTTGCATGTAATGTGTGTTAGCTTGTGTGAAGTCCGCACTCTCGTGGGATTTTGGACGTCAGCTGTCTCTTCTCCCTCCTACCTACACGCTTAAAAGTGTAATTGTGTGTGTGCATGTGTTATTGTGATGTTTTAGTCGTTCTCAGAAATTCATGAATTCATAATCAGCTGACTTCCATCTGTGCTGCAGCAGAGATGAGAGAAAATAAAGAAGATAAAGCAGAGTGTTGCTCTGAAATTGCTCCTTTTTTTAATAATTTCATTACAGTTTTAATCAGCATCCAGTGAAACTCTCAATTTAATGTCCAGTTTGATTCACGTCATTTATTTAAAAGTGTGTACAGGGTTTTTTTTTTCCTGCCAAACGTGGAACAAAGGTGTCTTTCCAGAGTTAACCCAGTGATTCTGTGGCGTTCACGTTAAACCACCTGGTGCTTTATAAAGAAAAGCCACAGAGCGCAGCACATACAGGACGATGAATTACATATTAAATCAAAAACGAATAAAGCCACTGCCATTAGCAAAGTGGGGAACATAAGTCGTGGGCAAATTTACAGCAAACAGCAGTAAAGAACCAGATTCTGACCCAGGTCATTTATCTCAGCTGGTAACGATGATTTATGAAACGTTAATGTAGTTTCTCTCTGTTTGAATATACGTGTTTTTATGAGCCTTTTACAGTCAGTGGACTGGTCAGGTATGACTTCTCTTTCTTCATCCCAGCGTCTCATCAGCTGTGGGTTTCCTGTCCATCAGAATGTTTTACTTCCTGTTCAGTTCTGGTGGGAGAGTTTTGGTCGACTGCTGGTTTTGTGCTCAGCATCACATCCCGGTTTAACCCCTCCCATCCCCACACACACACACACACACACACACACACTCAGACCCATCAAGTGCCAAGCCAGCCGTGCAAGCCCCCAACCAGTCACCATGGCAACAGCCCTGAGTCTGGAACACAGGGTGGGGCAGATTTCTCTTCTTTCCTTCTCTCCTTGTTCATTCTCTTCATTTTTACCTCCTCCTGTGTGAACTGTCCGAGCACCTGGCCTCTGCTGCAACACACACACACACACGCACAATTCAAGGTCACCTGTCTGTGTGAGTCTGATCGGTGTGTTCTTATTGTGTTTGTTTCTTGAACACACACACACACACACACTCTCTCTGCTGACAGTGTGACCCTCCTGTTGTTGGGGAAACCTTTGTGGAGCGTCAGAGGCTCGTTGAGTTTCAGATGTGTGATTGTTGCTTCTCCTCTTTTATGTCGTGTGCTCTCTGTTGTTATGAACCTGCTCTCACTGGCTCCTCCTCTCTCTTCTTCTCTCCTCATGTCCTGCTGCCGTTTACCTGTCGACTCGTCACAGGTAAGAACCAGACACCTTCCTCCTCTGGTCTCAATCACCAGACAGGTGTTCTCACATCTGTCAGTGAGAACCTGACCTTGTGGTTGGTTGATTCGTGCTCTCGGTTAATGATGTTCTGAAAAGGGAGAGCCTCTGTGCTTTGGGTAGCTTAGCATTATTCTCCATGTTTCTGGATTCTTGGTTCATGGAGTCTTGTTGTGTGCATACAGATTATTTGTGTGTGTGTGTGTGTGTGTGTGTGTACGTGCCTCGTCCTGCCAGCAGGGGGCCTCCCTCTGCTCCCTCTGCCCCCCCCCCCCCCCCCCCCCCCAACCACCACCATCCCCCTCCCCTTTCTGCTAACTGACCCATTTTCCCCATCTCCGGGGGGGGAGGCTGAGAGTGGGGGGAGTCATGTCTCCTGCCGCTCCTTCACTCTTTGATGCAGAAAAAGAAATCCTGCAGGAGGAAGATGAGGTTGTGTGTGTGTGTGTGTGTGTGTGTGTGTGTTGCCATGTTTTATTAGAGTGCTTACCGCTGGGTGTTTGTTAAACATGACTGTCACATTGGCACCTTGTTTCTGTTTAACCTGTTGTGCAGGGTATATGTGTGTGTGTGTTTAATTTGAATTTTTGAAGCAAAAATATGAAAAAGTTTCTGGTTGTAGTTTCACAGTGAGTTAGTGTGAAATCGCTCAGAATCATTGAGGAACCCACAGCAGGACCAAAGCCTCAGTCCACAGTGGTCTGACCAGTGAATTACCCCACACTCACATAACACCTGCTTCAGTCCTGCTCTTCCATCATAAACGATCCCTCTTTGCTTTGTTCGTACGGAGTCTGAGAAAGATAATCAGCTAATGAACTGATAACTGAAATGCTGTGTGTGTCAGTCACAGTCCTCGCTGGTCATGCAGTATCAGACATGCTTCAGTACTGTCTGCATAACTACTGGCCACGTGCATGCATATTTCATGTGATGGAGATGGAGAGTGCAGACACAGCAGGCGGGTGAACTGTCAGACCTGCAGAGGAGGAGGAGGAGGAGGAGGAGGAGAGAGGTGTGACTGTCAGCAGATAAAGACCACCAGGTCTGCAGGTTAAACACACTCTAATGCAGAAAGAATAAAATGAGTTGATGTTCGTCTGATGTCAGACCGGTTTGTGAAGGTTGTGTGTTTTTCAGAATAATTGTCAGGGGCATCAGATTGTCAGTGTAACAGCAGCCGTGTCCTGTTTATCTGCCCGTCTTTTCATTTTCCCTCTCAGCTGTGAGTCCACCTGCCTGCTGTAGTTGACCCTGGTTAACCTCTCTGGTTTGATCCAGCTGCTCTCAGCATCACAGGAGCTGCTGGAGCTGGTGTATTGGTGTTGGTCCACACTTACTCCTGGGGGGAGTGGGGGGTGTCGAGCTGCAGGCTGCAGGTCCTGATAAGGACCTCGGTGTCTCCAGAGACCTGCGGACAGATTAAAGTCCCGCAGACCTCTGTGCTCGTTCAGTTTGTTTGGTTTTGATTCAGAGTTCCTGCCGAGTTTGCAGCAGCGTTTAGCAGAGAGTTCACTTCCAATCAGAAAGCCTCATACAAAGTGTAACTGTCAGCAGCAGGTATCTGAACCTGACAGTAAGCTGTGGAATTACCTTTCACCTTTTTACACAGCAGCCATGGGTCAGCGTGGTGTTAACCTGAGAATCAGGTTTAAGAACTTTTTTTTTTTTGCAGACCAGATGATTAATCAGTTAATCACAAACATAATTATTAGTTGCAGCCCTAATAATCTGTTAGCAGCAGGGGATAAAGGCTGTTGAGTGTGACTCCGTCCTGTGCTGGGATGATCCGGGCACTCAGGAACGAAGCTGTACATTTTTATTTGACTTCAGCTCGGTCGGGGTTACGCCACAATTACAGCCTGACAGTCCAGAAAAAGAAAAACGAAAGCAAAGGAACAACAGTGGTATGATGCTCTCCTCTCTTAACTTTCTGACAGATTCTGCGCTGCAGAAATTTTTCCTCCGCCACTAATTGATACCTCTGACCAGATCGCGTTACGTTTCATTTTGCCTCGGTGACTTCATCAGTAACTGAAGCTGTTTTTGGTGGACGATCTGTGTCTGATCTGCATCGGAGCGTCTCGATCAATAGAAACACACGTTGGCAACAGCAGCATCGACCTTCCTGACACAGAGACTGAAAGTAGGACAGAGCTGGTGTTTATTCATCTGCTCAGAATCAGGTAGCAGCAAAGATTCATTATCCTTATAAACACCAGTTTTAACTGGTCTGGAGATCTCTTTGCTTTTTATCACCATCGTCTCAGTGTCCTTGAGCAAGGCACTGAACGTGGACCTGCCTGCTCTTTGAGACTGCTGTGGATATGAGCGTTGACTCAGTCCAAAAATGTGGTTTTCTATCGTCAGAGTCAGAGGAAGCAACATGGCGGCCTCTTCACTGACAATCTTCAGTAGCTTCGACATCACACGTGCTATCACACGACTGTGAGTCCGAGCATCCAGTCGACGACCTGGATTGGATGAAAAGATCGGGGGGTGTGTTTGATGTTGCGGCGGTGCAGCAGGCGTTGGCGTGTAATTTACCATCTCCATGTGGAGTTTGCTTCAACCTCCCCCGACACATTTCCCATCCCATATCACCGTGTGATGTTTCCTGTCTCATCTCTGCACACATTCCCCAAATCACCACACACACACACGCAGCGCTTTGCTTTTCTGCCCAGCTGTGTTTTCACAAATGCACACGCGGCAGCGTCACACACACCGTCGTCAGGTGGAGCTCTTTTGAAGGTGCGTTTGATGTTTGGTGTTGCACATCAAGAAATGACACCGAGGCAGAAAGACGGGGGAGAGGAGACAGACAAACTGAATGTACAGAGGAAAATATGACAGGTGTGTGTCGCTGCTTCTGTACACATGCAAACATATCCTCTGTGTGTGTGTGTGTGTGTGTGTGTGTGTGTGACAGAAAACGTGGTGAGGTGAAAGGAGAAAGTTGCCCACGGCTGCTTCTCTAATCTTGATTAATCCCAGTAATAATCCACAAGGCATCAGAGGCAAAGTTTTGGTGGGGGTGGAGGTGGAGAGGGGAGGAGTAAATCCCTCCACCCAGAGATGAAGGGAGACACTTCAGAGATAGGATGAAAGAAAGAGCTGGGAAAACGAGTCTCCAGGATTCTGTTTAAATTTAGCAGCTGATCAAAGAGATGCAGGTCACGTCACAGCAGCCTGAGAAGTCTGTGTCTTACATCGGCCTGATGTTGTAAAGATGCAGCAGTGACGGAGCTGCACGCTGTCTTCTGTCCTCATGCCGAAGTGTCCATGAGCAAGTCACAGAACTGTGCAGAAAAATGTGACTTTGGACAAACGTTTCCTGAGGAGACAAACTTACTAAAACCTAAAGCCAAGTGAATGTGTGTGTTTGTATGTGTGTGTCTGCACATACATGTAGCTTTAACCCACACGGGTCTCTGCACCAGGCGGTGCCGCTGCTCGGTGTCATGCTGCTGGCATGTCCACCTCTGTGCTGCCTCAGATATGAAATCACTGCTGCCTGTGTAGGAGCCATGGCTGCCCGGGGAGGCTTTAAAGAGCTTGACAGACAGAGGAGGAGGAGGAGGCTCCACCTCCATCATACTAACCTCTGCAGACTGTAAAACATGAGCTGGAGCTCCTCTGGATGTTGTTGATGTGGACCTGGAGGTGTCCTGCTGACCTATATATAGGTAATCGAATAGTCTGATTGATTAGTACACAGAAAATCAATCAGGAACATTCACAACAATCCATTAAGTCATTTTTTGAAGGACAAACATCTGAAAGTGATTCGAGCTTCTGATGTTTGAATGTTTGTTGGTCCTCTGACAGCAGAGTGAACCTCTGTGGGTTCTGAATGCCTGATGTGTTAGAGGAGGTGAACAGGACATTAACACACAGACGAGACAGGCTGTAAAGTTGTTGTCATTTTGTCCAACTAAGGAAGCAGCTTCCTGAATCACCAGCATCCGTGTCAGTGTCTGAGTAGATGGAGGGGAAGTACACTCTCTGCACTGCTGTCTGCTGCTGTCCTCCCTGTGTGTCCCACACATGAAAACACTGTGCTCTTCACAGAACTGTTTTTATCTGAGGGTTGTGTTTTACATTCACATGCTGCTGCAGTATAACCTGATGATGTTATTGCTCCTGTTACAGGTGCAGAATTACAGGTTCTACACTGTGTGATTTTAAATGGCACGTGGTAAATAAAGCATTAAGGTGGATGGGTAAATGAAAACGGACCCATGTGCGTTTATCCAGGTGGATTTTTCTGTTCACGGAGTACGTTGTAAGATCCAGGTCCGGTCACTGCACGGACTCCGCTCCGTGTTTTCGCGTCCTCCCTTTGCTGCTGTGGACGGTCGGTGTCGGTGTGTGGAGCGGAGTGTGGTCGGAGTGCAGGCGGAGCGGAGAGCACCGGCGGAGGGAATGGGACCGTGGCTGCTGCGCCTTGTGTCGCTGTCAGGGGGGTTAAAGCCAGAGTCATCGGAGCCGAGGAGGGGAGGGCAGGTCCGGGTCCTCCGCTCTAAACCCAGCTGCATTTAAATCACAATTGAAGGCGGTTTGAGGTGAAAGAGGCTCGGCAGGCTGCTCTGCGCTGCGCTGCGGGGGATGTGCGCACACAATGGGAGACGACGCTCTGGCACTGTCCGGGACGCGGCTCTAGAATAATATTTACCCCTCGGTTTTGTTGGTAATGGAGACGCGGATACCGGAGCAGGATCCAGAGCTGTCAGCGGGACTCACAGCGGAGGATTCCCGGAGGTAAGGGCTTCCTCTGTCCGGGCAGGAAAGTGTTTTTACATGCCGGGGGTGGCCTCAGTGTTCCGGACAGAGCGCTGCTGTGAGCCCGGAGAGAGGAGCGGAGGACGCGCCTGCTCTGCCTGTTCGTTGCATTTGTTGCCAGTTTAAATTCCGCCGGGATGAACGCGGAATGTATTTCCTGCGTCAAAGTCCGCGCTGTTTGCACATCTGGATGAGGGAAAAGTCGCTTTCTTTTTACTGGTGAGGGTGAAGCCGTTTTACCGTTGGTGGAGAAACATTTGAAGTGAATTTACCCTGCCTGTGTTGGATCTTTGATAAGATAAGATATACAAATATTATAGAAGACCTTGGTTTTCAGGAAAGCATCACTTTAAGCTGCAGTAAGGCCACATCCAGGTTTGTGATCGGTGCAGACACACGTTAAAGGAGAGCTTTTCATCAGGGATGTACCTTCTGGACAGTAACTGCACTGAAAGGATGGAGAGGGGCACGCCTCAGAGGAAAACTGTGTACCGGATCTCCCTCACCTTGGTGAAGAGGGAGAGTTTGGACGAGGAGGGTGGCGGGTCGGGCCCCCGGCGAGCGGAGAACCCCAAGGTGAGCGCTTTCAGGCGGGAGAGCTCGGTGGAGATCCAGCGCAGCGGCCTGCTGGAGCAGCTGGAGGAGGTGGAGGACGAGTCAGAAGACTTCTCATCATCACACAGCTACATGAGGAACTTCAGGACGTTCAGCACTGGACAGCTGGAGCTGGGGAGGCTGAAAATATCCAGGAAACATCACTTACAGAAAGAGCTGAAGGAAAAGGCCACCAGCCCGTTAGCAGAACATGGCAAGGAAGCCCCGGAGAGCACTTCACCACAGAGTCAGGAGGACGCTCAGAGGGAGAGCAGGCAGCAGGAAGCCGAGGATTCAGACACACTTAAAAAGGAGATTTGCACTGAAACTCCACAAACAGACGCTCCTGTGGAGAGCAGCAGTGTTGATAAGAAGAAGAGACTCCTGAAAGCAAAGAGCATGGAGGAGAGGAGCTCGGACCTTCCTCTGAACGGTGATGGGAAGATGTCTCACTCCAACAGTAACGGGAAAGCAGCCAAAGTTTCCTCCCCTGAGACCCCTCCTCTGAAGCGGCCGCCTGGCCTGCTGCGTCGCAGCTTCAGCTTCAGGCACTGGACGGGCAGCGAGCTGCTGCGACTGCGGGCGCTTTCCAAAGACAAACACCACAGCAGCTCCGGCTGCATCGGCCGCGACACCGGGCCGGATGGTGGCAACAAGGATGCAGAGACTGCTGCTGTGCTCCCGGCTTCCTGCCACAGCGACCTCACCAGGGAGAAGAGCAGGACTCTGGAGGTCGGAGCCGTCCTGAAGAAGACGGACTCCATGTCTGAGCTGAGCCGCTGGGAGAGAGCACGTGGCGGCAAGAACCGGACTCTGGACAACAGTGACCTGCTGCGGCTGGCGGCCGAGAAGGACGGATCAGGAGTGGGTTTCCTGCTGCGGGGAGGGGGAGGTCGCTCCAGTGAGAGGCGTCTGGTTCGCTTCTTCAGCGGGATCTTCTCCAGGAGAGATGGGGCGTCCACCTCGACACCGGTGGGAAGTCCCAGCACCAACCGATCCCTCCGCCGGAGCAGGAGGACGGCGCTATCACAGTCCAGCACGGAGAGCATGAACGGAGGAAGCACCGACGGTAAAAACACACACTGTGTCTGTTGATTCTGTCATGTGACTGGTAGATTGAATGGGGTTTTTTTTGGAATCATTTGAACCACTGGTGTCCAACTTTCTTTGACCTTGTGTCCACTTGTGGCCTCATCATGACAGGTTATGGCTTTACTTAGATTTTTGTTTCTCAGGCAGTTTCAATTTCAAGAAGAGACCTGAAGAAGAGAAAATGTCGAGACAAAGTCAGGAAAAATCTGTGCAGCAGGAAACTATGTTTTTTCTCTTCCTTTTAATTATCTTTGGCCCTGTCACATGTAACTTGGGGTCCTTTTTTGGGGCCCTGAACCACAGGCTGGGGCCCACCAGCTTAAAGTCTCATGTTTCTTTTATTCTTCAAACACTGAGGCAGAACCATAATGTGAGTTTCAAGTGGATAGATTCACAAAGAGTGTGTGTTTGTCAAGGCTATAACAGCAGGGGAGGAAGGATCTGTGTGTGTGTGTGTGTGTGTGTGTGTGTGTGTGTGTTTTGGACAGCAGGGTGATGTTTGGTTGTGTCAGCGGCGACCAGTCGCTGCTGTTTGTCTTTCATTAGCCTGAGCTCTCTTCAGTTTTCAGTCTCGGTTTTTTCTCCTTCGGTGATAAAACCCTGCAGCAAACAGATTTTAAATCATAAGTAAATGAAACAACGAGACTGAAGTGACTCGTTTATGCGAGCGAGATGAAAATATCTCCCCTCAGGAGTTATAAAACCCTCTCACCATGACACTAAAGAGATAATCAAAGACAAACAAGAGATGGTTTTTTTCCAGTAGAAACAAGAAGCATAACACCCAGAAACAGACAAGCGAGCAGGGAAAACAGGTTTAAAATAGCAGAGAGGGGAAAAAGTCAGAGGGGAAGTGGCAGCAGGGAGCAGATCTGGACTCTGAGCCTGGAGATCAGGACGTGTTTTCTCTGCTATGGTCATAAAAAAAAACAAGGTACCAAACGTCTGGTCATGTGGGAGCAGCCAGGGCAGCTTCAGTGAGGCTTTGACAGCTTGACAATACCAGTGCATGCTTTTTATCTGCACCACACACACACACACACGCACACACGCACACACACGCACACACACACACACACACACGCACACGCACACATATATTTACACCAACGCAAACAACACACCCTGTCAGCATCCTCTTTCCGTTGAGATGGGACGAATGGAAAACATGACATGAGAGGAAGTGGATTTGTTCAGAACTGCTCAGTCAGACAGACAGTCAGACAGACAGTCAGACAGACAGTCAGACAGACAGTCAGACAGACAGAGAGACAGTCAGACAGACAGAGAGACAGTCAGAGAGACAGACAGGCAGACAGACAGAGAGACAGATGTATGTCTTCCTGTCCACTCCTTCACTGGTTCTCTACTGGTCTCCCTCCAGATGTTGGATCTTCCAGCTGCAGCAGCAGGAGTTTCACATGTTGACACCTCTGCAGCTGAGTCAGGGCTGTGTGTGTGTGTGTGTGTGTGTGTGTGTGTGTGTGTGTGTGTGTGTGTGTGTGTGTGTGTGTGTGTGTGTCCTGTTTAAAGGCTGAATGAGTTACTGCCAGCTCCACAGTACAAACTCTCCCTGACCTGAAACAGAGACGACATGTAGGACTGAGTGTCTTTGGGAGTTTATGTCACACTCCAGTCGAGGCTCTGAACTGGTTTTGGTCTCACTCTTTAACTGGACTGTTTGTTAAATGTATTGTAAATATGACAAAGTTGAGCAGCCACCTCCACCTTTCTGGTTTTTGGGTTGAGTGCTTTAAATACAGACACAGTGATGGTTAGAGGGTTTTCCTGACCTTTGCTCAGGCGGGGGATTCCTCAGCTCCCTGATCCACTTACAGGTTCAGCGGTCTGGGGGCTGCTGGGTGGGTGCTGGGGATTTGGACTGGGACACGGCTTCCACATTTTTAGGATTCCTGAGTCATGGCCGAAGAGGCGGCGGGTCATCAGCAGTAACCCTCAGATAAAGGCCTGTGGCAGGTGATGGGCTGTTGTTGTTGATGAGCTGTGTTTGTCCTGGTGCGTGTCGGTGGTTTGGTAAATGTTCCAGCTGCTGAGGAGCCGTTTGTCAACCTCTGGAAACGTTGCTGTGCGTTACACCTCCTGGGCTCTGCAGGGGAGGGATCATCGGTGGAAGAACACACAAACACGCACACAAACACACACACAGCCCCACCCATCCACCCTGACCTCTCTGTGTCTTAATGGAGTCTACTGGTGTGTCTTGGCGAGCAGCCATCTATAGGGAGTAAATGTAGGGGAATGTGTGTGTGTGTGTGACAGGGTGTGGATGTGGGTGTGTTTTGAGGGTGGAGGATTTCTGTGTGTGTGTGTGTGTGTGTGTGACCTATATCCACAGCCATGCAGAAGTAATGTGCACTACATGTGTGTGAAAAGGCACACACACACATGCGCGCGTGCTTGTTTGCCAATAACTAGACCTACGTTTGCATCAGTTTATCCTCTCTGAGAACGACTCTCCCTCTATTTCTCCATCATACACCCACCCACCCACATACACACACACACACACACACGTACACCCACCCACATACACCCACCCACACACACTCCTACACTCATCAGCTGGTTCGACTTCTTTGCTGCTTCAGATGAAACGTTAGAGCTTTGATCCTCGTCTCTGCTTCCCCTTCATACATGAACTAGGCGTGCAGACACACAAATGTGTGTGTGCCACTGTCTTTGTGAGGACAAAGACAGTGGTCCTCATGGAAATTCAAACTTTCTCAAGGTCTAAAATGCAAGTTCGAGTCCTCACAAAGATAGATGTACACACACTCACAGTCTCTGTTACAATAGGTATAATAGGGAGAAAATCCTATTAGGGGAAATGCTGCAGGCCATACAGAGATGGAAGGATGATGGAGAGGTGACCCCCCCGCCTCCACCTTCTTTCCCTCCTCCTTTACCTCTTTCTGCCCTTCCTTCTTCCTTGTCTCATTGTCTCTTGGTTGCAGCTCTGTACACAGATTCATCATGTTAGCATGAGCCTGCTGATGTGAGAGCATGGAGCTTTCTTTCAGCCCAGGTAGTGTTTGCTGCTCTAGTGTGCGGGTAGAGGAGTCATAGAGATGAGGACCCGAGGATTGTGGGATATCATAACTGGGCCAAGGACTGTCCTGGTTCTGTGAGTGTCCAGGTGGGATGTGTCTTTATTTTGGTCTGTCCACCTTAACTGCTCCGTTCAGACAGGACCATTACTGCAGGGAGTTTCAGGCCAGTGGAGCACTGTGTGTGTGTGTGTGTGTGTGTGTGTGTGTGTGTGTGTGTGTGTGTGTGTGTGTGTGTGTGTGTGTGTGAGTGTTGTGGTTGTGCACTGAGCCGAGCAGCAGTGTGTTAAAATAACCGGACCAGAGTGTGAGTGTGAACCACAGGGTAGAAACAGCTGACGGGATAAAACCAAACCGTGTGAGGAAACCGGAGGATTTAACGTCATGTTAAAATAATTCACCACACTGACTTTCACAGCTTGGTTAACATATAAATTCCATTTGGTCGCTCGTCGCTCCATTTCAGTGGAAAGTAGTTAGTCTTGACTAAATGATGAATCAGTTATTTGAAGGCAGCATTAACTGATCATTGCTTGCAGCCCAAAGTATCAGAGTTTATAGGGAAGGTGTAAATTCTGTCTCGGACTCAGGGTCAGTTTGAAGCTTCTGTGCTGAACAGTGTTCAGACTGTGTGAATATAAATCAGCTGTGCAGCGACGCCTCAGCCTGCTGAGCTCTGCTGCCTCCTCATTCGTCTCAGAGCTACGTCTCTGCCCCTTCGCTCCCTGCTCCCTCTTCCCTCTCTTTCCTCCCTCTTCCCTCTCGTTCTTTCCTCTTCCCTCTCTCTCCTTCCTCTTCCCTCTCTTTCCTCCCTCTTCCCTCTCGTTCTTTCCTCTTCCCTCTCTTTCCTTCAGTCTCTTTGCCACTCACACAGCTTTACAGCCGCTCTCAGTGCTCATTAGGCGGCTGCTGTATGGCCCCGGTGCCAGAGGTTGTTCTGGGGTCAAAGAGCATGTGTGGGAGGTCTCACCCTCCTCCTCCCCCATGCACTCTCCTCCTCCTCCTCCCCACTTCCTTTTCAGACCCAAATTGGACCCTGAGGCACGTCTGTGTGTGTGTGTGTGTGTGTGTGTGTGTGTGTGTGTGTGTGTGTGTGTGTGTGTGTGCGCACTACCTTATTTGAACAAGCCAGTGGAAGCAGTGAAGTAGCACTTACACACACCCTTAAATTGCAGCACAGTGTGTTTTAGTCTTGTACTCTCTGCTTCATAGCCACCAACCTCACAACCTCTGTGTGTGTGTGTGTGTGTGTGTGTGTGTGTGTGTGTGTGTGTGTGTGTGTGTGTGTGTGTGTGTGTGTGTGTGTGTGTAGAGTTTGTGTAACTAAAGTTGTGGGGATGAAAAGCAAAGTCTCTGTAACATAAATCAGTAAATTTTAGGTTTCGTGTCCAGGGTTAGATAAGCAGTGGTTACAGTGAGTCTTGAAGTAACATAAGTCAATGTAGTGTCCTCTTGTGTGTGTGTGTGAGACATTGTCCTTCGCTGTCGTGCTCTGATCAGATTCTCTTATTGATCCTTAGTTGTGTTTCTGTGTATTTAAAGGTGTTGCTGAAATGATCAATCAGTCTGTCGGTCCAGGGTAAGTCAAACTGTCCACACGCTCAGCAAAGACAGCACAAATGTCCAGTTTGATCATTAATCTATACGTTTTTCATCAGACTGAGATGCTTCAGGATTTTCATTATTTTCATTATGAGCTGCTGCTCTCTGTAGCCGCCCTGAAGAAATGTTTATTTTCATTATTGATTAATCACACGTTTACAGCTCCTGGGCCTTTTGTAAGAAGTCTGTGTGAACATGAACCAGAGCAGAGTGTGTTTGCATGTGTGTGTGTGTGTGTGTGTGTGTTTTGTCTTGGCTACGTGTTAGCTGTACTTCCTGTAATCCACCACGGGCCGAGCGACGCTGGCGTGCCAGCAGAGCGTCGCATCGTTCTGCCTCCCCGCTACTTAGAGCTCTTACATAAGGCTCAAATCCATTGGAGGGCAGATGACAAGGACGCTCACTGACGCAACACACACACACACACACACACACACACACACACACACACACACACACACACACACACACACACACACACCCTTTGATACCCTGCATCCACCAGCACCAAAGCTCTAGAGTGAGTGACTAGATTTAAAAATGCACACATAATTTCCACATGCAGGGCTGCATTAACACATGATGCAAGCAGGCTGAAACACACACATACACACACACACCAACACACACGGCACAGTAGTGTGTAGCTGTCCTCCTCCTCGTCATGTTTCCGAGCACAGCCAGTTGTTTGAGGAACAAAGGGAGCTGGAATCAGGGAGGAAGCAGAGCGAGCTGCTGGATGTACAGATGCTAATAAACCTGAAATTAACCTGAACATCACTCTGTGTGTGTGTGTGCAGCTTTAAATCTGCTTACACACACACATACATACGTGTGTGATTGCACTGAGTTAATATTTAATGCTAAAAATATAAAGTGTGAGGCTGAGTGAGTTGGTGGACAGACCTGTTTGGGGACATTGACTGAAAAGGCCTCATGAGTCTGTATGAGAGGAGTTAGCTCAATGTCTTGTGGTGTTGTTGTTACACTGGCACTGGACCAAAGCCCCTGTGAGACTGGGAGAGAGGCACTGGGTAGTTTGGGTGCTGTGGCTGTGTGGCTCGTCCAACTCCTGGTTGATTTTCACACGAAGTCCTGGTGTGGACCACCAGCGTCAGGAATGCAGTGAGTCCAAACGTGGCTTCAGTGATGTTGCAGTGAGACATTTTGCTCCTCGCCCATTGAAAACACAGCTTCCCCGTTCTCATTCATGTCTCTGTTGAATATTTATGTTTCCCAGTCAAGTTTTTGGAGCGTGGTTCTTCTTCACTCTGCCCACGCGCTCATCGTTATTCTGGGACTTGAGTTTGCAGCCTGACTGGTGGAGGGAAGTTATTGTGTTTGTTCTGACAGAGATAAAACAGAGTTCACCGTCTGATCATCAAACCAGCCTGAACCGAACCGAACCGAGCCAGCCACACACACACACACACACTCACACACACACGCACACACACACACACACACACACAGGTTACTAAAACCCTGATCTAGATTCCAAAGAGCGTCTCACTCTGCTCCACACGACTCCTGGACAGTCAGAAGATAAGCTCTCCGATTAAAAGGACTCCTGATCACTCTGCACCGAGGAACCTGAGTGAGTGTGTCAGGATGTGATGTGTGTGTGAGTGTAGTGTGTCTCAGTGTGTGTGTGTTTGGACCAGTGAGTAGCTGGTGGTGTGACGGTGGTTATATTTGATTTGGGATTAGGATGAAAGCTGCTGGCATCCTGCCAACCAGCCAACTGAGTGTGTGTGTGTGTGTGTGTGTGTGTGTGTGTGTGTGTGTGTGTGTGTGTGTGTGTGTGTGTGTGTGTGTGTGTGTGTGTGTGTGTGAGTGTGTGTGTGTGTGTGAGTGTGTGTGTGTGTGTGTGTGTGTGTGTGAGTGTGTGTGTGTGTGTGTTGTGGGGGATGGTTGGGCGGCTGATTAAAAGGCTGATATTTAGGTCAGTCACTGTGTGTGTATTACACTCTCTGTATCTGTAGGAATGTGTGTTTGTATACTGGCAGTGGATCATACACTCAGACTTATTGATCAGATACAGTAATTAATGCTTATTGATTAATATGTTGTGTTATTGTATTATTGTTATTAAATGATGAGCCTGGTTGTTGAACAGTCTGTCTCCAGTCTGAGCAGTTTGACCTGTCAGATCTGACACGGCCTCTCTCCGTCTGATGACACTGCTGCTGTGTTTTGTTTGTCTCTCCTGTTCCTTCCCAGACGTGTCTGAAAGGTGTGCTCAGTCCTGAACAGACTGCCTGTGTCTTCCTCCTCCTCTGTGGATCCACTTAATATTCAGTTTCTCACGCACAAACACAGCCTCTTTCTCTCACACCTGCTGCAGTCTTATCACTGAGAGTCGTTTCAGTCCGACGCTCCGACGCTTCTCGGTGCCAGCAGCTTGGATATCTCAGCTCTCCGGGGCAGCGGAGGCGTCTTCTTCGCCCGCCGTCCCTTCACCTCCCGTGGCCTCGGCCTAGGGAACAGCTGGGCCGACCGAGAAGGCTTCACACAAGGCCCGCCGTTGTCCGTGAGATGGGAAAGCAGAGCACCGCAGTTTGTCATGTAGCCAGGATTAGCTGAATGTTACGGTGCTGATGCTGTGATGAGCCCAGGCCAACACTCCAGCTACAGTAACGCTGTGGAGAGTCAGAGTGTGGTCTGTGGTCTGCGGGGACAGAGGAGGTGGAGACGGTTTGGACCCTGCCCCCTAATGACACACATACTGTATGTACAGTAACAGATAGTGACAGATCTGAGGTCAGATGATAATGTTAGAGGACACGCTGCTCACACATCAGCATGTTTCCACTTTACCTTAATATTCTGTTTCCTTGTTCTCACGTGTGACAAAGAAAAGCATCAAATCCTCGTATTGGAGAAGCTGATGCTCAGATTTCTTTCTTCCTGTCTTTCTACTGTCTGTGAACACTCTGACTCATTTATGTGGACGTGTGTCCTCTGACTGCAGTTGTAAATGTGGGCGTTTTAGGTCCTCCTTACTTTTCGTGGAGCCTGTGGTGGCAGTTTTCCTGCTGCACAGTGACGTTAAACTAACACGGCTTTAAGCTGTGTTTGGACATTTTTGGACATTTTGTTGGTGTCAGCAGACAAAGACAGAAAGCTGGCAGGGCTTGTAATTCAAACCAGGTCTGTCGTCCCGCAGTTTGTCTCCTGTCTCTCTGCTGTTATCACTGCGAGTCTTTGTCCCTTGAGTCTTTTGTTGCAGTCTTCTGTGGACTGATGGGGTGTCTGTGTTGTAGCGGGGTGACTGCAGGTCATGTGCTGACCTCTCGGAGGCCTCCTGCTGTAATCACTCGTCCTGGTAGAGCTGCCCTCTGGATCTGTGTGTGTCTTTATTCATTCTGACAACGCCTGCGACATGAATACTAAGCAGCTACTCAGACCAGACGCACATCGGCCGCTGGGGTCAGAGGTCAACTCCATCTCACCCCTGTAAGTTTTAAGAAGTGAACAGAACGTTGTTGCTGTTGATGGAAGTGAAGTTGAAGCAGAACAAGTTAGAGACCGTACGAGTGTCCGTACAGGTCCAACATATTTTCACATGCCTGTTTCCTCTGTAACATTAAACCCGATGGATCGAAGCTTCTCTTCTTCTGTGTTGTTTACAGTCTGATCATCATCCGTCCAATCACAGCACAGCCTCTTTGTCTCAGCTCGTCCACGGTTGGTCGCCTGCCATCCTCTTCCTGCCCCCACTTCCTCAGGCCACTCTAATCAGATTGTGTGTGTGTGTGTGTGTGTGTGTGTGTGTGTGTGTGTGTGTGTGTGTGTGTGTGTGTGTGTGTGTGTCTGTCTCTGTGAGTCCTCTCTCCTTTTCCTTTCCTCCTAACCTCCTCTGCATATCACCGAGCCATTTCTCTCCTATCTTTCTTCCCTCCTTCCAGCCTCCATCCTTCCTAACTCACTCTGTATATCTCCTACTAAACTCACTTTTATCCATCTTTTCCTCCCTTTCCTAACTCCTCTGTGCCCCCATCCCCATCTATCCATCCTTTCTGTGTCCTTCCTCTACCCTCCCTCTCTTCTTTGCTTCCTACAGTGATTTTCCATACTAGCCCATTTTTATCATTCCTCTCCCCTCTGTGAATCGGACCCTTTTCTACCCCTCCTACGCTCCCTCTCTTCTTCTTCTCCCACCCTCTCTTTTATCATTCTTTCATTTACAAAGGTCATGAATATTTTTTGGTTTCTGCTGTACAGTAACATTAGCTAGAACTCTTCTCTTTCAGGAGACAGTTGCTATTAATCAGTCCATCAAGCCATCATTTTTCCTACAGCGTATCTGAGTCCAGGTGTGGACAGATTATAAGACACAGAGACTCTGGGCAGAGACAAGTACCAGACTTCCCACTCCTCCTCTCCTCTCCTCTCCTCTCCTGTCCCTCCATCCTTCCTCCTCCAGGGTCGTACTGATAGTCTTGTTGGGACAGTTGTAATCAGCTGCAGGCTGGAGGCCTAATGAACAACAGTCACAGCACAAACTCTGAATATTGAAGTAAACTGAAAAATGCTGCAGTGCCTCATCAAACCGTCGCCAGAAGCTGCTGCTGCTGTTTGGAGACACGCTTTCAGAAAATTACAGTTTGCCCTCTGAGCCTTCGAGGACATTATCCAGCTGTTTGTATTATCCAGCTGTTTTCCCATGCTGACCGTGGAGTGTGCCTTTAACCACACTGCACTTATTTTAAATCAGTAGCATTTGTCCTGTAAACATGAGGAATAACCGACGTTGAAAGTCCTGAATGTGACTTTGTCTTTGAAGATAAATGAGAAGTTGTTCACATGTGATGTTGTTAGAAACAGCTCCAGCAAGGTGTGAGTGTGTGTGTTCACCTAACACAGGTGTACAGCTCTGTCGTTACCTGTCGGACAGGTTTAATTAACGTTGACAAATGCAAATCGACGTGGCTGACATACACTTACTGTAACTACACACAAAAACATACACAGCTGACGTATGTTCTGTGTACACACGCTGCGCAGCTGTCGTCACCAGGCTGATAAGAAAGCTTTTCAATTCAAAAGAAGCTTTATTGTCCCAAAAACATAAACAGTGTTTTTCCCTACCTTTATCTCATCAAGCTGCGTTTTAAGTCTAATCGTGCAAACGTGTTCGTTCAGAGCAGAAAGTTTGAACTCACTAATCACATGTCAGCAGTCACAGGTGTCTGTTATCTAAACTCAGCACCTGGAAAGCTCTTAGTTACTGTGAAGTTAATGCCTCAACTCCGGTGATCGAGCTCTTAGAATAAATATATGTATGTCTGTTCACCTCGGCACAAACATGCGTCTCACAGGGCTGAAGAAATCTCAGCTTATCTCCTGTAACTGGAAGATAAAGGAGAGAAAAGGAGAAATGTATGTACGGATGGAGAGTGTTAGATGGAGGGAGTGGGGGAGGAAAACTGCATGAAGGGCAAAGGCTGAGATAATATGGTGTCATGTGTGACTGATGAGGCAGCGCTGCTCTGATTTGTCACAGTCAGACGACGGGTTAACCCTCTCACACACGCACACACACACACACACCCTGCCCTGAGGGAACGTACAGCCTCGCTCCACCCATGATCCCACTGAGTGTGTGTGTGTGTGTGTGTGTGTGTGTGTGTGTAAAGACAGTCGTCATTAGAGCTGCCTGAGTGTGTGTTTGTACCAAAGATCATCTATTCAAACCTGTCAGTCTGCATTACCTGGGGCTGTGTGTGTGTGTGTGTGTGTGTCTCATATATAAATGTCTGTATAAAAAGCAGCTATGTGCCGCGGTGTAACGATGACATGTGGAGCGTGCTCTGATGCTGATGTTCGCCTCTGCCTCCGTGCTGCAGCGAACGCCACAGCTCGTGATGAAAGCGCGTCAGCGGTCTGTCCAGTAAACAATCCACATGTGAGTTTTGTTTACGAGTGCTGGTGGGCCGGTGGGCGCTGTGGAGCCAAACAAAGTGAACGCAGGGCTGCAGCAGAGTCAGATTTTCCAGGAGCGGTGGTGTAAAGGTCAGAGGAGCACCGATCTGAGACTCGTGGCTTTTATACTGAAGCTGTTTGGTGCCGTTTGAGTGATTTGTATGAAAGCTGTCGGTCAAACAAAGACCCAGGCAGACTTCATTTAATTAACCAAGTTATCCTCCTGATTGGCAGTTTGTTTTCCTTCCCATGAGCGTGTTAACCCGTCCTACCTGCCAATTAAAACCTGTCCTGCCCGGAGTATGTCACACAGTCACATTCCTGAGCTGTCAAACAGCCACGTGGCAAAGCAGGCGTCTGTAGCTCCATCCAATCTCTGTAGGTTCATCACACTGTCATTTCATACACTGCTATTATAAATATATTGAATATAGACACTTAAATGAATACAAATTAACCCAAAAAATACAAAGCATGTAATTAATGATTTCAGTAAACTGCAGTAAACTGTAGTAAACTGTAGTAAACTGCTGTAAATCCATCAGCTCCTCCTCACTCAGGATCAGGGATCCAACACGTCAGCACGGTGGATTCACCGCACCGCTCAGGGTGATGCTATTATCAGGGTAATGCCATGTCTGAACACACACACACACACGTCTGTCTGTCAGTCAGGTGTTTCAGTATGTGGAGGGAGCAGATGAAGGCGTCACCTGTTCATCATGTTTACCTTCCAGGTGTTGTAAGAACCAGTTTCAGGTCTGTGGACACTCAGTGTGTCTCTGTGGGATTCCTCTCATGGTTCTGTAGACGCCTGGATTCCTAGGGTGCCTCAGGACACATGTGACGGCAGCTGACGTCATCATGAAGTCAGTATCGCCTGTTGTTGTGCAAGATGGCAGATTATAGTCACAGCTTCTGACAGCGGCTGACGTCTGCCACAGGTTTTCAGTGTCACTGCAGCTAATGATTGTTTTCATTATTGATTGAATGATTGATCGATCTTCATGTGACAGGAGGTGAACCTTGAGTCGTTGCCCCTCGGACTCACAGCTGCCCCTCTGCGGTGTTGCCGGGCAGAGCTTTGGTGCCAGCCTCCCGTCCAGGCAGCGATCCAGGGCGGAGAGGTCGATCCGGGCCAAACCCTGCGGGGTGTCGGTGTGTGTTTGCCGTAATTACCAGCAGCTACCAGCCAACCGAGGCCAGGTTTGGCTGCGGCCGCTCACCGGCCTCTCTGGGCAGAAAGCAGTCAGCAGTCATTCAGAGGTCGAGTCTGACTCAAAGTCTGACTGCTGGCAAAAACACACAGCTGCTGCTGCTGCTGCTGGCTGCTGTTACACTTCTGATATCATGTTGGACAGTTGGATGTCTCAGGTGGTCTCTGGTCTCAGAGCCTTGGTTTTCTCAGGTGACTGGTTATCGATTATTGATCTTCCTGCTGTGAGCAGGGTCTCATCTGTGATCCGAAGCTCCCAGACGAGTTTAGAAAAAGAAATGGGTTGAATTTCCGTTGAGTTATGAGTCAGAGAAGAAGAATTTAACTGTGTTTTTCCCCAAGACAGATTTAGAAAGAAAAGGCTGCGCCGCTGTGGTGATAAAAGTCAGAGAGTCACGTCGAGCTCTGACAGATCTACGGACAGACGAGGTCCTCCTGCCATCTGCCAGGCAGACGTCGTCGTCATCGTTGGTGGCGGCACACGCCTGCATTGTGCCGCTGCGGCGCCTCGTGTTGTAACACACAACAAACCACACAGAGGCTGTGTGTGCGTGTGTGTGTGTGTGTGTGTATGGCGTGTTGGCCGGCTGCCATTGGTTCTTTGTTTGTCTCTGATACTGTTTCTGTCTGTTCCTCTGTCGTCTTTTATCTCCGACTTTCCCTCTTTCTCTCTTCACTTCATCCATTTGATGCTTTGATGCTGCTGCCCTCTCCGTGACCCCTCCCTGTCTGACACTCACTTCTTTATCTTTCACCCCACTTTTCTCTCCATTTACATCTCGTCTCTTTGATACAGTCTCATTTTCCGTCCGTCCATCCGTCCGTCTCCTGGCCCGCTCCCACATGTTGTTCAGTGGACGTGTTGTCTCTGGTTTCTGCTGCGTTGTCACACAGGTCGACGAGGCTGCTTCAGCCTTTAAAACATAAAGTGTGTACACTGTGTGTAAATGTCCTATAGGCAAGTTTTTGATGATTCATCGTAGCAGCGTTGGACAGAATAAGACGTGTCCAGCGTGAGCTGATCCACAGGAGGAGGACGCTTCCCCTCTGATTAACTGAGCGATCGATCGATTCACCTGCAGATTTGTACATGGAAATAAAAATGAGCTGCAGCCCAAGTTGCATCACTGTGTTTTCATTTGACTAATAGAGAATCTATCAGAGTTTTTATGTCGTGTGCTATTAAGCAGGAAGAAAGTTGTATTTGTGCGAGTCTCCACAGTATGAGCAGGTTTTGAGCTCTGCACCACAGGCCTGCTGATCCCAGAGTTAGGGCTGTTTGGCTGACTGAAGCCAGCAGCACTTCCAGAGGGATCAACATCCCTGAAGCACCTCATTCATACTGTGAGTGTGTGAGGCTCCTGTCCGTCCAGTCCCTGCTGAACCTTCCTGTATGGATCCCTGCTGTTGTATTGGTATTTCATATATAAATAATCGGTTGTGAGTGTCAGTCGTACCTGTTTCGTCGCGTTGTGTTCCAGGTGACTCGTCCGTGTCGGGTCCAGCTGAGGCTCCCAGTGTTTTGACGTGACTTTAAACATGTCAGGTCTCAGTTTATATCGTCCTGCAGCCTTCAGATCTGCGGCTCTGAAACATCGGACTCGCAAACAGTTAGATCATAATGCTCTGCTTTGGATGATGGAGAAAAAGTGAGAGAACAATCCAGAGGTTTCGTCGTCTTATCAAGGAACACGTCCACGTTTCCTCCGTGTTAAAAGCAGCATCGTTTCCTGTTTACGCTTTCATCCCACGAGCATCAGGATCGGATCAGTTTAGGTTTTTAAAGCGTCCCCGCTGAAGTGATCGATGTGCTGCAGGACAAACAGACCGAAAAACCCCACGTGTAAATGAGAGTGTCTGAAATTAATAAACAACACGTTTGACGCAGGAGCGAGCGTGAAACTCAGAGCAGCTCTGGCTTTTATTTGCATCTTTTGATGCTCATCACTTCCTGTTCCCGCCTTTTGTTTTTTTCTTTCATATATCTCTCCTCCGTCTGTTTTCCTCTTTAATTTGCCCATAATGCTCTGGGGCAGGATAACGCCATGTTAGTGTGTGTTCTGTGTGTCTAAATGTGTTAAGAAGCATTATAACCACAGTGACACGGCAACATGCTTTGTTTCATGTCGCTCTCGGTGACGTCGTGTTGTTAAAAGAGTTTTGAGCCGAGTCTCCAGTTCAGCCCGTGTTAGATCGGATCAGATCAGAGGCCTGTCCGTGTTCTCAGGTTTGTTCCTGTTGCGTCTCAGTCGTCGTGTTTCTGTCTTCCAGCTGCCTTCACGTAAACACACTCTCTTTGTTTGGTCCTTGAAGAACACAAATATGCCACTCAGTTCGTCTGAATGTTTAGGTATTGCGGCTGAAAGTAGAAATTTAAGGCTGTCGGCTTTTTGTTGTTAGGTTTGTGATCGCAGGTTTTTGGACAGGACTTCCTGTATCGGATTTCATCCTCTCACCTGTACGTGCAGCATCACTCTCAGTCCAGTTAAAGGTTTTTTAATTGACTGCCGGAGGATCTTTAGGTTCTGGGTTCGCGGGTCTTGGGTTTGCTGTGAGCTCAGGTCTGGGATTCTTTCACGGCTCTGCTGACACACGTTCCCCAGCTCTCTGAGGGAGAACCAGCACAGAAATAGGAACAAACCAGTGAAATGAAAGAGAATTAAAGATGGAGATTATTCTGGAGATCACCAGGAGTCCTGCCGCTTCACTTTGAAGGCCTCCTCTTCCTCCTCCTCCTCCTCCTCCTCCTCCTCCTCCTCCTCCTCCTCCTCTGCCGTGTTTTAGTCTTTCTTTTCTTTCCCTCCTCCCTCGTTTCTGCAGCTCTGTGTTGGCACAGAGGGATGAAATGATGGAGGGAAGGATGGAGGAGTGCTTTCAGTCCCATGGTGCTCGTTCTCATTTCCATGTTTTTCCTCCCTGAGTGATGACAAAGTGGAAGAGCTCCACATCCTTTTCTCCTCATCCTCGTCTTCATCCATCTGTTTCTCTGCATCTGTTTTTGTTTTTCCCTAAATTTCTCAGCTGTTATTTATCTCTCCGTCCTACCTGTTGTTCTCTCTCTGCCTCTCTGCCTCTTCGTCTCGTTGGTTATAGTTAAGTTTGTTATTTTAAGGTGATGGTTGAAAGTTAGTCAGGTTGATTTTTGGTGGAGTATTCCTTTAAAACCAAATTCTCAGCCCAGTTAAACCATCTTACCTCGACCACTGTCTGTCACCTGGTGGAGCTGCTAATCACGGTTTCCCTCCCTGCCGGTGGGTCGTACTCGGAACCGGCGCAGGGGAACTGAAGGGCCCCTGAAAACAGGAAGCAGCTGGAACAACATCCTGTCTGTCAGAGAGGGAGGGGTCGGCCCGACACAGGCTGGCGTTTGTAAAACCCTGAACAATGTCCCCCTCTGTGTGTCCGCCAGCCAATGAGGAAGCTTCTCTCTGGATTCTTTCCAGACAGATACCATCCAAACACACACACTTGGTAGCTGTGGCAACAGTGCTGCTGTTAGAATTTATTAATAGTAGAAAACACCAGAAACAAACATGCTGCGTGTTCACTCTGTATCATAGCAACAGGAACAGCTGTGTGATGCTCAGCAAGCAGGACAAATGTAACGGGACGACCAGCTCGTGACTCTGCTGATACTCAGTCACTGGTTTATGTTAAACCACCACCTCCTCTGACCTCTGACCTCCTCTGACCTCTGACCTCCTCTGACCTCTGAGGGTTTGTTCTAGAGCCGCAGCGACTCGCTGATTAAACAGAAACTTCATCAGCAACTATTATCAATGAATGTTTTTGAGTCAAAACGTGAAAACCGTCTCTGGTTTTAGCTTCTCGGGTGTGAGGATCTCAGTGCTTGTTAATGTGTTTGTTACCAACCTCAAATCCAGTTTGAGAATTTTCCAAAATGAATTTTCTTTGATCAGGATGCAGGAGGAAGACTGGTGGGTTTGTAGGGCACAGCGTGTCCACGGAAAGTGGAGCGGGCGCTCAGAAACGGCCCACGGCTTATTTCTGCCCCAGGGTGCCCCGGCAGGGCTTTGTGGCCCCAGGAGTGCTGCAGTGACACTCAGCATCTCTGAATTTCCTGCGTTGTCCTTCAGACTTTGCTTAAAACAGGAGAAAACACCCCTGATGGTCAGAGTGAGGTCAGACTGAGGGTCAGCAGGTCACTCCTCATTAACACAACAGGAGCTCTGAAGTTTAGTTTAGTTTAGTTTAGTTTAGTTTTTGTTTTTATTGTTGTTTATATCCAGTATTAGTAACAGTTCTTGTACTAAAAAGTAAAATTGTTGGAAAAGTTGCTGTCAGGAGCTCAGTGGGATTCCTGACTGTCACCAACGAATGTCTTTATATATATTTCACATCCTCTCTGATCCACACGTCCTGCTGCTCCAGGCCCTTCAGCACTTTCCTTCTGTCCTCTCTCTCTGGTGGAGAGACATTGTGAGTCTTCAGGCTGACACAGATTGCTGCTGATGAATTAGTAAAAAGGCACTGAAGGCTCTGAGTGGATCTGGCCCACTGGCCTACTTAACACGGAGGCCGAGGTGCTGCAGAGACCAGCAGGGTTAATGGTGTCTGTGTGTGGGACGCACGTCTTTGTACTGGCCGACCAGTATCAACTTAAAGTGGGAGCTGATGGTTTGTGGGAGGTTTGACTTGTCTTTAGGAGGCTGTGGTGGTCAGGTGGTCCCTGAGGAGGTTCAGAGGTCCTGCAGGTGGATGTGTGTAGGCAGACACTGAGGGTTTTAGTTTGCAGAGATCAAACAGAGTGAGGACTCAGATGTAAGGTGTTGGAACAGAGAGAATAATTTCCCCAGCTGAGAGATAATAAAGGAATAAACTTCACTTCTCTGCAGCTCGGGGTCATTAATTCTTCCTCCTCTGCTGTAAATCAAACCTCACACTGACTTATTCTGATTGGTCTCTGTGCTTCGTCTTCATGCTCTGCTCCTCAGTCCCGTCTGTCCCGTGTTGTCTGTACGTGTCCTGTTATCTTGTTCAGTCAGCTGTGACCCTCGGTCTGCTGTCAGTCATCTGTCGGCTCTAATGAGACTCTTCCTCCTCCTCTTCCTCACCTCTCCTGCTCCGTACGACCCCACTGAGCAGGAACAGATTGGCTCCCGTGTCACTGTGTGGGCTGTGGTGCAGCTCACTGAGCCTTCAACACAACTTATAAAGCATCTGCACAGACCAGAGCCTGTAAGGCCGCGGTGTCGGGCCGGTCCAGGAAATTTCCTCTCTGTCCTGATGTACCTGAATGCACCACAGGTTCATTCCAGGTGATTGACAGGTGTTCTTCTTCTCTCCCTGTGCTTCTTGCAGATGCCTTTGTGAACAGTCAGGAGTGGACGCTCAGTCGAACGGTCCCAGAGCTGAAAGTGGTGAGTTGAGAACATCAGACAGAGCACTGATCCATCCCCGGGGCCCTGCAGTCTGCAGAGGCCCTGAACTTAATGAACAGAACAAATACAACTGTCGGTATTTTTCTTTATTGTTTCTGTGAATCCACTTTTCCCCTCTCTGTGTCCCCTGCAGGGCATTGTGGGTAACCTGGCCAGTGGTAAGTCGGCACTGGTCCACAGGTACCTGACAGGAACCTACGTCCAGGAGGAGTCACCTGAAGGTAAGAATGATGTGTGTCCCTCTGTCTTTGTGAGGTCTGGCTGGATCTGTTTATTCCCCCTACCCCCTCCTCTGTCAGACCCATGAAATGAGTAAAAAAAAGAGAAAAGTAGATTAAATCGCTTCCAAAAAAACGAGGAGAAAATAACAAACGGAGGCTGGATTAAAATCCTGGCTGGCAAAATAAGACGTTAACAAGCTCCATCTCCTGCACGCAACCGCTCAGAGCTCGTCTCCCTGCTCCCCCCCGACGCGTCTCTGTGCTTCCATCAGCCTTTTTCTGCCGTCCTCCGTCTCCTCATCCTGCACTCTGATGGAAACAAACTCACAGATTTGACCAGCAGAGCAGAAACTCTGATTAAAAGGACGGAGCTCTACAGTTTTAAATGAAATCAGGATTATTGATTTTTTTTCTGGCTTGAAAACAAGTTTTTTTTTGCTTTATGTTTGTTACGTCCCCTGGTTTTCACACAGACCGCCACACTGATCAGCTGTTGGGCTCCAGTTCGATGTGTTTCAGCTGTAAAAGGTTTAAAGGTTGATGTTAGAAATGAGATGACCTGGGAACAACAGATGGAGAAAAGGAAGCCGTGACGTGAGGAGTCGGGTTTGATAAAGACGATTCCTCTTCAGTGAATAAGCAGATATCAAACTTTAAAGATGGTTACTCTCAACACGTTTTCTCCAGAGCTGCTTCACCCTCTGCTGCAGAGGTCCACACAGTCCTGTGTGACAGTGTTGTCTGTGTGTCTCTGCTCACAGGCCCTGCAGTGATGGCCATATTCCTCATCCAGTATTAAAGCTCCCCCACACACAGCACAGTGCAGTACCCCCCCCCCCTCCCCCCACTTCTACCAAACCACGTTCCTTTAATATTTCAGCACCTGAGCCTTTTCCTCTGTGGAGGCTGGACATCAGATCCAGAGACAGTGCAGAGTAGAAACTGCTTCTACTGAGTCTCATACGCTCGTTGATGAAAGAAGCAGCAGGAGCTAATTCAGACTTTTTCATTTGTTCTCTCGGACATTTTATTTTCACTTCCTTCTTTATTGACTCTTCGCCTCAGTGTATTACAGTGAATAACAATCTAACTTTGTTTCCTGATTTAGCCCCTCTTCCTTGGGATCGAGGCTCATTAACCTTTCTTGACCTCTTTGTATGTTTAAATCCTTGAAAACCATCAAACGTAGTTTATTTAGGAAAACGTAGCTGCTTTTTGTCCTGTGGGGGACCCACCCGGACTCGGCCCACAAACCAATTTTAGCCGCCGGTCCCTCGGCAGAGAAACGAGGCCTTCAATGTTTTGAAGCGAGGGATGAAGGAGTGCCCTTAAAGTTATACATCAGCCAACAGAGCAGTTTAATTTCTTATGAATAACTGATAGAAGGGACTCCAGAGGCAGCTGGGAACAGATCCTTAAAGTTTGCGGTGACGGGGAATCCCCGAGCAGATCTTCTCCGAGGTGAGGCGGTCTCCTTCCGCTGTGACGTACCTCTTCTTAAAATGCCCTCTGTGGCTCCGCAGCTCCGGCCTCCACCGTCAGACTGCTCAGTGCCCAACGGTCGGTTTCCGCCGCTCGGACTTAATCACACCGCAGCTCTGCCAAAAGCAACACGACACGGCTTTTCAAGCAGCTTCACATACCGTATCAGAGCCAGCCCGAAACAACAGCTCCCCAAAACCTTTGATCTAATTACTTGGCACCGCTGCTCATTGAGGAAGTGGCAGTTCCACTCCAATTAAAAAAATTCGTTGCATAACCACGAGAAATAAAAGGAGCTTAAGGGGCAGAGAAGAGCGGGGAAGCTGATGTGTTGTTTTTAAATTCCTGGGATCTAAAAATACGCAGCGGCCTGGATTCCCATGGCGACTGATTGGGAGCGGAGTTGGTGGCTTTCGAGCGGCACGGTGACCACAGCGCCACGAAGCCACTAACCAGAACTATTCTGATCCTGCAGCCCGGAGCCTCGGCTGCAGATGACTGCTCTCACACCAGCTCCTGTTAATGAGCAGAAAAAGGCTCTGCAGCTCGTTTAGGTTTGAGCTTCACTGGGAACGTTTAAAACTTTTCTTTATGCTGCGTTCAGGGACACTCAGGGGGCGGAAAAGCTGAATCAGAGCACAAAACAATACGCTTATATGGAAAATATGTTTTTGGTGATTTTCCTTTGCTTCAAACCAAGGCTGCAACTAATGATTCATTTGATTATCGATTTGTTTACAGATTGTGTTTGTTATTAATTGATAGTTTTGGTCTTTTAAATTGTGGAAAGCCTCCGTCACACTGTCCTGAAGCCCAGTGCGTTGGTGTCACATGTCTTATGTCCGAGCAGCAGTACAGAGCTGCTGGCGGCGGCGTGGGGCGCCTGTTTAAAACATGCCCCCCTCACAAAACCCCAAAAAGTCAAACTCCAGCCGAGTGTTTGAGCAGCAGCACATGGTATCCATTAAAACATAAAGCAGCTCTGGTTGGGAAATCACCCGCAGCTCACGCTGCTGACTGTGGCTGCTGCTCACACAAGAAGCCAAACATCATCCAGACGTTCAGCTGTTCTCTGAAACACTGGGGGACGAACGTGTGGAAGAAGAAAACCTGCTGCTCATTAACACTGCCTGTTACAGAGCAGATAATAAAAGCGTTCAGCAGAGCCTCGCGCCTCAGAAGCTGGAAGCAGAGAAGCTTTGGGATTTAGATTGATGGTCACAGACAGAACACTGTGAGTGAACAGGTCCAGCCGTGCTGCTGCTCTGCAGGATGTTTTCAGATGTTGGTGTGTTTCCTGCTCTGACCTGCACATTAAACTCAGTACACACTCTTTTCTCTGGGTTTCTGTTTGTTCTCTAAACTTTGCCTCATTATTTTCTTCTCTTTTTGTTTTCTTCTTTACTCTGTTTCTCCCTCTTGTCTCTGCTCTGGTCAGTCTTCTCCTCATTTGTTTTCTTTTTTCCTCTAAATGTCTCGCTCGTTTTTCTTCAGCTGACCGTCTCTGCCTGATGGACTCTTGTCTCTGGGTGCTGGGTTTGACTGTGCACGCATTAACTGTGGCTGCATCTTTGATGGTTTTTGCTTTTTGTTTCCTCTCTTTCTTCTTTCTGGGCTGCTCTTGTAAACTAGCTGACGTGGATGCAGGTAACTATCCTCCCTCTCTTCCTCTGCCTCACTCTCTTCTTTCCATTCATCTGTTCATGGCTCCATCCATCGCTCCCGTGATTTTGACAGCAGCGTGTTTGGGAACAGCTCGGGTTCAGCTTTGGGAAGGAGACGAGGAGATTACATAAAGTTTGTAATAATGAATGAATATTTACTTAAATTTCCCTGAAACTCGTACCAACCCACAGAGGAAGTCAGTGGGATATTACAGACCTGTAAAACAAAGTGTTTTTCTGTAATCAGTCCAGGTCAAACTGTCCCACACACTGAAAACTCTTCGTTCTCCCACCCTGCAGCAGGCAGACGGTGTCAGACGTGGCGTCGAACCCGGAGCTGAACTTGACGGGCTGCTGTGTCTTAGTTTTACTTTCTGATTGTTTCCCTCGTCTTCATCCTCTCGTTGATCTGTACGTCCACTGCACACAGATGAACACAGCCACTGCTTCGCTGCAGTGACTCTTCACTAAAATAAAACTTTGGATATTTTCCGTCCTGATGATTTGAACTTTTCAACGTGTTGATTAATTAGTGAGACACATTAATCACATATTTTCTAACCACTGAAACAGGCCGTTCTCCCAGAGGGACGGAAACACAACTGTGTGTGCGTGCCTGCGTGTGTGTGTGTGTGTGTGTGTGTGTGTGTGCGTCTTCCCGTCCTCACCACCGTATAAACATCCACTGTATCATTACCCTCTCCGAGCAGCGCAGGCCGTTGTTGCAGCGATGATCTCCTCATGCTGCGCTGCGGCTCCGTCAGCTCGCTCAGACTCGTCCATGGCATTTAGAGATCAGCTGATCCTGATGACAGAACCCGAAATAACGCCTGGACTCCATTTTTAGTTTGAGAGACTTCCTGTAAATCCTCAGGAAGAGATGTTTCTTTCCAAACTGACCCAAACTGAAACATTGCTCCGCTGCACTTTATAATTTTACAGACGGCTGACGTTCTCCACTTAAAGGAACAATTCACCCTGAAATGAAACTTCAGGCGTCCGTCCGTCCGTTCATGAATCTGCAAAGTTAGAGTCTCTTCACTCACAGGAAGGACAGTAAAGAGATATAGTGTAGAATGTCTTTTTGTCCTCTTCCTCATCCGTCTGACTTCATCAGCGGCAGAAAAAAATCTGAATGAGCATGGAGGTCAAGTCCAGAGCTCAAAATAAAAATGTAAAAGGAACAAGTCATGGGAAATAATCACATCTGGGAGCTAAAGTAGAATAACGTTCGAGGGTTTCATCCAGTGAATGTCCTGTTCTTAAATCTGAACCGTGTCCCCCGGGAGCACGGCCTCTGCTGACAGCGTCCAGACTTCCTGCGCTCACTGTCCTGATTTACAGTCAGACATGAAGCGAAATTTCAAAAATAAGTTCAGAGCAAATATGTTTTTTAAGCTTTTAGAGGATTTATCTCAAACTGAGACCAGAAAACAGCTCGACTCTGTTTGAAAGGTCAGAGGTCACATCAGGGGTCACAGTCAGTGTGTGACCCCTGATGTGGACACACACACTCACACGTCATCGAGGTGTTCCACCTGCAGAGCTTCCTTCCTCACCTTCAGCTGCAGGTGGTCGTTTCATTAGTTCTGTCCTTTGTTTTTCAGTCATTTTTATTCTGTTGGATCATTGAACATATCCTCCAGTCACTCTCCTCTTATTTAGTGTTCATCATCTTTCACCAGATCAATCAATCAATCCATCAATCAGTCACTGATTCCCTGTAGAACAGTCTTACATGAATCACCCTGCTGTTGGTCTCTGATGGTTGTCGTGGTTTCTGCAGGCGGTCGCTTTAAGAAGGAGATTGTGGTCGACGGTCAGAGTCACCTGCTGCTCATCAGAGATGAAGGAGGCCCCCCAGAGGCTCAGGTGAGTACTGCACCTGAACGCAACCTGTTCACCAAACTGACAAGTTTGACCTGAGAAACTGACTGCAGCTCTGACGGAGCCAAATACGACCCAGTACGAGAGCAGCGCAGGCACAGCGCTTTAACGTCACCTGCTGTACCCTGACTACTGCTTTGTTCGCTTTGGTTAACTGGATTAGACTGTTTCCCAGCATGCATCAGGGGTGAGGTGTGCTACAGATGAGTCTGATTTATATGATCTTCAGAAGGCAGGGGTGTGTAGGTGAATCACGGCCAGCAGTGTGTGTGAATGTGGAAGTTACAAAGACTGGTTCTGTAAAAAAGTAGAATGAACTTCTGACCTTAAACCAGATTCAAATCCAGCTGTCAACCCGTCATTTGTTGCTTTGTAATCTGATGAATCAGCTGGAACAGAAAGTTTCAGGTGTTTAACAGCTTCTTCCATTATTTACAGTCTTATTTACAGTGAGATGCAGGAGCAGTAATGGAGGCTCGGTTACTTTTTCTCCTGATGTGGATGAGAAGCGTGTTCCTGTGTGAGAGTCTCTGTCCCGTGGAGGACACTGATTTTTGTGTGTGTGATCAGAGAGGACGTGTCCAGGATGAAGTGGGTTTGTGTGTCTGTCCTGCAAACTGACCACATGGATTTCTGATGTGAGCAAGTCTAGACTGAACGTTTATGAATAATTCACTTGTTTTCTCTCAGCTCTTCACCTCTATGCCTTTCAAAGTTTTATCTCCTTACACAGACAGACACAGACAGACAGTGTCTGACTCCCCTGCTCCGTGGCAGACACACACATGGGTTCATTCTTTAAAACGCTTCTGTGATTTCCGGGGGAAAACGTGTGTGTGTCATGATGTATTTTCTGCAGAGTTAAATGTAAATAAAGTTATTTTTCATGCAGTTTGCATTGTGGGTCGACGCCGTGATCTTCGTCTTCAGTCTGGAGGATGAGATCAGCTTCCAGACGGTCTATCACTACTTCAGCCGCCTCGCCAACTACAGGAACACGGCCGACCTGCCGCTGGTCCTGGTCGGCACGCAGGGTCAGACACACACACTCACACACACACACACACACTGTGTGGGTTTTTTAAAGCGTTGCTGCCACCTAGAGGTGTGTTATCATGATACACTGAGGGTAAACTTTTTCCTCACTCCACCACTGCACACTGAACCTGAGCTCAAACAATGAACATTGATTAACATTGATTGACAGTTAATTTATCATCAGTTGATCAGTTAATCACTCCTTTGAAAAGTGATGATGTAAAACAGAAAAACAGCTCATGTTCACAAATGTGAAGCTGGAACCAGAGAATTTTCCAGAACAGTCGCTGGTTTACATACATGAATACATGAATTGATTAATTATTGCGTCACCTCACCTCAGGGGACCCTGTGGGTGGCTCCTCAGGGTCCTCACAGACCACAGAGAGGGAAACAGTCGAATGGATCATCTGAAGAAAAAACGCCCTCAGACATGTAACAGCAGAGGGAGCCAGAGTTTCATTTTTCTATCACAGCTCTTCATGTCGAGACTCACAACACTGTGGGATATTTATCTTCATGACATTTACATGTAGAGGACAGCGCTTAGACACTTTGGTGTAACTTTGTCTTTTCACAGTTAAAGTGGTGAAATTAGAAATGTCAGGTTGGGATTTTGTGAAAAGAACAAACTCTGAGTTTCCCTTTGTTTTATGGAAAACTGTGACGTTTGGAAAGTTTAACATGTAAAAACATAAGACTTGAGCTCTCTCTTCCGTTTCCCTCTCAGATGCCATCAGCTCAGCCAACCCCAGGGTGATCGACGACAGCCGGGCCAGGAAACTCTCCAACGACCTCAAACGCTGCACCTACTACGAAACCTGCGCCACCTACGGCCTTAACGTGGAGCGGGTGTTCCAGGACGGTAAGAACCATGTGTGCATTTCACACAGTTGAGACACAGAGTGTCACCTCAGCAGTTGTGGTCAGGAAAGCAGAGTCCAGTCCTCTGGGAAGGTGACATTCCCTCCCCAGTGCCCCATTCGGCTGCTCTTAATCACACGTCAATTAAGAATTAAATGGACCCGCTCAGCTATTTAGCTCAAACCGAACAGCAATTAAGTTTTATCATAGCGAGGGAAGGAAGGCAGGGAGGGGGGAGAGACCTACAAAAAGAGACGATTCCCCGACGGGATTAATAAAAGAATCAGACATTATAGGAGGAGGAAGGAGATGAGGTGAGGAAGAGGAGGAGGAGGAGGAGGAGAATGTCCGGAGTCACCGAGGTCCTGAGTGAATGTTGCTGGGTCTTATTAGGCCAAGATGGAGCATCAGAGAGTCATGACGGAATAATCCCTCCTAAATTTAAATTCTGATCACTTTCTGTGAATTACTCTTGAAATATTAACAGAATTAAACATGATACACGAAGATACTGAGCAGACATAATCACGTTTACAATGTAAAGATATAAAGAAGATTAAGATCCATAGAGAAGATTCAACAAATTGTCCTTTAGCTTTAGTTCTGTTAGTGGAACAGGTGCAGAAGGCAAACAGAGAGTCTGAGACAGAAAAGGTTTGCAAATAGTAAACCCTGCGGCTGGTTTTTTACATTCTGAAAGCACATTAATAAGAAGAGACAGAGCTGAGACGTTAATGAAGCGGCCGGTCGGCAGGCGCAGGGTTAACGGCTGTAATTAGGGAGAAATAAATGACACGGACTCAGCAGATAATTAGCAGAGCAGCAGTGAGTCTGTCGGCCTCTGGCTCCGTCTGCATCCACCTGAGTTTTATCCTCAGCAGCTCACACTCTGCTGCTGAGCACCTCAGTCTGAGTTTACAGGTTGTTCCTTGAACTGTTGAAGAGCTTTGAGGTGAAGATCCTCACACTCACAAACACTCACAGGTTTAATAAGCACGATATGAGCAGAACCTCGGCTGTTTCTCCTGAAGGGGGCAGCACAGGAACAGAGACACGGCTGTGACGTGCTGTCGAACAGATCTGACTCCAGAGAAGCTTCATAACACAGTTTGTAAATATCAGTGAAAGTGTAATGAAGTCTCAGAAGAGTGAAACAGTTGTTTTTTAATAGTCGCAGAAGAAGAGCAGGGTCAGGGGAAACCACAGAGGAAGAACAGCTGATGGAAGATCCTGGAAACATGAATGAAAGGAGCTGAGTTTGGCAGCAGATCATAAACCTGCTCTTAGAGCTCTCGGCCCAGGAGGAAGCTTTCCACGCTAAACGCTGCCTTATTATCCTATTAATTATTCCACTGTGTGTGTGTGTGTGTGTGTGTGTGTTATTGTGTCTGACACTGTCTCCTTGTATTCTTCTCATCATTATCCCAAATTAATCAGTTTTTTAATCATCCAGCAGAACGATGAGTTTAATGTTTTCTGTTGACGCCTGAAACACGACAGCAGCCTGCAGCTCTGTGTGTGTCTGTGTGTGTCTGTGTGCGTCTGTGTGTGTCTGTGTGTGTCTGTGTGCGTCTGTGTGCGTCTGTGTGTCTGTGTGTGTGTGTCTGTGTGTGTCTGTGTGTGTGTGTCTGTGTGTGTGTGTCTGTGTGTGTCTGTGTGTGTCTGTGTGTGTCTGTGTGTGTGTGTCTGTGTTTGTCTGGTTGATGTATTTATTTGTTATTTATTTATTTTTGTAGATATGTTTATGCCTATTTGTGTGTTACAGGTCAGTGTGTGTCTATTTGTGTGCATGACAGCTTGTGCCTGTTCATGTGTGTGTTTGTATGTCAAAAAAATGTGTGTGTATGTGTTGTGTATCTGTTTGTGTGCATGGAAGCAGTTTTTTATTTTTGGCTGAGTGAGTGAGTGAGTGAGTGAGTGAGTGAGTGAGTGATGAAGTTGGTCCTCTGCTGGCTGAGCGTTTCCTCATTGGCCATACATTGGAGACAATTGGCGTTCTCTCTCTCCGTTCTCTCCGACGTTCTCTCCGACGTTCTCTCTCTCCGTTCTCTCTCTCCGTTCTCTCCGACGTTCTCTCCGACGTTCTCTCCGACGTTCTCTCTCTCCGTTCTCTCCGACGTTCTCTCCGACGTTCTCCAGTTCCTGACAGATTGTTCCTAAACTCTGATCAAATCACAGTTTAGGAATGAGTGTGTGTGTATTGATCTCATGCATATTTACATGACCTTTGCTTCATTTGGCGTCTGGATTGATGGTGGTGGGCGGGGCTGGTCAGCCGGTCGGACGGGGGGCGGGGTTTAATTACAGCGCTCATATTCAGCTCTGTAATGAGCGGGACCGTCGCGGTGATGAGCAGAGGCTCCTCGTGAGGAAACACTAATTCGCACTAATTTGACATGATTGGCTCGTGCGGTGCAGTGAAGGTTCTGATGAGCGGCTGCACGGCGACACGCAGACGAGGAAGTGACCACATCAGTGACCATAACGTTTAACGTTAAAAATAATTGGCCTGCTCGACGTCAGGACAGTTTTTGTGTTGAGGGGTTTGATTGTGTTTCTGCTGCTGTAACTGTAACACAGAGAACAACAGGAGGCTCTTTGTTAAATCCAATGAATGATCCCTGTTTATTTTATCTTTATGTCTTTTAGTAATTTTCTTTGTTTTAGGCTGTGACTCGTTCTGTGTGTGTGTGTGTGTGTGTGTGTGTGTGTTTAACATGTAATTTACTGTAATGGGAAGTGAAGCCTCGTCCAGTTGGGGGGAGTGACCTCTGTGTGAGGGACAGAGGGGGAGGAGGGAGGGTGACAGTGCCGTGCTCCCTCGTCCATCAGCGCGCTAATTTAATTAGCCTAATTGCACCGACATGAACACCCCCCCCCCCCCCCACCCACACACACTTCTGTCTCATCTGTGTTAGAGTGCAGACACAGGGCGCTTCGTTAGCACACGCTAACGAGCTGAGATGACCCCTCACACAATCACTCATGTTCATTCAGAAATACTGATAGAAATGTGAACCTCCTCATACAGAGAGAAACACACACAAAGCACCAATTAAAACAAACGGTTTGTTCACATACACACATTTACACACACATCAGGTAGAGAGGAGTAAGAGGTTCACACCTTCCTCTGAAAGGACACTAGAGGGCAGCGAGTGACCATGGAAACCACAGGAAGGCCACATATTTAATCTGTAACACAGTGATATTCATCAGTAGCTGAGATAGTTTATTACTGTTCACACTCAGAGACCGGGTCACAGAGGTGACCCTCTGCAGCACCTGCTCCGTGTCAGGATCACTCAGACATGAAGCATGTGAACGTGTGATGTGTGGACATGTGAATGTGTGGACATGTGATTACCACACAAACCTCACTGTCCCTTAGAGTTCAGCTCCGTATCTGAGGAGAGAAGAATCATAATCACAGCTGTATCACTGTAAACACTGATGAACTGGAAGGACCACACATCCAGACTCTTACCTGCAGCCCACTGTAGCTTCAGTGTTTAAGGAGTGAAACACTGCAGAGTCAGCTTCACCCCACCCTCCTTCCTGTCTCACCCGCTGGTGCAGCCCTGTCATAAATCTGATCAAAGGGGAGACGTTTCCATTAGAAGGAATGGCAGCTTCTCAGAGCAGAACTGAGATTGATGGATAAAGTTAAATTGCATTAACCGTGCAGTTTAAATATTTAGCGCAGCCTTATCATAACTGTTCTTAACACTTAAAGTAATATACAGCCTGCCAGGGACAGGACGGACACGCTGACATGTATGTGAGAGGCTCTCGGCCACAATCCGGCGTTCACCAGCCTCCAAACACAGGTACATCAGAACAGGCCGGATCCAGAGCTGACAGTGGAGACAGGAGGGAGTTAAGACTTTAGTGACTCCATTATCTCTGTTCCAATAAACACAGGCCTGTTTCATGCGCTCGCAGATGAAACCATTGTTTTAATTGGGCTCGTTAAAGCCCCCGGCTTCGTTAATGAGGAGCCAGTCGTAAACATTTACCTCCGGGTGACACGGAGCCGAGCCAAGGGCAGCAAGAAGAGACAGAAGAAACTCTGAGATCTTAGAAAAAAGAAAGAAAAGCTCCACAACACGTTGAAGTCGTTTCGAACAAAAACAGATAATGAAAAAGAAAAAAATCTGTGTTTTCACTTCGACATGTTCACAGTAAACATTTAGTCTGATTCTGGTGTTTCACCCGACGCTAACCTGAAACTCTATACTGGCTCACCTGCACCGTAAGGCTGAGCTCGTTCACCAGCCTCCTCATTCTGTTATTCATCTGTCCAACTGGAGACCTGAGGACGCCCTGTGACACACACACGCACACACACACACAATCATCTATCAGCTGCAGCGATTATTCTCCCATTATTAGACTGAAGGGGAGGATGGAGATGGTCAGATCAAGGTCCGTGTCAATCAATGACAGACCCCCGATCTCACACACACACACACACACCTACCTCCCCCCACCCTTTATGAGCAGCCAGTCAGAGGAGACGATGCTCAGATCTTCCCTAATTGTCTGTGCAGTGATCTGTAGGTATTGATCAGCCCTCCCTGGGTGCTTCTGTCCCGATTTTAAATGTGATAAAAATCATAAAAGCATCAGGAGAAATGATGTTAAAAGACTCCAACAGAATCATCAGGCAGGAAACCTAATGAAAGCAATGACAGAAGATTTAACAGTTAGAATGAAGTGTAACGGAGTTAGTTTCAGGTGTTTTGTGACTGACGGACATGTTGTGTTGTGTCGTGTGTGTTACAGTTGCTCAGAAGATTGTGGCCACCAGGAAGAAGCAGCAGTTGTCCATCGGGCCGTGCAAGTCGCTCCCCAACTCACCGAGTCACTCGTCCGTCTGCTCCACGCAAGTGACGGCCGTCCACATCAGTCAGGTCAGAGGTCACGCCCAAACACACTTAGGAGCTAGAAGTAATGCTGCAGGACTCGGACTTTATTACAGACTCATGTACTGTAATATAAAAACAAGCAAACACCTTGATATTCACCACAAACACAGTGAAGTGCACACAGACTCTCCCTCCCTGTGCCGCTCGGGCTTCAGGCCGTGAAGCTCTTCGATCCTCATCCTTCAATCCTCCATCGATTTCTCATTAAAAAGCCATCGCTCAGTGTGTCTGAGCAGCTCCGCCACATCCCCCGAGAGCCGTGTTTATCTTCCCGCAGCCTCCACCAAACAGCCCTCGGTGCATCTTTAGCTCTCACTGATTACTGTCAAGAGTTCGCCCCCTCTCGCTGCACTCAGGAGGCACCTATTACACTGATGAGACGTCCAACACATTAGAAACACCAGGAAACTTTTCTCATACCGTGCAGAGGCTCGTACATTCACAGATGACTCACAAAGAGAAGGATTCGTTCTCTCAAACTCCGAACAAGGACTCGCATTTTTAAATCAGAGACTGAATGTCATCTGCTTTTATTCCAGTTTTCATTGTGAAATTAAAGTTAACAGTTTACCTCACGCTGTAAAAATCCTGTTGAGTGTTTGTGAATGAGTGAATCGGTGAGAACATGAGGAAGGCTGCTACTGAGGCTCCGTCACGTTTTCCTGTATAAAAATATCAAAATGTTTTTTTCCATCCATCCAGACGAGTAACGGCGGCGGCAGTTTGAGCGACTATTCTTCGTCCGTGCCGTCCACGCCCAGCACCAGCCAGAAGGAGCTCCGTATCGACGTACCGCAGACCACCAACACGCCAACGCCCGTCCGAAAGCAGTCGAAGCGCCGCTCCAACCTCTTCACCGTGAGTCCTTTTCCAAAACACACAAACCCCTTATGTCAGGGGAGACGCCACTCAGTTCACATACCAGCCTCACCACACGCTTCGTTAGCAGCTGTTCTGGGGCTTTCAGTCATATCACATGATCTTCATCAGCTGATGGAGTTTGATCAGCTGTGATGGAATTGTCCATGTTTTTCTGACACGTTTAGGACAGATGTTAGTAAAATGTCAGTTTGTTCTCAGTGTGGTTGAAGTCGATCTCAGTGCTGTTAATAAAGGTTATTGTTTCACCTGGTCCACAGTCGAGAAAGGCAAGTGAGACGGACAAGGACAAGAAGGGCCTGGAGGCCCGGGCCGACAGCATCGGCAGCGGGCGAGCCATCCCCATCAAACAGGTGAGACGGAGACTTCCTGTCTGTTCTGTCGCTCTGTCTCTGTGTTTGATGCCTCGGCCTTGATTAACAGTGAAATCACACACTTGACATCAATTAGAGCGAGGGGCTCTCCCGGGTCCTCCAACCAGATCATTAGGAGAAGAGAGAGGGAAGGGATTTCACTGTCACTCCCTCCGTCGCTCTTTTCTCCTCCCCCCCCCCCCCCCCCCACCTCCCCATGTCCCTCTCTTTTCCCACTCAGAGCTGCTTCTTCCTGAGCTCTTTGATTGGAGCGTTGGCAGCAGAAGCGTTTTAAAGGAATAAAAGAGGAAGAAGGGGAAGCAGAGGATGAAGGGGACGGCGAGCAAAGAGCGAACATCACCACAACCTCAACACGCACTCACATAATCACTTTCATACACACATCCCTGCTGCGACGGCGAGGAGAGCACCTGAATTGGCTCTTAATTTGTGGCAAACAAGCTCCCCTCGTGTTTGAGGAGCAGTGGGTGAGCCGGCGAGAGGGTGAGGGGGGGTGACGGAGGCGGCAGAAGGGTAGCAGGGGGGTCTCCCGACAAAATCAGGCAATTAGCGATCGCTAATCGGCACCTCTTGTGTCGACGCTGCTGCCTCGTTTGTAATCTCCTAATGAACAAATTGTATCTCTGCTTAGGGGCCGCCTCACCAGGAGAGAGGGGGTGAGAGACATAGAGACAGGCTGACAGAGAGAGAGAGAGAGGGAGGCATGGCTGCTGTTTGTGTTTGGGGTTGTCGTTTAAGAAAAGGCCTCGCTGTGCTGTCACAGCAGAGTGGACAGTAATTGCCGCTGAACGCCGTCCTCGTCTTGTGAAAGTCCCTCTTCAGCTCTCAGTGGCTTCAAACGCACCACTTTCTTCTTCTTCTGTGGTGTTAATGCAGTGGCTGAGCTCAGCAGGCGGAGTCCAGCTTTCCGGTCCCCTTAATTCAGTCTGAGAGCAGGCTGGAGTGCCGGAGACACTCTTCATTAAGCCCTGAATCATTTCACAGAAATAACTCAAAACATGATGAAAAAAAGCATCTTAGCTGAACTGAAGACGTTTACCTGACCTCCTGGAATATTTCACTTCCAGAACCTTGATTTTCTATGTGGCAAAGTGTTTGCTGTAGCAGCCTCATGATTAAAGCCTGTGAATCGCGTGGACCAGGCGCGAGCTGTGACTTCCTGTCATCGTGAGGCTGCGAGGCGAGCTGCAGAAATGCCAAGCAGCAGCGCTGGGTGGGTGAATACGCTGTCGATGATCACGTAACGTGCCTTAAAGCCACAATCTGTAGTTTTTACATTTTATATTCTGTTGAAATCATCACACCTGAAATCCTAAGTTCTCCCTCAGCTGACAGTTACTCATTATCCCAAACCTGCTCCATGAAACCACGGCTTATTTTTTAAGTCAGCTGATCAGAGTCATGTTAATAAAGCCAGACACATACTAAGCCTGGCATGGCACAACATGGCAGATGTGCCCCCCCCTCCCCCCCCTCAGCAGAATAAAGCAGAGGAGGCAGCGCTGTGAGGCAGAGCGCCGAGCTTCCTCCAGTTGTATTTTTTGGAAGTGGATGTTAATTGATTTGATGGTTCCCTGTGGTCGCTCTCGCCTCGTCTCCCTTCCTGCTCCTCAGTGTCGACGACAGGCTCAACACACCGCGGACCTGCTCCCTAATTAGACTGTGTGTGTGTGTGTGTGTGTGTGTGTGTGTGTGTGTGGGCACTTTATAAAGACTGCATGTGTGTCAGACGAGAGATTGCTCTTCACATTCAAGGTTCAACTACCTTTTCCCCATTAACGCTCCATTTGCACTCCATTTTACTTTGTGTGTGTGTGTGTGTGTGTGTGTGTGTGTGTGTGTGTCCTCCCATTAGCACCGTGTTCACACTTGTTTTTAATGAGACGTGGTCTGACTCCGTCACCTTTTTGTCTCCCAACATGAACTCAGTCAGATATTTATAACTCACCACACAAACCACGTCTCAATCAATCAGCTCTGACTTCAGCTCATTAACAGACACATTTAAATACACAGGAAGATCAAATATATACGCCGTGTTCTCTTCACCATCACTCACTGACGATCAAAGAAAATAAAATCACTTTAATAAAGTAGGAAACTGTGTAAAAATTAATTTTCGGTCTGAGGCAAATTTTTAAAAATGTGAAGCACAGATGCCCATAAGCTTGTAGGAGCCCTGAGTCGAGTAATATATATTTATAAAGCTAGTTGACTTACTAATTACACCACCTTACAGCGGGCTTTTAAAATGAGCACACGCTGTCCAACTAAATCAGCTTATAACAGCTTAAATTTGGTTTTGTTTACATGTAGTTTACATGTAAAATGGCAGTGAATTCATTAGACATGAAAAAGGCCTGAGAAAGTTTGAAAAAGTCTGAAGAGTCTTTTCTCCTGCCTGACACAGACCATTGTTGTTCTGTGGTCGTAATGATCCCAGTAACTGTCAGATCGGAGAGTAAACAGCCAATCAGACATCACCTGCCCCGGTGTTTGGCTCTGAACTCATAGCTCACTGTAACACACCTGGTGAAGTGCAGGGAGTTTGCAGGTAAACCTTAGATCCCACAGAGAGGACGCCGAGGAAAGGCAGAGTTATCACTGTGAGCTGGCCTGGAGTCGTGCAGCGACGTCCGCAGCCACAAACATTCCCCAATATCCTCATCAACCTGCCGTCATTAACCAAACGCAGATTCCCGCTGTCGGAGGAAGGAGGCGGCTGAGACAGTGACCTAACAGAGTCCGACATCTGCCAGAGAGATTAGGGGCGTCACGTTCCTGGTTGCAGCATAACCACCGCCGTACGATCGCGGTACGATCGCCATACGGTCGGCGTACGATCGCCGTACTGCTGTGAGCTTTCTGCTCAGTTTAAAACACTATATGTTACACATATATATGTTCACATCCAGTTAATGACATGAACTGTGAAATCAAAATATGAAGATTTCAGTATGAGTAGCACCGTGTCAGACTGACAGTCGGATTATTGTCTGTGAGTTTTTGGCGGCTCTCCGTGGGCTTCTTCTGTTTGTTATACCTGTGTGTGTGTGTGTGTGTGTGTGTGTGTGTGTGTGTGTGTGTTGAGTCACTTGTTCGCTCCTCACCCTTCCTGATCTCATTAGAGCGACTCTTAGTGCGACTCTCAGCCACTCAAGGTGACGGCGTTTGTTCGCCTTTTGTTACAGGGAACGCCTTCGTTAAGAGAGTCCAGCGCTCATTAAAAACACACACACACACACACACACACACACACACACACACACACACAGAGGCCAGGACATGGTGGTCTCAGTAAGCTGTAATGAGTACGAGGCGGGCCTACACTCTGACACAATTAGCTCGTACAAGTCAACACACATCGTGTACTGAGACCCACTTATACACAGACAAACAGTGTGACATACACAAACATCTATGTTGATATTAATGCTCTCACAGTAACAGCCCCACAGTCAGTGTGTTAGCGTGTTTGCGTGGGCGGTACGAGGTCAGATGTGCCGCGTACGCTGTCGTTGTTAAAAATACACAGTTAACAAAGGTGTTTGCTGATTAATCTGTGTTTATCAGACTGTTTGGATACGTAAATGAATAGTTCACCTATTAAAGACACAATAAATGAACATGCTTATTCTAATTAACTCTCTGAGGGACAACATTTATCCCTGCCACCTGCACGAGGAACTGAAACAGGAAACACATGTGGAGTCAAAGCTGAAACCTCCTGCTAAGAAGCTTCGCTGCCACATGAAACCACAGAGGAAACTCTGGCTGTACCGGCAGCTGATTGGTCCATTCTCCTCTTCTTCTTCTTCTTTCTTGAAGTGAGCGGATGCGTCCAGCTTTGTTTACAGAGGCTGTTGACGGCACAGGGCTCCTCCGACATCTGCTCCACGCCGCTAATTAGCCGATAATTACCAGAGAGAGAGGGAGAGGCTTGCTCATGTCTCTGTCAAGCGGCTGACCGAGGTGCTTTGAAAACCAACAATCTAACAAATTAATTTCCTCCGACACAGCAGCCGAGCCGCTGGGACCGCACACACACCGGAGAGGGTTTCTTCTTCTTCTTAACCTTTATTTACTCGAGGAGGGTCGAGCGAGCACGACGGTGTTTTTTCACCTGGGAGCTGCCCAGTACAAACACAGCCTCTTACTGGTGACCAAGGCCGACTCCGTGACAGATAATGAGAGGAGGAAATGGTTCTTATTCACTTTCACTAAACTGCTGCCTGGATTCTCCAAACCATCAGGGAATCTGAACTGGAGACCTTGGAGTCAAAATCCTGCTCACGTGGATTTTAAAGGTTCAGAGACTCCAATTAGGAGTTTAATGTCCTTATTAGAGGAAGATTTGTAACTAATGATGCACCTTCAACTCTAATTAATTCCTCTCCTGCTTCTGAGAAGATCTCAGCAACTGTTCTTACTTCTTAAAGCCCTATAATATGTATATATTATACATACATATATATATATAAACTTCTGCACATATTAAGAAATAAACTCACAGAGAGTTTAAACTTGATGATGATTAAAAAATGAGTTTTCCTCCATGTAATCAGAACATTGTTACTCCTGCTCTAACTTTTCAGCGAGGTCTGTGGGAACCTGGCCCTTCCCTTAACCCGTCCATGCCCTCTCGTGCTGCAGCCACTGAGCAGTTAATAGATGCCCTGACTTCTGCTTCTTGTAGAAGTCTCAAGGCTTCGGCCGCCGTCTTCTTCTTCTTCTTCCTGTGAGGAGCTGAGTAGTGTTGTGGTTGTAATTGCCTCTCGCGGGGTTGCAGACGAGCGCGGGGCTGGGTGGTTTTGACAAGTCTACTCGTCCCCCCTCAGCGCCGGGCGCTTTGTAAGGAGTTAAATTGGATGGTTAATTCGGGTGTTATTTACCCTGTAATTCATTAGTTTCGCCCCGCCATTGGCAGCGGGCAGGCTGTAATTTCACGCTTCGCAATAAAAGATGTCTCATAATCTGCTTCATTTAGCAGCCAAAGAATTTAATGAAATTAACTGCGGCCCTAATTAAGACGGTGAATATTAAAGACCTGCTATCAAGGCTTTAACGAGGGTGACATGATCCGCCTTCCGCCGGATTGGAAAAATATCATTTCCCTGGGAAAGGTTGTCACCGCTCGGAGCCATTTTGGCCATGATGACATTTTTGTCATGCACACTAACCCCTGGAAATTAGATTTTTCGGGGGGTGGAGGGTGGAGGGTGGAGGATGTGTTGGAGGGTTGTCTCTCCCTTTTTAGTTTGAGAAATAATTAAAACAAGGAACACAGGCGTCAATCAAAGAGCATTTTTAGACTGTGCTCATTACGCCTCGGCGCGGCGGTCTCCACGGAGCGCTCCACAGTTTTTGTTTGGCACGGGGGTGTTTCTCCGAGCACGCTGAAGTGTCCCTGTGGTCGCTTTGTTGTTTCATGCCGTGTGTGTGTGTGCGTGTGTGTATTTGGTTTGTTGTGTACACTCATCTGATGATAAGCCGGACAAAAGCGACCAGCAGTGACCTGAGGGTCTCTGACTGAGGAAGAGGAGTGTTGTTTTCCTCACATCCTGTCTCTCTCTGAGTGTCAGCGTCGAGCGAGGGGCGAGGGTTTTTATCCACTAATGAATTGAGACTGCTGGAGTAAGGTTTGGATAATTGAGTTTCTAATTAATTACCCAGAACTCTTATCAGATAAATCAGCTCCTCTTCAACCCCCCTCTTCTTCTGTGGTGTTTTATTTGATCTGGTCTGCGTCCTGCTCCCCTGGGCCTGCCCTTCGCTGTCCTTGCCTCATCAACACCGACCTTGTTGTGGAGACCGATGCTTCTGTGTGTCAGTTGGTGTGTGTGTGTGTTTTGATGTGAGTTGTGGGTTTTGTTCTCTGGTTTGGTGATGTGCTGGTTGTTTACCTCGACCGTAGCTTGTTGTACACCAGGCTAGCACTTTTTTATTTCAGTGGCCAGTATTTGACCTGCTGTTCCTGACTGTGAACTGATCCAGGACAAGTGTCCTTTAATCTTTGTGGTGATGTCTGACTCCAAAACAACTGTTTCTTATTTAGATAAATATAAATAAATCTTTTCTTTCGTTCCACTAAAGCCTCCAAAGTTAAATGTTTTCCTTGTAAGAGCAGTGAAGAAGACTGCAGGTCAGAGCAGACGTGAGCACTAACTTCAGCTGTTTCCCTTAAAGGTGATATTTACCTGCAGTGAGTCACATGACATCAGTCTCTTCCCTTCCTGTCTGTTTTTTTGTTTTTGTTTTCCTGCCTGGAATCTCAGACTCAATACAAACCGAGACACTCTCCTCTGTCTGAGAGGATGATGGATGACCTGCGATCACCGCTCAGGCCAGATCAGATGGCCCTACGATAGAGCAGGGAGCGTCCAGCTTCCCTCCCACCCGTCGTCACCCCCCACTCTGCTGTCTGCAGGGGGTGACACCTCTAATTTAGCCTCCTGCTCTCTGGGGACGTTGAAGAACAAAAGGGCCCGGGTCCCTTCGAGATGTTCTCTGGAGGGTTTGTCCACGTCTTTTCCACAGATCTCACCTCCCCTGTATCTCCTCTAAGATTCGCTGTCACTCCCTTCAAGAGGCCCAGGGAGAGTCCATTGTCTGAGGAAAATAGGGGGGTGATTGAGTGATTAGAGAGTAGATTAGTCTGTATCAATAGACGGGCAGGAAACAAGCCTCTGAAAAACTTCCTTTATCAGACAGTTTCTTTCTAGTGGTGCCTGGATTCACACAAAGGAAAGTAATTATTGTTAGAAAGGAAGAATCATGTTTAATTTCAGGGTTTGTATGATCCATAAACATGATGAGATAAAAAAGAAAGTTGTATTTTTTCAGCACACCTTTCATTAATCACTCTTCTGCTTCTCTCTAATGTCTGTGCTTCCATCCAGCATTTCCGTCTTCTAACATGTCTGACATGTGACTTTGGTGGTCTTTAATCAGAAACCCTCAGGTATGAGCCCGTGAACATTTTCGGATGCGTCGTCTAACGAATGACTTCATCTCTTGGCTACCCTCAAGCTAGCGACCTTTTCTTAAGCACTACACCACAATACTTCACCGAAGCGAAGAAGCGTCTGAGTGCGAAAGAAGAGGAACTGTGTCCCGGGGAGTTTTGTGTTTTTGGAGAACTATAACTAGTATTTATATCTAAAAGAAGACTCCTGCATCCTTCCATCCTTCCTTTCTTTGCTTCCTTTCCTACCTTCCTGGTTGTGTCCACTTGAACAAAGCATGGACTCTTCATGCTTCTGTGTTCTGCTGTTAAAAGAAGAACCCACAGTTGTGAACCTCACTTATGCCCTTGGACGTTTTTGGATGCCTAACAAATGACTTCATCTCTTCGCCCCCCAAGCTAGCGACCTTTTCCTAAGCACTACCCCACAATACTTCACCGGGGCGGAGAAGTGCCTCGGTACAGCGAGGAGAGAGTATATCTGAGGATGTATTTATCTCCCCACATCTATTTCCCCATGTGGAGACCTTGTGAGCTGTCATGGCTGCCCCCCCCCCGCCCAAAGGTAAAATAAGAGGCGACGCGTGTGTGTCATGAAGCATGGGGAGGTGAATAATGAAAGATATTACCCATCAAGAGGGCTTCGACGCAGCGTTCAATTAGCCTTTCCCTCTCGCAAACTGATCACTTGTCATCCTCAGGATGGATGGCCAAAATTAATTCGCTGACGTCTCCCTCCCCAAATCCCAGCTTCAGATGGAAAAGTGTAAGAAAAATTGGTTCACCCCTCAGTTTAGATCAGTGCGGGCCTGCAGCGGTGGAGATCGAACCTCCACTTCAACATCCTCTGAAGATCCTCCTCTTCTCAGTCAGTCTTTTCTCTGCTTTAGTTTTACCGTCATTTTCATTTTTTTGTACAAAAAATATTTTATGTTTTATTTTCACTTTACTGTGAATTCAGCAAAGTGTAGAAACAGATCCTGCAGACTCTGAAGATACAAGCCTTTGGTGTGAAACAGGCACAGCTCAGGAATGAAAACTAAGCTTTTTCTTCCTTTTTAACCAACTTTTGATGAAAAAAGTGTTGTTGTTTTCACATTAACTGTGAACTCAGTGTTGAATAAGACATTTTCCTTTCAGCTCTAAATAATCCAGCTGAATGAAATATCTCATCTCTCAGGATCTAAGTATAAAATCCAGCAGAGAGCGGAGGAGTCAGCCTCTGCACTTCTAACTTATCTGTGAAATTTGCTTCTTGATCAATTAAAATTGATAAAAATCCAGCGAGTCTGAGGTGACCTAAGTCCCAGTGTAAACACACGTCCTCTCTGCCTGGAAACATGTTGCCGCTCGCTCACTAACAGGCAGTAATGGATGATCAGCTGGCCTGACAGCTGCACGGCTGCCGGCAGCTTTCACTTCAGAGCAGCAGGAAGCTCGTCAAGTCGCGTTTAGCGCACCGTGGGGAGCCCCGTCGTCGTAGCAACTCTCTCTCTCTCACACACACACACACACACGCTGCTTGCTCTGTGTTACTTCCTCATGACATGAGCTGAATTAAAGAAATCACTGCAGCATCACTGACCCGGCGAAGCTCCACAGATGTAAAACTCAACTCTCAAGTGATGATTTTATTATGTGGCTGTAACTGATCCTACTCTTGGGAGAGATGACCTTTTAATCATATCAGATTAGGATGCAGCGGAGTTTAACTCTGTAGGTGGCGCTGTTGCACATCCCAGCCTCCCTGTTCTTCCTCTGTGTTCCAAACCAACAATATTTAATCTGCATGAAACTGATCCAACAAATCTCCAGGTATGAAAATGTAAAATCGTACAAGAGCTGCACAGGTTGAACTGTGTCATACGTCAGTTACTGATAACACGCCGCAGCATTCCTGCTGTGTCAGCTGTACAGGTGTGCACTGATTCTTCCTCTGGACTGAAACCAAAATGGCCTCAGAACAGGAAACTCCCTCTCACACTTTGACAGTGTTTTAAAACATGTGGGTGAATGCAGATGTGGTGTGATTCCACCTTTTACATGCTGTTAGCACAGACTCCATCTGCACTGTCCGCTGTCCACCGTCTCACTTTGGAGACATTCATAAGAAACATGTCTCATTTGGTTTCATCGTGCACAGTCTCGTCCATCTCGTCCTTTGCGTTCCACTTCCCTCTTTGTCACTCTGAAGCGTTCCTTCCTGGCGTTATGTCACCGCCAATTACACCGAATGTGCCGTCGCTTGCAGCGAGGGTCACCCCGGGCCTGCCGCTCTGTCCCACCGCCACCGACCGCCTTAATGAAAGCTGAGCGGTCGGGGCAGCGGAGAGCAGGCTTCTGTCCATCAGCGGGCCTGTCCATCTCACCCCCTCCACCCTTCTTCTTCTGTGGTGCCTCTGACTCCCCCCCTTCCTCCCTTCACGGCTGGACTCTATTAATATCCTCTGTCGGAGTGTTAATGTTGTAGAGGTCCAGTGAAGTGACACGCGTGGCAGCACGGCTGTAATTGCTAATCAGCGGACAGTTTTATCCCCCGCCGCCGCCTCCCACTCTCCCCCCTACCCCTCTCTCTCTCTCTCTCTTCTCTTTTTGATCCTTCTTTCTCCCATCTCGATCCCTCTCTCTCGCCTTCTCTTTGACCTTCTTGCTCTCTCTCTCGCTCACCTAATGAATCCAGCTCAAATGAAGTGTGGGCGGGCGAGCGGGCGGTCGCTCGGCCTAAACGGTCAGTCAGCCGCAGCTGATGTGCGTAGGAGAGAGAGAGAGTGTGAAACAGGGATGTTAACAGGCCTGAAGAGAAAGAAAAAAGAGTCAGACAATTAAATAACTGCTGATTTCCCTCCGTCTTTTCTCTTCTCGCTGCTCCTTTCAGCTCCGGTGCAAATTTCGGATGTTAAAATGTTGTTTTGGGCAGAAATGAGTTCTTATTTAATCGCTCCTCTGGCTTTAAGCTCGTTATCTTCGCTCCACAGACTCTGAATGTAATTCAGCTCCGCTGTGCACAAAGAGGACAATCACAGAGTCGAGATGCTGTAAAAAATGCACAAACAGGACATAGTGACTCAGTCTGAAGAGCTGAAACACACACTCAGTGATGTTCACGTTGTACTCTGTATGGCCAAAAGTACGCGGACATCCCCTTCCACATATGAAAGGGGATGTCTGTGTGCTTTTGGTCTGAGGAGGTGTTTCAGTCTGGTATAATGAAGGGAAATGTTAACTCTACATTTTAGACCAACGTGTTGGTCCAGATTTGTGGCCTTGGGGCCAGCCAGTGCTTTTACATGCATTAAAGTGGCCACATTATGATCAGCTTCGTGCGATGTGCAGAAACCTGGACGTCCAGCTCGATGTCTCAGCTCTGTAAACTCATCACAGTCACATGTTACTCAGTCATACTGCTTTCATACTCTGGTGGTTTGATGCCGCTGCTCTGGAGGTGGAGGAGGTGCGATTGTGTCTGTTTGTGTTGAACTTGTTGTTGTTGTTGTTTTCTTGATGCAGGGCATGCTGCTGAAGAGGAGCGGCAAGTCCCTCAACAAGGAGTGGAAGAAGAAGTATGTGACGCTGTGTGACAATGGACTGCTCACCTACCACCCCAGCCTGCATGTAAGGCCCCCCCACACACGCACACACACACACACACACACACACACACACACACACACACACGCACACACACACACACACACACACACACGCACACACACACACAGTGTTGATGGCTTGTGTATTAATTAGGACTCGTCATCTGTTTGCCCACGTCGGCGTTGATGATGTGAATATCAGCTGTAATGTCTCTGCTAATTGCCCCGGCTCTCTGCCCTGTTGGCACAGTATCCTGCCCTGACACTGCTTTATTATCCCACACATACACACACACGCACACACACACACACACACACACGCACACACACACACACACACACACACACACAGACACACACTCTGTTTTTGTGTCTCTCACTCTCTCTCCTGACTGAATTTCTTTGTCACATCCATGTTAGACGCTTCACATTTGACAGATTTTCTGCTCAGATATTTTTGTGCAGCAGACAGCAGGTTTGTCATCACGTGTAGTTCATCAGTCGTTTCTCCGGTCGTCTGATTTCGTGGGAAATTTTTTTTTTTTGCTTGAAAAGTGACTGAAGTGACTCATCAGTTATCAGAACAGTTGCCTGTTGTTCTTCCTTTGAGCAGCTAATAGAAGCAGCTCTGGAAACACACAGTACAACACAAGTTTAAACCCAGAGGCTCAGCGGGTTGTACGTTGAAGTCCCAGCGTCCTTGTGATTGGTGGGTTTGAGCAAGGCACTCCTCCAGCCGAGGGCTGTGGGTTTGATTCCCTCTGGAGCCGCTCAGGCCTGAGACGTTTCCACACTTTAAACAGAGAAACCAAACTGCACACGTCCATCACTGATTAGAGCAGCTGATGCAGTAAATTAGTGTTAAAACTCATCACTTAACACATCAACACACACTCATCTATAAACACACACACACGCACACACACACAAACCCCCTCCAGCACCAAAAAGCCAGGTTTTCCTGAGCGTGTTGCATCTGCAGCTCGGGCGTCAATTAGCGTGTTTGCGGAGGCTAATCGAATGAAACTCAATCAGCGCTGCTAATTGCCCGACTATGTGCAAAGAAATCACATTAATGCTTCTAATTAAGTGGATGGCAATAGATGCCACCTAATTGGCAAGAAAAGTCTCCTCTGAAGAGACGAAGATCGGGCCAAAAACAGGCGAGAGAGTAATTCATTGCCTCTTGTGTGATTCTGAGCAGTGAGAGTTGTTGTTGCTCATTTTGTTTTTGTAATGCTCTGTAGCAGTGAGGAGGGCAGCGTGTCCTGTGTGTGTGTGAATGGACAGTATTTAACGTGTGTAGTTTTTCACTTTTACACATTTTAATGTGGTGAACTTTAGCTGGACTTCCTGTGTGTGTGACAAACCATTAGCTCTAACACTTCCACTCCATCTGACATACAAACACCTCCACTGCCTCTTTTATCCATTTCTACTCCTCCGTCACCCTCATCACTTCTTCCTTAACGCTTTCTGTCCGACCACCGAGCTCCTGCTTCTTCTCTTCCTTCGTCTGCCGCCGTCTCTTTCTCCATCGATCCAGGTTTGGGCGAGCTCGCCCTTTATGGATTCCTGTTTCCCTCGGTGTCAGCAGTATTCAGATCTCTGTTCATGTTGCATTTTTCACACTGACGCTGCCGTTTATGCATCCATTTATACTGAGTGAACACACACACACACACACACACATTTACATACACTCTTAAACACACAAGCAGCTATAAACACACTTAATTTCTTTGACACTTGTAATTTGATAAATGCAGATACTTTTTTTCTGCGTCATACACACACACTGACTGTCTGCCACACACACACACACACACACACACACACACCACCTGCTGTCGGTGTGTTTGGTCGATACACACATCCATCCTGGATGTTGCTGCATGGTGTGGATGATCGGGCTGATGATGAAAGCTCTGCAATGCAAATGGAGACTCAATTACTGTGGTCAATCTGTCGGAGGGGAGTGTGTGTGTGTGTGTGTGTGTGTGTGTGTGTGTGTGTGTGTGTGTGCGTGTGTGTGTGGAGGGTTTACCCAGCGGGCCCCTGGCTCGAGGGCTCTCCGGTGGCTTGTTAAGACGCCATCGAGAGCACTTGGCTTTGAATTGGCCTTTTGTCAGCTGAGCTGCCAGAGGGGGGCGGAGTGTGTGTGTGTGTGTATGGTCCTGTAGTTCTGTTTCTGTGAGGACCAATTAGAACTTTAGAGCTGGAAAGTGAGGACATTTAGTCCTGTCCTCTCTGCTTCACATGGCTGTCAGAGGGTGATGGTGGAGGGTTTGTCAGTCTGACAGATGCATTTTATTCCACAGGTTTTATCTTTACACAACGCAAACTCTCCACTTTCTAAGAACATTCTCACTATTTACAGATGTTCAAAGAAACGTCCTTCCTTTCATAAACTGTCCTCACTAGACTGTCCCGAGTCTTCAGAGACGTCCTCTTTTTAAAAAGACTCTCCAGGTCTGAAAAATACTGGTCCTCACAAAGATGGAAGGACAAGAACACACACTCTCAGGCAGCTGTTTAATCCGGCACAGCGGGTATCCTGAGCTTTGTTTCTCCTCATCTCCTTCATGTTGAAGAGGAGACCGACCTCCCACAATGCCCTGCTCCTCTCAGGTCACCACTGACACTCCACCCTCCTCAGAGAGGGGGTGGATTTAACAAGCGCCTCTCGTCCGTCATTAACACTCACAGGAGGAGTGTTGATCATCGGAGGTCGGTGGAGGCGTCCGACGGCGATCGGTCGCGTTTTGGGCGTGTCGGCAAACGGGCGGAGCCAATCAGAGTCATAGTGTCCATCCACTTCAGCGCCGCTTTGAGGGATTAGTGTGGCTTTGTCTCCATTGTATGATTTGGGGATTTAGGAACTTTATTATCCAGAATAATCCCCTCACCAAAGAATGACACACTCATGATGAAGTTTCCAGTCCACGCTTTAATTTACTGGTCCTGTTTTATATTTAGTGACAGTGTAAGTGCTGACGCTGTCACTGGTGTTCACTGTGACAACTCTTCTCTTTTTGATTTGAGATGCAGTTTCCTTTGTCTTCTTCCCTCCTCTCTCAGGACTACATGCAGAACGTCCACGGTAAAGAAATCGACCTGCTGAGGACCACGGTGAAGGTGCCGGGGAAGAGGCCGCCTCGTGCCGTGTCCACCTGTGCCGCCGTGCCGAGTCCCAAAACCAACGGCCTGACCAAGGACATGAGCAGCCTGCAGCTGGGACAGACTCCAGGTGAGACCTCAGACCAGGAGGAGGCAGCTGTTCTTCCTGCTCTTCCTCATGTTTCAAGGTGTGCAGAGGTCCAGTCACCTTCCTCAGCAGCCGAGACCGAGGAATAACCGGCATTTATTTTTTAATTGTGCCACTAATTGCTGCCGTTGTTCCCTTATCAAAAACACGAGCATGTGTTGAATATTGAGGAGACTGGAAGCTGAAATGAAACAAAAGCAGTATCAGAGTGAAAAACAGGAGTTCAGCCTTGAAACACACAAAATGCTTCTCATCACCTGAAGAAAGACGTCGTAAAACAAAAGGTGGAGACACACGAGTGCTCCTCCACGTCTCACACACACACACACACACTCACACACACACACTCACAAGCAGCGCTTATGAGGTGGCTGCTTAAATCAAACACACACACATACTCACACATGGAGCAGGGATCCAGGAGGCCCGAGCTAATAGCATGAATATTCAGCGAGCCGTACTCCATGTACTAATTATTGTCATGAATATTAATGCAATCAGAGTCCTGGCTCCACTCAGCCAGCACCAAGAAATGAGCTGTAATGAGAGAATGAGGGAGGGAGGGGTGAGGGAGAGGGGGAGAATGAGGGAGGGAGGGATGATTCACCCGGCTGTTGGACCATGCAGCCTCTTACTAACTCAAGGGTTTGATTTAAGCAGCCAGCCTGTAAGAGGCTGCCTTTTATGTGTTTCTGTGTGTGTGCTACACAACTGACTGTGCATTTGGACGCATGCGCTGCAAGAATGAGAAAAAAAAAATAACGGCCATCTTAACATTTCATCTCGGTTTTACAAAAAAAAAAAATGTCCCGCTGGGCTGAGATGACAGTAGCTGTTGTCCTGCTGCAGTGAGGACAGAGTGAGACAGGAAGCTTATGGATTCACTTCGTTTGATTCATTAATCAGTGTTTTTATATAAACAGTAGATTAAATGATAAGATGTCATGTGAAGGAGCTGAAAGGCTCCGCAGCTCATCACATTGTTTTAGCCTCTTTTAGCAGCGGTGGAAAAAAACTCAGCAAGTTTGGTTTTAAAGTTTCATTCCTGTCCCGTTTACATTCAGACCCATTCATCCCGTCGCATGAAAACAATCATCAGCTTGTTCATCAGATCTACACTTTCCCGCCTCCTCTCAGACCGCGGCGTTGACCCTGACTTCCTCCCTCAGGTTCGGTGACCAGCAGCTCGTCGGTGTCTCAGATGGCGAGCGGCGTCAGCTTGGTGTCCTTCAACAGCCGCGGTATGGAGGGGATGCACCAGCGCTCGTACTCCGTCTCCAGCGCCGACCAGTGGACCGATGCCACCGTCATCGCCAACTCTGGAGTCAGCACAGGTCAGTAATAACCAGGCTGACGTCGGCCTGATGATTCTGAGAGTGATGTAAAAACAAGAAAAAACACTGTCTTATATCTGAAGCATCTTTTGGTCCTGAAATATTTAAAAGTCCTGATGCGGCTGCTTCATGTAGATCAGGTCCTCTCGTGAAGCTCCACTGCTGGGCCTCAGAGGGCCCCTGTGCGGAGCTCTGTGGGGGAGCCCATCGTTTGTCTCCCATTGATCCACCTGCCAGAGCTCTAATGCTGCCTTAACTGTTTGTCAGGCTAATGGGCCCTGAGTGTGTGTGTGTATGTGTGTGTGTGTGTGTCTGTGTCTGTTAGTATTTGTTTACAAGTGTGTGTGGCTTGTAAAGTGGCAGTGTCACTGAATTCAGCACACACATGCAAAGACTGACAGCTGTCATGATGTGTGTGTGTGTGTGTGTGTGTTGCCGTGACGATAAGCTTGACTGACAGCTCTGTCGTCAGTGCTGTGCCCTCCAGCTCTCCTCAAATAACATTTAAAGCTGTGAAATGCTTTCACTGGACCTCTGGGGGCCACACACACACACACACACACATTGGCCCTTCTATAGTTGAGAGGACACCCATTGACAATCCACTCCCCAGCCCCGGACTCTAACCTGGACCTGACTCTAATCTGGAGCCTAAAACCAGGTGTGAGGACCAGCGTTTGAGCTCACCACAGATGTCGCAGAGGTTGAACTGGGATTTCCCTTCAGGTCTTTTTGGTTCCTCAGCACAGCTGATAATTCAGTGATAAGTGAAGCCCCCTGTCCTGTACATGATGTCTGCGTCTCACCGCACAGAGATTTCTGTGGACAGGACAGTTGTTAAACAGCTGCATCCAAACTGAGTTTGAGAGTTGAGGGAAAACCCACCAAGGAAAACAATCAGAGGGAGGGAGGGAGGGAGAGGAGCAGGAGGAGGTGGAAGTCTTGAGGCTGGAGGTGGTGGGGTGGGGTTAGGGGGCTGACGTGGATAGAGTGCGGCTTGCAGATGGGATGGCCGTTAATCCACGGCGGTTAATTGCGCGCTCGGGGATGGCATCTTGTCAGCAGAGATAAGTTGTCACATTTTCCACTTGAGCTGAGACTAAACGATTGTAAAATAAGTTATGGCCGTCCTTGGGGCTGTCTGCAGTTTGGGGACGCGGCCGCCAGCGAGCGCTTGTGTATATGTGTGTGTGTTTTGTGCACGTGTTTCCATGTCCACGCGCGCCATGCGCATGTCAGTGTCGCCGTCGCACTGTGATATTGATGGAAGCTGAATGTTATTTTATTCTGCCGCTAGTCACAGCTGTCAGTGGCCGCCATGAAGAGTGGAGGGAAGAGAGAGAGAGAGAGAGAGACTCACCTCCCTCCTCTGATAGCCTCGCTCTCCCCCAGGTCCAGCTCCTCTTCCCCCAGATCTTCACATAGAACTGAACAGGGCTCAGTTTCATAATTCCAAATATCTACATGCATATATACTTCTAAATACTTACAAATATCCACATCCTTAAATCAAAGATCTGAAGACTGAAAAACGTCCAAAACTAGCTGCAGATTTATAGTTTGATCAGAAGTTTCTTCAGAAATGTTTGTCTCCACATCAGTTGTACACACTTGAGGGAGAAATCTCTGAGTATCCGTGTTTTTCTGAATTTCCAGACACAGGCCTGGGAGACTCTGTCTGCTCCAGTCCCAGTATCTCCAGCACCACCAGCCCCAAGATGGAGCCGCCGCCGTCGCCGCATGCCAACCGCAAGAAGCACCGGCGGAAGAAGAGCACCAGCAACTTCAAAGCCGACGGCCTCTCTGGTACTGCGGAAGGTAACGCCATGCCCCTCCCCCTCGCCTCGCACTTTCCCCGCCCAAGTCCAAACACTAAATGCAAACAGGACAAATATTCGTTTACAGTTTAAATTCAAAATGAAAACCTGTTTAAGTTTTTGTAAAAGGATCTGAACATCGATGTTCAGCGTCGTCCGCCTGAACTAATCCTTCCCACTGTGAACACTACGTTATGTTTTGGGACCAGGGTTGGGAAACGCAGTCATGTGATCACCTGAGACTCCTGACCTCTGCTGTGAGGGAAGGATCTCTCCATCCTGTCATTCTGTCGACCCTTCATCTCTTCATCGTGTCGGACTTTCTTCTTCTTCTTCTTCTTCTCTGTCTCTGTGTGTCTGTGGATCAGTTTGTAACATGACCACTGCCATTTGGTGGATGCTTTGATCTGTGCTGTTTGTTGGAGAGCTCGAGGACTGGTTCCTCAGACTGAGTCTCAGAGACCACTCAGAGACGGCTCATCATCCAAGCAGAGAGCGAGTGTCGGCCTGCTGGCTGCAGGGCTGTGGGCAGGACCAGTCAGCTCTGGTCTTAGAGACATGGATGGAGACCGGGCTCAGGTCTCAGTATGTGAATTCTGACCGCTGTGGGTTTGCTTCTGATAGTGGTGTCAAACACAAGCTCTGACAAACACTCACACACACTCACACACACTCTCACACACACTCTGATGGCTGAACAGATGTGGCAGCAGCAGCAGATGTGTAATGTTCGTCTCTCCATCACGGAGGCATCAAGCAGCTGACAAGGCAAGTGGCTGTCTGAGTGACGGATGGACGCTGCGACTGCTTTCATCTCTCCACCTCTACTCTTGTTTTCATTCCTTTCATTTTCATTCCTTCTCTCCACTTCCCTCCTCACTTCTCTTCATTTCGCCTGTTCTCCATTTTCTTTCCTCTTCTTTCCTTTCTCTTTTCCCTCCACTTCTCGCCTCATTTTTCCCTCTATCTTAATTTTCACCCTCTTCTTTTCCATTCTTCTAATCTCTCCTCTCCTGCTCACCGTCTTCCTTCTTTCTCAGTCTTTCTGCCCCCATCCTTCTTTTATCCACCTATCAAATAGCCTGTAGTTACTCCTCTTTCCGTGAGCGCCACGCGTTGTCAGACGCTCCCTGACTCCTTCCACTCTCCCGCCCATTAGTCAGCCAAAGAGGCTTAAGTGAAATATTATAAATAATCCACCGTATTGAAATCTTTTATCAGCTGTGTCACTTTCATTATTCAATAAGCGATTAGTAACAGTCTTCCCAATTTAGCCATTAAGCACTGAGCGTGCTCCACCGGCCGCCGGCTCACCGCCTGTCACGCCGTGCGGGCGGGTGAAGTATCTTCATGTCAGAACGAGGCCCGCCGTAATTCATGAGGGGGAACCGCCCTCTGTGGCCGAGCTCCCCCAGGTAGGACCACACCAACACACACACATTCAGCCTGCTGCAGCAGCAGGACGGTGATGTCCAGGCTTCTGTCCAGCAGTTTTGTCCTGATTTTGTCAGGAAGGACTCTGCTGACCTGTAGTCCCACCTGCACAACGAAAATCCCATTTTAACCACAGGAAATCAGGACAGTGGTCCTTAAGTCTGGTCTTGGTCTTGATTCAGACTCGTCTCACCTTCGTGGACATTGTGACTCGGATGTATCTCTGTTTCTGGTGTGGTCTGACCTGGACTCGTCTCAGTTTTTAGTCTCAGTCAAGTCCAGCTTTTGTTTCTCATCGTTTCTTTGCTGTTCTTGTCCAGTGGACGTCTGCCTTCGCTGCTGTTGCTGTTCTTCTTTCTTAATTCAGAGTCCAAAGCTTTGATTGGTCAAATAAACCAAAAAAATGCTAAATTAATTGAAATGAAAATGAAAATAAACTTTATTAGGTCCATCTGTCAGTAAATCCTCCTTCATGGCTGTTACTACATTGTATCCCATTCCTTTATTAACACACACCTGAACACACACACACACACACACACACACACACACACACTCAGTGCCCTGCTGATCACAGCTTCAACATCAGCCACAGTTCTCGTTAACTAGCTGCTGTTTGATACTCTCCCTCTGTGCTGAAGCTTTGAAAGTAGATCTGAAAAATACCTTCACACACACACACAGACACACACACACACACACACACACACACACACACACAGCTTCAGATATGTGAAGTGGCCCCACACAGGTAACAGCAGGATCACTGGCCACATTCCTGGATTTTTTTGTGTTGAGAAATGCTGCTTTGATTCCTCGACCAGTAAACTCCTCAGAACAGGTGGAGCTGACAAGGTGTGTGTGTATGTGTGTGTGTGTGTGTGTGTGTGTGTGTGTGTGTGTGTGTGTGTGTTCATTGTTTTAATTGCCTTCTCAGATTACACACAGGGTGTCTCAGTTTAAGAGCTCCACTTATTCCGTAGTTCTCCCCCCGACCGTCAGTCTGTGTGTCGATCAGTCGTCAGCCGCTCGATGCACCTGCAGCACGTCGCCTCTGACTGCTTCATTGTGAACATGAATTCCTTTAAAGTGGAGGTTAATCAGGAAGATGGGCTCCGCTCGCCATCACAGGTCAATTCGGGTCAGCGGGGGTCGGACAGGTGGGAAACAAAGAGGGCCTCTGTGGTGGAGAGCCCAGGTGGTCCGGCAGGTACCTGACAGTCAGGAGATGTAAATTCTTTCATTCTTTCTTTAGTTTGTTTGTCTGTGTAGTTTCAGTTTATCTGCATCATTCAACATCTCTGCTTTAGTTTTATTCCCTCTACATATTTCACACCTTACTGATGCTCTGCCGTCTGTGAGTCTTTCCTCACACTCTCAGGTCTCAGGTCCAACCTGTGAGCTTTTGAAATCAGCCCTGATTCATTTTTAGATTGATAACGTCACTCAGCTCCCACAGCCGTGAGCAGGCGTGAGCACGCCTCGTCTGGCCCTCTGTGGAAGAACGAGAGGCGCCACAGGAAACAGGCGAGTAACATTTAAAGCGTCTGCGTCTCGTCTCACAGCCACGACTGCATTTCATCCTCTGCAAATGTTGGTTTGATGGCAAATGCTCACAGTAGCCCCGGGGGAGTAAATATTACAGAGGGTGTTCTGTTTAAGACACAGCAGCATTAAAAGGATCAGAGGTCAGAGGTCACGTGGAGCTGCAGTGGAGCCTTAGCCCCGTTCAGTCCTCGTTTCACTTCGCTGTGCGTGAGTTTGTGTCTTCGTGTGTAAGCGTGCATCAGTAACCTGAGCTCTCTGTGATCACTTTGTGTTTGTGCTCATTGGCCCCGCCCACTCCGTACAAAGCCACGCCCCCTCTGAATGTGTTTTTGACACCTGTCTTTCTCTTTGCTTCTTTGTTTATTCATGTCGCCTCATTCCTCCAATCTTCCCTCCTTCTCCACCTCTGTTTTGTCTTTCCTCGGTTCCTCCCTCTCTCCTTTCTCTTCCTGCCTTCGGGGGATGCAGCCAAACGTAAAGCGTGGAAACTAAATCGCGTTGGTAGTCTGCGCAGCATTTACACCACCAGTCTACACAACTCTGAAGGTAAAAGACTGCAGTGGTGGGCCTTTGGCGGACAGGTGGACCCCCAACAGCCCCACCCTGACCCCACCCACTGCTGCAGGGACAGAGCACCCTGTTCCAGAGACATGTACATTACCCACAAATCAGTGATGCATTGATCCGCAGCGTCAGAAGACATCTGGACGTCTTGGTGAAAAATGGGCTACATTAGGTGTGAAAGAGTTTTTTAGATGTCTGAGCTAAGGTTCCTCCAAAGCAGCTGTGGAGATAAATGTGTTCAGACTTTGCACCATGGGAATCGTAGTGAACATCTGCACCCACATTTTTATGTCCACCATCTTTTTTTTCAGAGAACCAGATATTTTCTAACACACTTACAGGAGCTCAGTCACAGACTGTTGTTTATGAAAAACTTAGTATAACTCCAGAATAACTCCTCTGCCCATTTTTAGCCCGGGTGTCTTCTGACCTGCGTGCTGTCAGTGTGTGTTTGATGCACTGCAGAGGAGAAAATGTTCATTATCCTAATGAATCGTCTCCTCTCTGCCCGAGTCACCTGACTTGTCCACCACAGCGTCTTTCCCTCATTGCATCCCCTGCCCCGCCCCCCTCACCTGTGAGGATACAACCAAACAAACGCACCCACTCTGCAGGGGAGAAACACCCTGGAAGCATGCGTTGTACAGGTGGTGTGACATGTGACATGCAGTGAGTGTTGGATGTTCTTCAGATGTGATCGATGTATCTTTGATATATCTTTGCTTTGGTTTTACCTTTTTAAAATGAGCCTTAAGATATCTCAGGTGTCCTCAGGTGTGAGTTTGCTTGTGTGTCTCCATGATTGAGAACAGCGTCAGAACAGGTCAAGTCTCGACGTCACAGCGTTTTCCTCTGCTTCTACATACTCGTTCAAAAAATAGACTTACATATTTCTTTTTCAGGGAGACTTCCGAACAATCGGCTGCAATATTTTCCAGGTTATTAATGTTGTAAAAGGCTGAGAATAATATGGGGAGTAATGACCTGTGTCGCAAAGCAATACTGTGTGCGGTGACATTTAAGGCTTTTAATTTGTGTTTCCCGAGGCCCCCTTTTGTCTCCCTCACGCCTCCCCTCTCATTGCACCTACCGTCCTGCTTGTCACCACCCCCCCGCTGGGCGGTCTCGACACCTCGCACCCCAGATGATAGGCTCGTATGCATGTCCTGCCCCCCTCCGTCCTGTAAATGCTGTATATTTGGTTTGTTCTGTTTCTGCTGTTAAAGGTTGCCGGTGTCAGAGTTCACAAATTGCCTCGGCGCCACCTCTCTCAGTGTGAATGTCGCTCGCAGTAGCCGAGAGCGGTGACAGTAATTACCAATACAGCACGAGTGACTCGCCGTGTGTGTGTTTGTGTGTCTTTGTACTCTCATGCATATGTTCAGTCGTGTACACAAACACTGAGGAGAAGCCGAGCAGGCTCAGGTGGCTGTAAGTGTGTGTGGTAAAGTATTTTCTAAAATCAGGTTCAGAAAATCCTTTTCCTTTGACTGCACCAACCTGCTTTTGTCTTTTTGTCTCTTCAGGATAAAGACAGGTATTTCTGGGAATTCTTGAATTCCTCTGTGTAACTGAGCGACTCCTTTCACTTCACTGTAACATGATTTTAAATATCATGGTGCTTCGCTTTCTCCTGCTCCGACCAGAGCTGAGTGAACAGGCTCAGGTGGGGGTTTTCAGAGTAACTCTGGGCTGTGGGAGTGGTTCCTCACACAGCCTAATGCCCCCCTCATTTTATTCATTAGCCACCGCGGAGCGCTGGGTCAGCGTGCAGCGTTCAGATCCAGGAACAGCGTTTAATTTATGCCGTGGAGACGCAGGCCCTTTCTGGATTGTTGGTTTCCATAATTGTCAAGCAGCCAAACACCCCTCCCCCTGAAAACAGAGAATCATGGGAATTTAATTATGATGGGATTCTTGCTCTTGACCCTGCAGGGCTCAGCTCGAGCTTGATGGGTGGGCCGTCGCTCAGAACGAAGATACGCACGGCCTCCAAACACACTCTGAGAAAATATCATTCACTGTGTGTGTTTTGTAGTTTCTCTTCGTTAGACACGTATCACGTGTCACATGTGATGTCTCATCATGTAGCATGAATCAAACATGTACTTGGTAACCCACCAGCAGCTGCTTCTTCCATCCTCTGACCTGCAGACGGATCACATGAGGTCACCGGTGTGTTGACTCCTGGGTCGCTGCAGTAAGACGCGTCAACAAGTGTCAACATGAAGGAGAAAAAGCTGCAGGTGCTGATGCTGCTGAAATGCCACGTTGTGTTGCAGGATTGCTGAGTTTTAATTTGAAATGTTGTGTATTTGTTCTGTTGTTGAGGAAGGTTTTGACAGCAGAGGTTTGGAGGTTTCATTTTTTATTTAGTTTCTGTCTCACTCATGTCAGAGTCGGAGGGTTTATTTTCGTAGTTTTATTTTCATTTAGTTTTATCACATTTAAATTGTGGAAAGAAGTTGTTGGATTTTCACGTGATATTTTAACGTCATGTCGTTTTCGTAGTGGAACAGAAGGAAGGAATATTTTTCTTTGTCATAGTTTCAAGTCTGGTTTAACCTTGAGCCATTAACCAGCCCTTGTAAACAGTAGTTTTAATTAGCATCAACTAATCAGACTCAGCCCATCAGCAGCCTGAAGCCCCAAAGAGATGAAAATGATTCACAGTTATCTTCAGCAAAGGAAACTTTGGTCAGCAAAGGTGTTTTCAATCCCTTTATCCTGGAAGTGGAAAGGTTTCTCAGCCAGTCGTTTGGCCTCAGGCCTCTTCCTTCCATCCTTACCTTCCGTCCTTCCTCTCCTCGGACAAGGCCATTGATTATCCAGAGCTGAGCCAGAGGGGAACTTCAGCTCCGGTGCTCTGAGACGCTCCCAATTAGCCAAATGACTGGAGCTGAGGAAGCGCAAATGGTCGTTCCCTCGCGGGCCGGCCGTGACCGCTCTCCGACTGATTAAACCTCTCATCTTTTCACTGCTTCACTCCCGGCACACGTCATGAAACTGCTGCTTCCAGAAACGCTCGGCCGAAGTATCATGAATGATGACCGACCTCAGCGCTGAGATATCCTACGAGCCCTCCTCCCGTGCTGCTTCATATGAACGTATGTGGCTGATAAAGGAAACCGTGGGGCTTTATTTCCTCTTACATGACTGCTACAACCTTGTCTGTTGCAGATACACACAGCGTCTTCAAGTGGTTTTGTTGAGGGTCATACCAACAGAAACTGAGGAACATGGGAATTATCAGCCGTGCTGGAGGCCGTCCTTTGATTAAGTGAATACCCCTGTGTACCCCCCCCCCCCCCCCATCTCTTACCTCCTCACTGAGGCTAATTGTAAACAGAGCCGCTTGCTGTCTGATCTGCTGTGGTGATGATACCGGCTCACAGCCGTGCCCCCGCTTCACCTCTGCTTCCCTCCTCTCTGTGGTCAGAAATAGCTTCCAAATGTGCCCGGGTTCTTCACAGACACATCCGAACATCCCTCCTACCCGAGCTCTGAGAGCGAGCTCGACGTTAGAGCGTTTAAACATTTCAAACCTCGGAGCAACAAAAGTACAACACAACAAAATCCAGTTCATACAACACGAAAGACTCAGACACATTTTCAAACTGTCTGCAGCACCACAAAGAGGAATCTCTTCAAAAGTCATATACAAACACACACATGCTCACACACACTTGGCATAATTGACTCCTGATTGTCCCATTAACCTCTGAGGGGGTTCTGGGTAATGGATCCATATGTCCCCCCTCCAGCAGGCCCTGATTGTAATGACTGACCTCTCCCAGTGACATGTCAGCAATGGGGGGGGGTTAGGGCCCCTTAATTTGGGTGACATCCTGGCTTCAGGGGGCGGGGTCACACAGGTCAGCAGTGGTTGGTTCAGGAGAACAGGTGTCCCTCGGTCAGAGCGTGTGATTGAATGAAAAGGACACACATGGACAGAGCTGCTGGGGGAATTCTGTTTGCAGGTAATATGGAACCAACATGCTTCTTGCAGTAGACTCTTCTAGATTTCTTACAGTCATGTTCTGATGGATTTGAGGGTTTTGAGTCTCACAGTTAGCTGAACTCAAATCAAGGTGAGAAGCTGCTGCAGAGCCCAGTGCTGCGGTTAGAGTGACTGTCTGAACTGAGCTGAACTCTTCTTCTCTCTGTGGATTAGAGCGTAAACCAAATGGCTGCAGTGTGAGTGGCTGGACGCGTCTGCGATGAGATGAGAGTTCCTGTTCTAAATCTCTGTTTCCTCTCCAACAGAACAAGAGGAGAACTTTGAGTTCACCATCGTGTCGCTGACGGGGCAGACGTGGCATTTTGAAGCCACTTCCTACGAGGAGCGAGACGCCTGGGTCCAGGTCATCGAGAGCCAGATCCTGGCCAGTCTGCAGTCCTGTGAGAGCAGCAAGAACAAGGTGAACACCACAAACCAAACTCTGAAAACACGAGCAGAAGAATTCAGCCGTCACGCAGACAACATGGCTGTGATGTGTGAGAAACCGAACGGAGAGAAAGCTGCACACATTTAACAATATGACAACATGAGTGTGAAAAATCCGATTACAATCAGAGACGTTTGGAGAAGGAACATTAAAACTGAATGAGCTGCACTGAACAGTGCGTCACACTGCATGTGGAAGATATGACGATAAAAACCAGAGTTCACAGACACACACTGTTCTCACTGAGCATTACCTGCTTACACACACACACACACACACGTTCGCTCACATAATTACAAAATACCAATTACTGTACCTCACATTCAGCCTCTGCGTTGCCATTTCCCACCTGCACATGCAGCAGGCGGCTTCGCTCTCAGTCGAGGCCCGCTGTGTTTACGCCTCAGGCTCTCAGCCTTTTATAGCCCCCCCCCCAAAAAAACACCGGCCACCCCTCCCTCCCCTCTTTTCATTTGTTTGCTGTGTTATTCCTTCGTTCCTCGACATCACTGGGTTTAGGCTCAAACAGCAGCAACGTTGGTCGGACTCACATCTGTTCATCGTTTGAAGCCAGAGCGGACGAAGCAGACGCACACACACCTGAGCTTTAACCACCTGTGAGCTCATGAGTGTGATCCATGTTTTGAACCTGAATGCTAATGCTGAGTTAGCACTGAATCTATGAGCTGATAAAGTATGTTATCAAAGTATGTTCAATCTGTTTGTACTGATTAGTCAGGTTCTTCCCTCCCAGTTTAGCCCAAACACAACATTGTGGTCTGAGTTGTGTTTGCTTTTTCCTCCCAGTCTCGTCTGACCAGCCAGACGGAGGCGATGGCTCTGCAGTCCATCAGAAGCATTCGAGGAAACGGCCTGTGTGCCGACTGTGAAGCTCAGAGTGAGTACCGCCACAGATACCTTCTAAAACCTAGACTTTACATAGTAGCGTTAAAGAAACACGGGTATTAGCCTTTAACACGTCTGTTGGTCTCCTCCAGACCCGGACTGGGCGAGTCTGAACCTTGGAGCCCTGATCTGCATCGAGTGCTCGGGGATCCACAGGAACCTGGGCACCCACCTGTCCAGGGTTCGCTCCCTGGACCTGGACGAGTGGCCGCTGGAGCTCATCAAGGTCATGTCGGCCATCGGCAACGAGCTCGCCAACAGCGTGTGGGAGGCCAACGCTCAGGGACGCCTCAAACCCGGACCAGATGCCAGCAGGTAGGAAGCACACACAGGACGCCGCGTGGGAGACGGCAGGAAGTTTATGTTTGTGTTTGGAAAAGAATGAAAGCAAAGGAGCTGGTGCTGTGACATCAAACATCCAAATCAACATGTGCAGATTCTTACTGAGGTTGATTATTGTTGGAGTCTGGTCTCAGTGCACTGCTGCCAGCTGCAGATAGGGGGCAGTGTTTCAGTGTTGGAGGCACAGCAGGGTTCATGCAGGATGTGTTGGATATTGACAGAAATGCCCACGTACCCTGCTCCTGTGTGTGTGTGTGTGTGTGTGTGTGTGTGTGTGTGTTGCAGACTACATGGGATAGTAACAATTGGGTGAACTTTAGCGTGACGTCGGTGTTGATCAGTGTGTACTTGCATGTGTGTGTCTGTGTGTGGTGTGTAATTATCGGCCGCTGCAGCTCTGGGAAGCCAGCAGCCATCATAACAAATTAGAGCTGACTGCCATCCGCATAAAGATCGACTTCCCCGTCCTCCCCCCTCCACTCACCCCCCCCAACGCTCATTAGTCAACAGAAGCACCTTATAATTACTCCCCACATGACCCCCCCCCAAAACACACGCACACACTGACACGCGGTGTGTACACACACACACAGATTTTAACCTTGTATGCACATAAACAAATACAAAGACACGACTGTTCTACATAAACACTTTCACTGAAGTTACAGGAGTAACACTACACTGTAAAAATACCTGATTTAAAAAGTTTGTATTTGTTTCAGACTAAATATTTTCCTTATGGGAGAAAGAGAAATAATTGTAATGCAGTAAATGTTAATTTGATAATATCCATTGTAATAAATTGAATAAAGATGATTCTAACACGTTACAGCTGTGCAGACACATCTGTAATCCTACAGTCTGACCAGTAAGTGTCCAAATATAGTAATACTCAAGTAAAGTACAGTACTCAGAGTATACTACAGTACACTCCTCCTGTTAAAAATACTGAGTAATGTGTTTCAGTCATATTCCAGCATTTTGAGAAACTCAGTGTATCGTGAACATTGTGTACATGTTTGTAATTCACAGTGAAACAGGCAGAGAGTTGCTGTGGACACGCACACACACACACACACACACGCACACACACTGAGTATCGACGTGCCATTAGCCCTCCTCCATCAGAGCACTAATGCTTTTATTGTTGCTCATGTTCCTATTTATTTATGAATCTGAAGCCTGTTTCCCCCGAAGAGATTAGAGAAGGAGGTCAATATTATCTCAATTAACCCGCGACGCTCCACTGCTCCTCCATCCCTCCCCCTCCCTCCCCCTCTCCCCTTCTCCCCCCGTCCTGTCGATAGTATTTATCAGTCCATTCCTTAAGTAGCTCGCTGTTTGTCGTTTCCCCTCCATAAATCCCCCCATCTCTCTCTGTTTCTTGGTTTCCTTCTCTTTGTTGATTTCTCCATCCATCTCTCTCCTGGCGTTGGGTGTGTGTGTGTGTGGGGTGGGGGGGACTGTTTATATCCCATCTTTGATCCTGTACCTGTCACAGTCTCAGTTTGTACCCTCTCCACTGTAAATATGACAGATAAAACAGACGGAAGGCTGAAAAGGTCCAAGTGAATCATTCTCCATCTCTTTAGTGAAATCCATCCAGTTAACTTGCATAAACCACAGTGATATCAGTGATGCTGCTGTCTCTCCTGAAAATGTCTTTTTTTTCTTACACTCTTGAATCCCAGTGGGAGCCGGCCTGGTTGGATAAAGGACAGCGAATGGAAACGCAATAATTTACAGTTTATTTTGCAGAAATTTCAGAAATCCACTTAAAATTAGCACAATTCAAAAAAATCCACTTTTTTTCCTTTTCCTCCTTCTGTTGTCCTGTCTGTCACACACACACACACACACAGACACACACACACACAGACACAGACACACACACACCGTGGGAGGAAGGCGTGCAGGTTTTATGACAGCTTTATGGAGTGCCAGTGACGGTCTATGAAATGATATGTAGAAGCTGTGTCACTGAGGTTACATTCACTCACTGCTCCTCTGAGATTACACATCAACCTGCGAGACGACAACAAGCATCAGAACATACAAGTGTTACATACACTGAAACACATCACGTACAGGAAGTGATGTTGCTTCAGCTTCCTCTTAATGATACCTCACATGTTGTATTGTGAGTTAATTCACTTCAGATATCTAAAATCGAGACGTTGCTTGTCGTGAGGATCCAATCAGAAACCTGCACAGACGAGACAAGAGGACTGTGTGGAGGTTGAGAAATGTGAAAAGGCCGGTGGAGCCTTTGTCCAGGCTGCAGGAGGGATGGGAGGGGGGAGGCAGAAGGGGGGTGGGGGGGGTTGTGGGGGCTGATAGATGGAAAAATGCCCTCCCCTCGTGGTCTCTCAAGTGAGTAATAGAGGCCGAAATTTCATTTTGCAAGTGGCTGATTTAATGATCCAAAGGGTAATTAATGGCCTGATTATCTTAATGTTAAATATGGCCAGCAGCAATTACACTGACCTCCTGTCTGTCAAGGTCTGGCCCCACACTCTCGCCTCCCAATTAGGTCCTGTTTGGAGATTTGGAGGTGGGGTGGAGAGATGGATAGATGGAAGGAGGGAGGAAAACTGGGAGAACAGGAGGGAGAGAAAGAGGTGGATAGGAGGAAAATGGAATGGGAGAGATAGAGAGGAGGAGGAGGGTGTGGAAGGTGGGAAGGAAAAGGGGAGTAAGGGATGGAGAAAGCAAGAAAAGAGCAGGAACAGATGGAAATGGAAGACAAAGAAAGGAATTCGCGGGGATGGGTGCGAAAAAGAGAGCGAAAAGAAAAGATAGGAAGACTGGGCGGAGGACGGAGTCACGAGGAGGAGGTGCATTAGTATGGCCGTCAGCGTTAAACACTGTTTTTTCCTCTCCTCCACCCTGCTCCCCTCCCCTGTCGACTTCCTGGTCCGACTGGAGGGAGGAGTTATGTGGGGAGAGCTCGCACCTCTCCTCCACAGCGCCGCCCCCGTTCAGTGAGATATGTGACAGGGCCGCGCCGCGCCACGTCCAACTGTTGTCATCATCTCTTTATCTTCCCCTTTTCCTCTCGTTTCAATCCTCCTCCCGTGTGTCTGCCCACAGCGACGGCTGGTCCAGGTCTCATTAACATCAGCGAGCCTCCGTGTGTGTGTGTGTGTGTGTGTGTGTGTGTGTGTGTGTGTGTGTGTGTGTGTGTGTGTGTGTGTGTGTGTGTGTGTGTGTGTGTGGGTGGAGGGGGGGGGGGGGGTGTTGGTGCACTGTCGGTGCTAATCGTTTTAGGGCTGGAGCTCATTGCTGCAAATACAACGTCTTGCCACGCCTGTTCAGCACTACAATGCTTCATTATGAAGTGAGATACTTGTTGACATGCGTCCCTTGCAGTGGTGTAGAGGGGGGACAGCGGAGCGGGGACTAAGCTGTGAAGCTTGGAGGGTGGTTGCAGTGTGGATGAACACCAACCGTGCCAGCTCTGCTGCGCCAGAGGGATCCTGTTAGAAGGATTTCGTTCCCTGGTACAAACCACAAAAAGACTCCGCCGTCCTCTAAACGTTCCCATTAACCTCTGGCTGCCCGCGGTCAGCCGTCATCACCTCAGCTGGCGCGGTTGCCCGGTGCCGCGCCCCAGCTGATGCCACTGCTGAAGGGGCTGCTAAGTTTGGGCACGCTGCCCGTCGTGGAGCACCCACAAGGGCTCACTGGCTCGGCCATCACTGCCGCAGCACCCGTGGTCCTGCGTTCTTGGCGCCGCAGCTCATTGTTTTAATTATCTGTCGAGTGGCACATCAACACCAGCACCCAAGGCCTGCTCAGGCTCTGTTTGACGCAGCGTGTTAGCAGGCCTGAGTGGACAGCAAGTGACAGTGCTGCTAATCCGGCCTCCTGGCCACCGGACTGAGGAGGTGGTTGCCGGCCATGTGCCTCCATCCCCTGGGCGTCCTGCGTCCTCGAACCCCCCTGCCCGCCCCTCGTGCCAACTCCTGACCTTTGGCGGTCTGTCGTAGAGGGTCAGCGTCTTGGCCTGACAACTACAGCTACTGAACAAAAAACTGCAAACACAAGACTGAATAATGGACCTGTCCACAAAGACAATGCAGTTTGATTTTCACTTAAATTTAAAATGTCACAGAATAATCTCAAATCTGTAGAAACCCTGTGAATAGAGAACGGAGTCTGGTGGAGTCCTCAGCAGGAATCAGTGTGCAGCGTGAACAATAGGAAGGAGGCAGAGAGATGTAGGTACTGGGGCGCCACACCTTAATTAGACAGCAGAAAAATGAGCAGGAACGAGGGCGGCTAAAGATTGAACATGAAGGGCTACGCATCACGGCTACGCATCACGCCGCCGCCGCCTCACCACCACACACTTAACAGCGGGCCCCACATGACGAATGCACGACCAGTAATAATTCAGCAGCAGGTCTGTCGGCGCTGGGAGCCAGGAGAGGGGAAAGAATGAGGGCCCTTTATGGGAACAGATTAGTCTTGTTCCCCCCTCAGAAAAGGCCAGCACTAACAGATTTAAAATTAGACCAGGGGCTTTTAATCTGGGCCGGGGTGCAGGTGTGGCAGGCACCCCGACACGGCATCGGGATTGGGCTCAGGGGACCAGATGGGGCGACCGGGAGAAGGAGGCGGGCAGGGGGCCCACATCACAAGATAATTGCCCCCCAGGGTCAGAGGCAATGGTGGGGGAAGGAGGGGGCAGTCCTGCCTCGTACTCCATAAAACCCAAACTCATATCAGTCACACACACACACACACACACCCCTCCCCTCCTGATTCTGTGATCATAACACAGATTGGACTGGTGTGATCTGAGATGGACACATGCCACATCAGAGGCTTCGTCTGCTGCAGATCAGGGAGGAAACGTCGTTAGTAACAGGCAGGACGACGGCTGACACCGGAGGATTTAACGTCACCTCATCGTCATGCATTCTGTCTTCAGCCTGCCTCCTGTCGTCTCAGCTGAGTGTTTGTACTCATGCAGTAGAATTCAGATATATATTAGAATAACACATCAGAAACACGATGAGATAAACAATATAGATATAAGATAATGAAGAGAGAAACGCTGCTGTGGATAATTCTGTTGTTATCAACATGATAAAATCTGTTGATTTTACTGATGGATAAATTATGACTAAATTCAGGTCACGGTGTTCAGTGGATGGAGGGAAGAAGAGTGAGCAGCGTTAGATCCAGGTTGGAATAAAAGAATTGTTCTTTAAGGTTCGTGCTCGAAGTCTTAGTGACGTTATTTATTTACAAACTCACTTTCCAACTCGCGAGATTCAGCTCAGAGGTGAGAGTACGTCCTAGATCAGCCTCCTACAGTGTGTGTGTGTGTGTGCGTGTGTGCGTGTGTGTGTGTGTGTGTGTGTGTGTGTGTGTGTGCGTGTGTGTGTGTGTGTGTGTGTGTGTTGCTGCCTGTGATCCAGTGTGTACAGATAGAGCCGAGCTCTGTTTCATCTGCGTCGGTTAACTAGCTGATCCCGCCTGCCATCATCTCCCCGCCATTATCTACAGCCCCTGCTGATACGAGCCGGCCCCACGGCCTGCATTTTAAACAGCACACACACACACACACACACACACACACACACACACACACACACACACACACACACACACACACACACACACACACACAGTAAGGAAGAGAGCCTCATGACAGGCAGGGCCAGTGCAAACGTTGAAAAATAATTGGCCTCTACATTCTAATTCATCTGTAAAAGGGAGGCCTTGATTAAATTAGTCCTAATAGACATTATTTTGTACATGACTGCCTCGCCGCTGCCTGTAACCGTGTCCCCCAACTCGCCTAACAAGCCCTCCAATTTACTATTGACATTAAGCCGGCTGACACGAGCCAATCACTGGGCCATTCATCGTTTGTCATCACGGCGAGGTTATGCTAATGCGGGCTAAAAGCACAAACTAAATGCACATTCTTTATGCCTGAGTCATCAGATTAACCTCGCCGTCCTCTCCCCCCTCCCCTCCCTTATTTTAATAATGAAGAAATAAATAACGCTCTCTACGTTCGTGACTCTGTCCGTCCTCTGCCGCTCGCCGGCTTCGCTCTGCTCCTTCTCGCCGTAAGCCAGCAGGGGCCGGCTCCTGGAGCAGAAATGAATCTGTACGCCAACGGTACGAAACCCCGTCCCCCCACCCTCCTCACCCTTTGGCTAATTGGCTCAGTCGGCAAATTGCTCATACAATAAAGAAAAGGGAGAAAGGGGGTGGAAGAACTCGACGGCAGAGTTGTCCTCGTGTTTGTGGGTAATGTGTTTGGATTGAATGGGTTCACTGTGAACCGCGGCCGACTGGTAAACATTAGAAACCTTCAGACGCACAGAGACACTTCACTCAAGAAGCATCGCCCATTTTTATTTGGGTATAATTCACCCAGAGTGTTTACAGCTCCTCTGAGGAGGAAACCGTTGGTCTCTGTCTCTGCGATGTTTGCTTCACTCATTCGTCCCTTGAAAGAATTTAATGCCGCAGAAAACAGAGTAAAGCCTGGAAAAGAGGAGCGTGCACAGACAACTCGTGAAGGAGGAAACACACGAGGCCAGTTTCTGGACCGGAAGAGAAAAATATAGTTTAGTTTTGTTTTCACATGAGGGCCCCGACCATGAGGCCTGAGCTGTCAGGGCCCCGTCACCTCTTTCAGATCAGTAACAGCAGACCCCTGAAGACTCAAAGTCCTGGTGCTGTGACTTAGCAGGAGTCTGAATACGATCAGTCCGTGTTCATCGCTGGGTGTGGGGAAGGTTTCTGCTGCCGACTGATGTTACACCACGCTGTGATCTGTGGCCTGTGGAGGAATCTTTGTTTTCACCTCAGGAATGACGAAGAGAAGTCGTTGTGTGACTGGTTTTGTGAATTTGTGTGACTGTAGTGGTTTTCTCGTCCCGTCCTGATCATGACAGCTTAACGTGAAATCAGTCCGGTCCTGTGGGAGTGTGGCGGGACCTCTGAGACCCTCGATCCCACATGTAGACGTTAATTATCAGTTTATCGGACGGTGACCTCAGATCTCTGCTTCCCAAGAAGACGCTTTAAAGATTTTAGATTAGCTAAGATGTTGTCCTTGCTGTCCCTCTGTCTCTAACTCCCCTCTTTTTTTTATCTCCCTTCTTCCATCTCTTTTTCAGGAACCTCCCCCTTTTCTCCCCCTCTGTGTGTGTGTGGTGTTTCAGCCCAGAGATCAGCTCCTCATCAGTTTCTCCTCCACTTCTCCACCTTTTCTCTCACTCTTTCTTTCCTTATTTGCATTGTCTCTCTCCTATTTTTTAGTCTCTGTACGATTTAACCCCCATCTCCGTCTAGTTG